>NC_088887.1:115251944-115554974 GCF_037157495.1 Lathamus discolor | reverse complement strand
ATTGAGTTTAGAAGAGTCAAAAATTCATTAAGTGGTAACCTGTCTCCTACTTGCTTCTGGTTTCACCTTTCTTCAAGACATTCCCTGTAATTTTTCTTGAAAAATATTAAATTACTGTGATTTCTTACTGTGCATAAATCCTAAAATGAACAACAAAATTGACAGTCTCTTAGGTTTACATTGTTTAAAAATGCTGAGGCTGCATCTGTGTCACTTTGGATCTATTTATACAAGGTGTAAGTGGAGCTACCCTAGCTGGAAATGTACAGGAGAAGCCAGCTCTGGAACAAGCAGCTTTCTGCAGAACTGCACCTTGCCTAAATAGCTCTGCTTTGAGGCTCAATATTTAGCCTCCGAATGTCTGTGTTAACATTGTTATTGTGATTTTAGGAACCACACACCAGTGTTGCTGTGTTCCATGTAGCTATCTATCTCAGCTACCTCAAAGGCAAATTGAGAAATTCTTACATGTCACAACAGTGTGCTACATAATAATGTCTATAGAGTGCTAACGCTCTGTTACAAGAGCTGCCTTCTTTGCTCTGGTTCCCAATAGGGTCTCTGAAAGTTATTGTAGTCATTGTTTACCTAAGTATTGAATGGGAAATGACTGGGGATGACTGAAAACTAAGTAATAAAGATCCTTGTGATTAGGTGGCAGTTAAAGCTTATTTTCTTCTATTATTCTTTTTTAAATTAAATTATATTAGTAGAAGAGAGGAACTTCAATGGCGTAAGGACTTTGCACTATACTTTTGCCCCAGAATTATATGCATGCAGAAAATACCAACTAGCATGGCCTCCACAACTGGAGAGAAAACCTTGTTAGGCTGACATTGTACATGGGACCAGATGGCAGGCTATGAGCAGGAGATTACAGGTACTTAGAATTGAATGACAGGTTTTATTTCCAGTGCCACAACAGTTAAAGTGAGTTTTCAAAGTTCAGTAAGTAGAAGTCACATAACTTGTGACCTCATCTTGCCAATTAGGAGGGAAAAAATTTAAGGGTAATAAGCTCGGCAAGCTAAATGTAGACTTCCAGGACTAATGAGGATCATATTGTATAAATTGACAGTATTCAGTATTCTTTATTAAAAATGAATAAGCATATTTTATGTTTTGTTTCCATTTTTTGTTATAAGGCATTTCAGCAATAGATGACATTGCAACATATGATAAGCAATATACGACCTTATGATAACAGATGAGGGAAAAAGCAATGCTCTTAACTTGGTATATAGTCGTCTTGGTGTCTGTCAATGCTCTTTAGCTGTAAAGTCACACACAAAACCAAATCCTGTATCATGCAAAACATTCTCTATATAATCAGAAAAAAAAAATAAAAATCAGAAGTGTCTATATTATTTATAAGAGTGACAAGAAAAATCAGGTATATGCTGTTTTAATCACAGTTTAATAGCATGTTAAAGGACTGGAAGGGAATCTTCATATACAGAAATGTATATGCTTAATGATAAAAGAAATAATCAGAATAACAATTAAGGTTTAGATTATGTTTAGCAGCTCACTTTGCAGATCAATCATGTATATTTTAAACAGCAATTTGTTAAATATGAATAGTTCTTCAATATAAAACAAAATTTCACGAACGATCATACAAGAAATTACAGTATATGCTGTCTCCAGGATTTGTACTATTAACTTCAGAGAAAAGAGCTGTAGAATAAACAAGATGTAATCAAAGTAATCTGAAACTGTGATCTATTCCTTGTAGATAAGTCGTCTCCTTCCTCCAAGCTATATGTAACTTTCAGAATGTGCCCTGTAGCTTTTGTTGTGTGTCAGTGTTTATCTTAATTAAAAGTATACTTATCAATGCTGAATGATATCATCATGTTCTTCAGTCTTCTGTCTTCACTTTTAATGATCAACAAAACTCCAGAAAATGATCAAGATTTACAAATAAAGCTATAATTCAAATCTTAAGAACAGTTGATTTATTTATGCTTAGTTAAGTATAATAGGTGAAACACTCTGCAAAGACATGTTATTAAAAATAATATTAGTAACCAATACATTTAAAGCAAGGTAAAGGCTAAGCCAAACAAATTCAAATGTTTTAAAACTCAAAGTATTATACAAATGATACTTGAAAAAAATTTCAGTGAATTTAATGTATTTTCTGCCTCTTGGGGTCTTGAGATTGATATGAGGTAGAGTTTTTTGAAGGTATCTTTTAGGAAGTCCATGAATGTCATACAGTTGACAATGTTTGCTTGAGTTTTCTCTCTACAAGCAGGCATGCAGGAATCTCTGTCTTTCTGTCCTTGTATCTACTAATCTAGAAGAAGTGATAGAAGCTCCTTTACAGAGGATCTCTTCAGTGAAGAGATAATTTATGTTAACACATATGCTATGGGATTCAATTGTAAACATTTAGTCCCATTCTGTTATTTGAAGTTCCCTAAAGCACTTCGTTGGAATTGGCAAATGTGAGACACCTTACTAGAAGGTCTGGAGATGCAGGTGAAGACTAGATAGAATACTGCATTGTTCCTAAAATGAGTTTTAGGTAACAGAATCCTACTAATGTGGTAGGGTTCAGTTCAAGATAAAGTTGATGTATCATCTTGTAAAAGGGGAAAGGAAAACAAACAGTAAACAGTAGTGATGCACAATACAATTGCTCACCACCCACTGACCAATACCCAGCCAGACCCAAGCAGTGATCTGGTCTTCTGGTAACTCCACCCAGTTTATATACTGGGCATGACTTTCTGTGGGATGGAATATCCCTTTGGCTAGTTTGGGTCAGCTGCCCTGTCTCTGCTTCCTCACGGTTTTCTGTGCCCCTCTCTGGCAGAGCATGAGACTAAAAAGTTCTTGCTCAGGATAAGTTCTACTTAGCAACAACTAAAACATCAATGAGTTATCAGCATTGTCCTCAGACTAAAGGCGAAACACAGCATTGCACCAGCTACTAGGAAGGAGAAAAATAACTTTTACAGCTGAAACTAGGACAGGAGTTTTTTAATTGCTATTTTGAGGTCAAAGAATTTTCATTGTTTATTTATTATTAGATTATTTGGTATCCTGCAATAATGCTCCCTTAAAATGCTCACAGAATAGTAACACTTCTACCTGAGTGCATGTTTTCTATCAAGTCAAACAAAAGTTGTCATTGACAATGTTTTACCAGATGTTTGGCTATACTTTTGGTTTTATTATATTTCTCACAACAGAATGATTAAAGGTATAGTCTTGTTCAAACCATTCCATATTTCTCTTCTCTTTTCTACAAATCTGACTATTTAATCACATTACCATTTGCATTTTTCCAGAATTTATTTCAGGGTTTTAAAAATACTGTTTATTTTTGTGTTTTTGTTGCAGGAAGGATGTTACAGAACAGTAGGCTGTCAGATGTCACATTGTCACTGTTCCTCAAATTCTTTAGCCTGTAATATCCAGGAATCTCCTACCTGAAGTTACGAAGTCATGAGAGTACACATTTCTTGTGTGCTGAAATCATTACTCTCACGTAGCACCCCTACCACACTGGTAGAAAAAAAAAAAACAAAAACAAGAAAGCAAACGAGAAAGAGAAGGAGAGTGCTGGTAAATTCGCTGAAATTGTTGATTGAATAATGGGGTTGACTGCTGACGGAAGGCATGAAAATATTCTAAAGTTCATAGTGAAAATTCTTCTAATGCTGTGTAAGAAAAAAACAACCTACTAATTGCTAATAAATTGTCAGATAAAGAAAAATTATCTGACTTCACAAAATAAAAATTGTATTTGACATCAAAATACGTATATTGGCACATGCTCTGGGAAAAGATAAAGAAAGTACCTCACCACATCTGGCATGCCAGCAGGTAGGTATAGTTTGAAAATGGTAGTAGGGAATAAACCTTCAGCAGAATAAGCAATGGCAAAGCATACTAACAGAGTTTGTGGGTTTCAACGTCATTCTGATGTATGCATGCAGAAACAGTATTTTTGAGGCTTTGGGACATCACAAACACAACTCATGTCTCTGCTACAAAGGAACCAGGAGATAAAGATGAAATTCTATGAAAAGATGACTGATGCAGTATCAGACAAGGTATGCTGGCAGGTCACCCAGAAGGTACAGTCTGACTCTTCGAATGTAAAGCTGTATATACCAAACATAGTTCCATGTGGTTTTAGAGAATAAAAATGCCTTATGAAATCTCTGTTCATTTTGCTGGTGCATTTCCCCAATGTGTGAAAAGCCTTGGAGAAAGATAGAAATTACCTTGATTGCTTCAACATGTCATCTTCATCACATCATCTTCAAATAGTTGGTTACTATTATTTCATATTTCATATGAAATAATGGGAGTGAGAAGGCTTATACATCTTCCTCAGAAAGGACAATAAGAAATAAATCATGGTCATTGTTGCCATTAATTATGTCCAGACAGAAAACAAGTATTTGCAGTAGTGCTTGAATGTATAAAGCATCATGAGCATGCCTAAATTCATAGACCCACTTTGGATGAGAGTGGTTTTAGAAATATAATATATACCATTACAAAATGCTTTCACTGAATTTGCAGTTGGACTTTTGATGGGTGTAGCAATAAAGAAACGGAGACAAACATACTTGACTAGTTGTACAAACATTGTAACATGAAAAAAGCAACTGCACAAGAAGGAGATCTTTAACCTGATGGTAGCACAAAGTGAAAAACCTTCAGTCAATTCAGTTATGTTCAGTTTTCAAAGTAAGGATCACAGAGGACCTGAGACCAACCTATGTAAAAGCGATTTTCACCTGCTCATATTCATCATCTTGTCAGTTCTTCCAGGCACCAGAGGAGAAGCCATACACGCCTCTCAAGAGCACTATAATAACTGGAACTTTAAGAGGCAAAACACTGCCAAGAAAAAAAAAAAACTAAAAAAAAAAAATAATGTTTTGAAGCACATTATTTTAGCCAGAAAACCAGAGTTGCTGTAGCAATCCACTGGCACAAGTGTTATGGTTTAACCTTGGTGTGCAGCTAATCATTGCTCAGCTGCTCGCCCACTCCCCAGTGGTAGGATGGGGAAGGGAATCAGAAGGTTAAAAGAACACTCATGGGCTGAGATAAAGACAGTTTAACAGGCAAAATAAAAGCTGCCTGCACAAGCAAATCAAAACAGAATTCAGTCACCACTTGCCATCAGCAGGCAGCTGTTCAGTCACCTCCGGGAAAGCAGGGCTCCATCAGGCGTAGTGGTTACTTGGGAAGACAAAAGCCATCACTCTGAACATCTTCCCTTCCATCTTCTTTCCCCAGCTTTATATGCTGAGCATGATGCTGTACGGTCTGGGACATCCCTTTGGTCAGTTGAGGTCAGCTGTCCTGGGTGCGTCCCCTCCCAGCTACTTGTGTAACCCCAGATTACTCGCAGAAAAGGCTTTGACTCTGTGTAAGCACTGCTTACCAATGAAAACATTCTTGTGTTATTATCACTGCTTTTACACAAATTCAGAACATAAGCCTATACAAGCTACTATGAAGACAACTAACTATCTCAGCCAAAACCAGTACAACAAATGAGGGTAAAAATAGGTTTGTAAGTCAATATCATGTGAATGAGAAAATGCAGACCACACAGCAAAAGACAGTTAAAATACTCAGCATCATTTACAGATTTTGAAACAAGTAGGGGCTTTTTGTTGGTTTGGTTTTTTGGGGGATTTATTTTTTTTATTTTTACTATTTTTAGAAAATACAGCTTATAGGGTGCTATTCAGACACAATAAATAAGATCATTATAGAAAGAAATTATCGTGTTTCATCAAATATGGTGCAGTTTGCTGAAATTATTCCATCACTGATCCTTTCTGAAATTTTTATCTTTAAAGGTCTCCACATGTTTCATCTTGAGTAATTTAATCATCTTCATGTTCTTAGTATATCCTGCAGAGCAGGATCTGGATCCTAAAAACCTCATTTAAGATAAAACCCTTAACATAATGTTGGAAATTTTACTGTTTCTTCATTTAATATTTATATGCAGAACACATGCCATGTGCCAGCAGAAATTAGTACAAAATTACAATTGCCATGTTTTGATAAAATATGAGAGATTGAAAATGTTGTGATACTCTTTGATCAAGTGATAAAGCAACTTGATAAAAGCAATTACACACTTCAAATATTTTAAAGTTTTTGACACAGTATTACATAATACCTTATTTTGAGAGGGCATGCAATGTATATAATTGGTCATAGGTTTTAGTTGGGTAAAACCTGATATATTCAAAGAGAGCAAATGGAGTTAAAGACGGAAAAAATTGTGATAGTTAGGAGCACTAAGAACTCTTCAGGATCTGATATTGGTCAATGTTTTCATCAATAATCATGTAGTGCGCATTTAGATGATCATGTAAGACTTTTGCTAGTACATTGTATAGATCAATGGAAGCACTAAACAATGAGAAGAGAAGGTGTTGTTACACAGTGTTCCAAATCTCCTGGATACAAGGTTATAATTCATCAACACGATTTTCAGTGCAGCATTGACTACGCAAGTTTTTACGCATGGGAAGTGATGCAGACTTCAGCAGCAGAATGAGAGATTTCTTCCTTGAAAGCAGCAGCTTGAGGAAAAACTTTATTATAAGAGAGAACAGTGTCAGTGTGGAAGCTCACTATAATGTTTTGTGAATGCTGTCACTGACTGCGAAAAAAAAAATATCAGGAAGAGAACTAGATAACCTCTTTACACAGCCTTTTAAGAATTTGAAGAATTTATTATCCCATTTGAGGTCTACACTGCATGGAAGATATGAATTTAACAAAAAGAGTTCAGTGGACTTCAAAAAATTGCCTGAATGTACTAGAAACACATCCTTGAAGTGAGATGTTTATGGAATTCAATCTACTGGTTTATTAAAGAGAAAATGAACTTACTTTTCTACTAATTATAATTTATATGGTTAAGTATCTATGAAGCATGATCAAGTGTGTCTTAATCTTGCAGATGAAGGCCTAAGATGATCCAGCGCCTGGAAATTGAAGTTGGACTTTCCAACCTTGAAATAAGATGCAATAAGATGCATTAGTGAAGATAATTAACTATTCAAACAACCTGCTGGAAGAAACCACGCACTTGCTATTGTTTGGAGACTGTACAAACGGAGTAGACAATTCTCTGAGGAAAACAGTTAAATCCAGTTTCTGAAAAGAAATCTTCAGCCTGTATAGGCAGAGCACTGGGCCAGATGGTCCCTTCAAAAGGGAATTTTGGTCCCTTCTGTTTTCAGTATCCTTGAGCAAGAAAAATGAATCTTTTATTGCTGTCTTCTTCAGAGAAGCACTCAGAGTCAGCATTTCCAGGATTACTGAGATGGAGTATACTCTTGTTGTGGTTTACCACAGCTGTTCACTCACTCCCCCCAGGTGTGATGGGGAGGAGAATAGAAAGAAAGCAAACCCCATGGGTTGAGATCAGAACAGTTTAAGAATTTAAATATAGTAAAATTTAATATTAGCAACAATAACAATAATAATAATGATAATAGGAAAAAGATTGAGAGGACTAAAACCAAAGAAAACAACTGATGCACAACACAGTTGCTCACCACCTGCTAACGAACACCCAGCCTGTCCCTGAGCAGTGATTAGCCCCTGCCAGCCATCTCACCCCACTGTATGTACTGAGCTTTGGCTTAGTTATATGTGATGTGCTGAGGTATGAAATATCCCTTTAGCTACTTCAGGTCAGCTGTACTGGCTGTGCTCCCTCGTGTCTTCATGTGCCTGTCCTCACTGCCAGAGCATGGGAAACTGAAAAGTCCTTGACTTAGGATAAGGACTACTGAGCAACAGCTAATACATCAGTGTGTTATCAACACTGTCATACTAAATCCAAACCAGAGCAATGTACCAACTACTAGGTAGAAAATTAACTCTATCACAGCTGAAACCAGGACAGCTCCCTCAGCAGAGCTGTATTTCCAGTCCCATGCATTTTGTAAACAGTAGGCAAACTAAGTTGTCTGCTTGTTCCCAGAAATCCATGTTTTGCTTGCAGAACCTACATATTAGGGGTTGAAGGGTGACACAAAAAAAAAAAAAAAAAAAAAAGAAAAAAGACTGGTAAATCAAGACTATTTTGGGAGAAAAAATAACAACTTCTGCTTTTTAAAAAAATAGTAATGTTAGATTAGTACATATTAGAATATAAAATCATAGAATAGTTAGGGTTGGAAAGGACCTTAAGATCATCCAGTTCCAACCCCCCTGTCATGGGCAGGGACACCTCACACTAAACCATGTCACCCAAGGCTCTGTTCAACCGGGCCAATATTATGTATATATTAGAATGCATATTAGCACATATTCTGTGTAGAATACACCAAGTTTTCACCCAGTGTAAGTATAAACATACATATAAATAAGTATACACTGTGAACGAGAAAGCTCGAGCTGTTCAGCCTGGAGAAGAGAAGGCTGTGTGGACACCTCATAGCAGCCTTCCAGTATCCAAAGGCAGGGTATAGGGATGCTGGGGAGGGACTGTTCATTAGGGACTGTAGTGATAAGACAAGGGGTAATGGCTTAAAACTTAAACAGGGGAAGTTTAGAGTAGATATAAGGAAGAAATTCTTTACTGTAAGGGTGGTAAGGCACTGGAATGGTTTGCCCAGGGAAGTTGTGAATGCTCCATCCCTGGTCGTGTTCAAGGCCAGGTTGGACAGAGCCTTGTGTAGCATGGTTTAGTGTGAGGTGTCCCTGCCCACCGCAGGGGGGTTGGATCTAGATGATCTTAAGGTCCTTTCCAACCCTGACTATTCTTTGATTTTATGATTCTATAACAAATACAAGCAGAAACATATCTTGACTGGTTGTGTCTACATGTGTTTTAACTTCCACATAATTTTTGTTCATAGTTTATAGTATACTGACAAAGCCACAACAAATTTAGTTAGCAGCTGTAAATCTCAAATATGCAAATACTATCACAGAATCATAGAATAGTTAGGATTGGAAAAGACCTTAAGATCATCTAGTTCCAGCCCCCCTGTCATGGGCAGGGGCTAGTCTTTTAATTATTAATTATTTTAATTGAGATATTTGATTTTTTAGTAAATCCTCAATTTAATTTTTTTTTTTTTTTATTACTTTATATTGAATTGCCACGAGCTAAAAGAACTCCTGCAGTGATTTCCAGAATTTCGTGTGCTTTCTATTAGAGTTTTTTCACCGGCACTGGCAGCATTTTAATTAACTCAGCTGTGAATGACCCCCTGCTATTTTACTGGGATTTCTAGTAGCAAAATAAAATAAGAACAAAACAGAAAAAAAAAAAAAAAAAAGATAAACCATTGCTTTTGCAGCCAGTAGGAAATGGGAGAGTTCCTACCCCATTATATCGTTTTTAGCTATAGTCTTTCTGTGGATAATCCCCATATCGTAAATTTATGATGTCAGGAAGTAGTATCACTTGTAAGGGGATGATATAAACCAATACCACCCCATACAGATGCAAAACCTCCTGAACGTTTGAAAACAACCCATTGCTCTATGATTACTTCGTTTTCTGCACTCATCAAGTGAAAATTCCTCTCTAAAGAAGCCTGAAGATCAAAAATTAATGGAAGGGTAGGAGAAATTATGTTGCTACCTACTCTTGGCTTTCAATTATTTCTATATTAATAAACCTTTATTTGCATATGTTGCAACAACGGGCTTAGTACATCACTGTGGGCTACAGAGACACATACAACAAAAACCCAAACAAAATGCCCTGGGCAATCAGGCAACCTCAAAATCAGAAAAAACAAAAAATATTTTAGAAAGCATCTGTCCCTCTGTAATGCACATCATCACATGTAGTGAATGTTAAACAATATCATCACCCTATATTACATTCCCCAATGCTAGATTTTTCCCAATATTCTATTGAAAACTTTCATAAGCTTTTCTTTTTAAAGTGATCTATTCTATGATTCTATGATTCTATGATTTCTTATTTTACATTTCTTCTGTACATGTTTAGAAACACGTACCATTTTGTGAGATTCTATGGTCTCTTGGAACTCTGAACTGTGAACCTTTGGAATTCACTTTTTTTTTTTTCATAGAATGACAAGTTAACATATCTGCTAGTCAAAGATACAAGTAGGAGTTGTTTTAAACAATTGGTAACGCTTTACAAAAACAAAAAACACATTCCCATATTATGTTATTATGAACTTATATTCTTGAAAGGTTTTACAGTCTGCAGGAGAAATTCCAGCACCTCTGAGTAAATAACCACCATTCCCCTTTGAGTCACTTAGGGTAGAATTTCACCTCTAAATCCGATTCACCTTTCATTTGCTCTGCTTTTAAACTGATACAGAAATGTCCTTGGCATTGCTACTAATTCATTCTAAAGGGACATGAAGTCATTTGGGTTTTGTTTGTTTTATTTTCCACAGTATTGAGGAGTACAAAAGCAGTAAAAACCTTGCTTTTAAATTCACAAGTCTTTTCAGGAAGAAAAAAAAAAAAAAAAAACCAGCAAAAAGAGAAATAAACTGAATGTGAAAAATAGCAGCTAATTCTCACATTGCTATTCTGAAAACCTGGTAATTGCATGACAAACCTCAATTGTCTCACTCTAGTTTTCAGTGAAGTCCTGACAGCAGACAGGAGATTTCAGTAAATTTATTATATTATATTAATTGGGATACTAGGACTAATAAAACTTTCGTATTTTTGCATTGCTTTCGACAGTAGAAAACAAATAAATTTGATATCAAAGACCAGGCATGTCAGAGACACTGGGCTATCTGTTGTAATTTTTGGGGTCCATTGAACAAGAATAAGCTTAAGGAGAATTTGATCCTTCTAAGCCAGTGCCATTCCTTGAATATAATAATGAATGTTAGCATCATAAGTAGCATTCTCTCTTGCACACAGAATTACAAGTTATCTAACATAAGGAACAGTCTTCTAACCCTAACAATGTGACACAGAGCTTGTGTGAACAGCAATGTGTAAGCATTCCAAGATATTTCAAAATTATATATGCTTAATTTAATCTTTAAACTATTTAGAAATAAGACATATCTCTTAACTGATCAACCACAGCTTGATTAATCCCAGTCAATACAGACATGAATAAATGTGTCATGAACTTTACACATATTTACAGATTTTCATATTAAAAAAACCTACATCAGAAAAGATTTGTTCTCAGTGTTTGCTCACAGGTAGTTTTCAAACTAGTAGCAAATATTTAAAGAATTACAGACAGAAATTAATTTGTCCAGAATTTCTGTATTTTGAGTAATTAGAAAAAGCCTAATTCCTTGAAATTAGATCTTTTTTTTTTCTTTACCAAAGGTTTTGATTTAGCTAAGATTTTTATTTAGTGCTGACACACATGTAAAGTTATTTCCTTTTCTATCATCTCACTTGCTGTTCCTGTTGCAGCCAGTGTGCATTCAGACTACTTCAGCCTTTACAGAACAGGATGGTGGGTTTCTGATCAGCTCATTCGCAAAGTATGTGGAGAGAAAAGGCTCAATCATCATCTGACTGAGACTGAACTTCTTTCTAACAACTAAACTTAAATTGCTTCTCTATATGGCATTTTAAAGGAGACCAGTGATATGCCCTTTATAAATCCTGAAGGAGTCAGTCCATTTCAGATAAAAAGTTACTTGTGGAAGACTGTTAGAAGCCATCACTTAAGGCCTTCCATTTGGAGGATTTAGAGGGCAAGTCTGCCTTCCATCACCAGCTCAGATAAATATTATACTATCAATTATTTCCATTTTATTTCTCTTTGACCTGAAACAAGTAATAAAAAAATCCAATATTTGTTCATTTCACATGAAAAAGGAGGAATAAAAGGACTGGCAATCACATTGGAGAACTGGGAGAATGGCACTACGTGATGTTTATTCTTTTTCGGATCAATGTCAGTAGCTGGAAACAAAGTGAATAATGCCATGAGAAAGTCTGCTGGATAGCAAAGAGAAAAGCCAGTTGCAAAAGGTTGCAGAACTTTGTGAAAACATTGCAAGATGTTGTGATTCTTAAGCAATCTATGTACAATGAAATAAAAAGTACATACATTTAAAATAGTGCATATAGTATAAAGAATATTTTTTTTCACATAATCAGGAAATGTAAAGTCCTACTGTGACAGTCCTGAAATATGTAGCCAGTTCTGGAATCCATTTTGAAAGGTTACTGAAAAATTGAAGAAGGCTCGGAGTAGAACTGAAATACGTGAAGGATTATAAAATATGCATTCAATGAAATACTCAGGTAGTTCAGTTTATGATATTATCAAAGAAATGGTTATGAATGTTATGTTCTATGAGTGCCTACACTTGCTAATGGAGAAAGAAACAGACATTGGCTAATTAAATGCTCTTAAATGCAGAACCTAATGACACATTACAGTCAGATGGCAAAGAATTGCAGCTAGCTTCAAACTGACATAAGATGCCTATTTCTTAAAAAGCAAGATAATTAGCTACTTAAGTCAAGAGTTGTGATTCTCCATGTTTTTAAATCAGGAAAGGATATTTTTTTAAGATTAGCCATATGTTTTGAACTTCTGACTCTGAGAAGTCTCATATCATAGAGTATACTGGAGAACACACTAGCCTCAAAATCTTTCCTTCATTACATTTTCCCAACAGTGAAGATAAAGTCTGTCAATCAGTATGTAGCCATTTAGTTTCCTCATTCTAGAAACAATTTCAGTCTTCCATGATCTCCAGACATCATCCAATATCCTGTATATTATCATACTTAATTCCCAGAAATGGTGATCCCTTACACACAAGAACATTACAAGTTTGCTAAAGCCTTATACTCCACTCTGCCTTTCAAGCATTGGACTTATGAGTAAACTACATTGTTATACAATGATTAGTCATTTGCATATATTATGCATTATATAATTGGATAAATGCAAATTATGAAATAAAAAAAAAACCTAAACCTGTAAGCAGTATTACTTTCTAGAAGATCTCTGTCTTAACCAGGATAATTCTGCACATAATGTCAGAGATGAATAAAACCTTTGAAGCGTAGGGGATAAAATCCCTCATTTTGTCTACTGGAGACTATTTTGTCTCCAAACATTCTGTTGTAAAGGTGAGCTCAGTCTGTTTTTTTAACATGTACTAATTCTGCAAAATCAGACTTTTATATGTGAACATATTCTGTGCATCAGAATAAGTTTTCTTCCTATATAACATAGGATTTTATAGTCTACACACTCTCACCATAGCAGAGGATTTTTGGGGGAACCTCATTGTCATGGTATTGGAGCCTTTTTCTTTTGGCACTTCAAGTTTCCTACATACAAGCAATAGGGTGTGATGACAGTTATCTTTAAAGTTACAAGTGAAGAAATTTTTGTACTTTACTGAAGTATGTAGGCAAACTGGAAATAATGAGAAATTTTCAGCTAGTGTATTTCAAATAAGATCCATTCATCAAGAAAAGACATTCTAATTTACCTGATTGTCTGTGATTTGGTTTCATTTTGTATATATACAAAAAGTCACAATAGCTTTATACAAATTCATTACCCCATCTCAGAATTTCCTTTATACATGTGTAAATGAGGAGAAAATTATTAGTTCAAGACAGCTGAAAAAAATCCCACACTTTATATCCTTTTATTTTATCTCTCATATTCTTTTCCTTTCTACATTTCCAATGTATCTCCTTTGCTCTGTTTCAATGCCTTATATTAAATAACATCATAAAAATAATTTTTAGAAAAAATAAAATTCTGGGCAATTCAATTCCAAAACACTTGTTGTAGGTGTTATTTTTATTTCTCTCTCCTGAAATGCACACATTCATTCTTACTATCTGCATTCTTTCACCAGCCATCTGTCAATCCACCAGCAAACAAACAAACAAATAAAAAAATATCTCATTTGTGTTTAAAATTTTACATCCTTTCATATTGCTTTGACTTTTTCAGAAAGCTGCCACTCTCGAGAATACTTTGTAGACTGGTGAAATGTACCAGTGAAAGTTATGTTTCTTATAATATTTTGAGTTTGCCAAACCAAAAAGTATTTATGATGGTTTTATAGAATGATAGAACCATAGAATAGTAGGTGCATAGAATCACACACCTTTAAAGATCACCTATTCTAACACACACACACACACACACACACACACACACACACTCCCCATGGACAGGGATATCTTTAGCTGCAACAGATTTTTCAAAGTCCTGTCTAACCTCAGCTTGAGCACTGCCAATGATGGGACATCCACAGCTTCTCTGGGCAACCATCTCATCACCCCCACTGTAAAAAAATTCTTCCTTATATCCAACATAAATCTACTTTCTTGCATGCATTCCTCTTCCCTTGTCCACTGATGGTATCACTCCATTATAGAAAGCCACTAGATGAGTCAAGTGCCATTTGCCCTTGATGAAGCCATGCTGGATGTCTCTAATGACCTCCCTTTCTACCATACATTTTGACATGTCTTCCAGGAGGATTTGTTTCAGGGCTGACTGGTCAGCAGTTACCAGGGTTCTCCATTATACCCTTTTTAAAAATGCTTGCAGTATTGTATTTTCTCCAGTTACTGGGGACTTCACTTGACTGCCATAGCTTTTGAAATATGATGGAAAATGGCTCAGTAACTACACCAGACAATTTGCTCAGGACCCTGGGATGCATCTCATCTGGTCCCATGAATTTATGTATGGTTAGGTTTCTCAAGTGGTCTCAAACCTGGTCTTCTCTTAAGATGGGAGGGACCGTTTCTAATGATTGTGTGCATAAGGCCACATTAGGATGGGCATATTAAAAATATTCTGCTTGAATTATTAACCTTCTTATTGTTTTCAGCAGAAAATCATACTGGTAATTAGGTCAAAAAATTTGAATATTTATTTTAATTTTCACAAGAAAAATATTTTAAGATAGTTGTGTGAAGAAGAAGCAGCTTTTTCTGATAAATTCAGAAATTTAATAATTATGTTATTTTGGAACTTTAAATATTTTAATACACATTATAAACCTCATACAGTTTTCAATTGGGTATATATAACTTTAAACAGAAAAAGCCAAAGGAAATAAAGGAAAAAGGAAGTACCTCGACTATAAATTAGGTCTGAATACTACACCACAAATGCAACTTAAGGCTGGGGAACATGAACAAGTTATCCTAAGTAAAAGCACACATTAACTAATCTACAATAAATATCCATGTTTGTGCTCCTAGCTCATGGCAAATGCAAGATAATTGAATTTAGAGTATTCCTTTTCCATTAGTGGCTATGTTAACTTGAATTACATTATATTTGCTTTGGGCTGAGTTGCATGTATGTAATAAGTTACCTCAGATCAGCAAGTGTATGTAAGCTTTGTACTCACTAACAACTGGTTCATATATAAGGCACTTAATTGTGTTATTAGCTCTAGCAATTGAACAGATAGATAGATTTTAATTTAAATTGCAGTTGCCGTTGAAAACCATCATCTTCAATATGTTCATGTTTCTAGTACCTAACACTGTGTGGTAATTACGATGCAAAGTCAACTTTTAAATAATTATTTTTTTACCTTTCTACTATATACTGATGTATGTTTCAAAATTTCATCATGGTAATTTGCTAATTATTTTCTGAGTGGTCCTCCACTACATACATTACCCGTTATGCTAATGAGACATCTTTCTTTCTAGTTATTGCCAATGTCAAAGCATTCTAGAGAGGATATGATTAGTGATGGGGTTTCAAGGGGCTTGAAATGTAGAGAAGCCTGGTCTCCCATTCAAACACTAAACCTTAGAAATTTTGTTTCGTGTCAGAACAGTGCACCTGTTCCTGCTCAGGGGCACAGACTGAATGAAGGATTTACAAACCCCCAGAGAAGTTTATCTACTTTATCAAGCAATCCTGTCAGTTTTTCTGCAGAGTCCAACTTCTAGTTATACAGTTCCTATGTTTCATCTCTCTAGTTCACCAGTGGGTAAACTAATTTCCCACCTAATGGAAGGATTTGTGACAGCTTAAATGTGACATAAGGCTAATGAATTGAACTAGGCTCATTTCAAAACTCATTCCAACAAAAGACTTTGTGGCCTACGAATTGTTTTCACAGCTTCATGTTATCTTTAAAAGTGTATTTAGTTCAGCTCAGAAAAAGACTTTGCAGTGCCATAACCGTGCCTGAAATGGCATTTTTTTTTCACATCCCTCCATTCCCACTCCCACCGATAGCTGGACTGCTTTTCACTGGTTTCCTTTCACACTTTGCAAATATTGTCTTCTGCTCTGCTTCAGCTGGCAGGAATTCAGCAGCTCTCAGTGTTCTCATTTGGAGCCCATCCTGAGAAGATGAGGGACTGAAGACAGTGAAAGGAGAATTGGACTATTTTCCCTACACGCTTCTGCAGCTGATCCCACACTTTCAAACTAATTCAGTTACTGATTTCTGAAAGTGTCATCGCTAGTGGTATGACTATGGAGGTGCAAAGACAGACCATGTGAGCATGTTTCACAGTTCCAAATGATGTCATGGGGGAAATGTTTCCATAGAGAAAATAACTACTAGGAAGAACTGCATGTTTGCTCTTATCAAGGTGACAGTTACTTTGCTAAGTTTAAGACTGGTGTAATAAAACCTGTCTGTGAAATCGTAACTAAGATAATTGCAGAAAAGTATTCAATATTTCTTGCCAGCTGCTCAAGCCATGTTAGTGTATGCTTTTCCTGTAACCGCTTTCTATTGAGAACAGACTAAAATAAGATTGCAGTTCACGACCTAGCTAGGGACATGTCACACTAAGGACAGGATTATGACAAGGAATCTCAAACTGCAGTGGGTTGACCTCAGCCAGAAGCCAAGCACCCAGTTAGCATCTTGCTCCCTCTCCTCTCCTGAAGGACAGGGAGAAAATGGAACAAAGGCAAGAAAACACATGGACAGGGACAGTGACAGTTTAATAGGTGCAACAAAAGAAGTGTGCAAAATCAAACAAAATAAGAAACTAATTTACTGCTTCCCAACAGGAAGCAGATGTCCAACCACATCCTGACAAGCAGGGCTTTGGTTCATCTGACAGGGGTTTGTGAAGGCAAACACTAAAACCACCGATGATGTCCCCCGTGCCCTTCCTTTCCTGGAGTTTTCATTTCAGAGCTCAGTGTCATATGGTATGGAATATCCCTTTGGCCATTTCAGATCATCTGTAATAGCAGTGTCTTGCAATATTTTTGTTCACCCTCAGCCTACCCATCATGGGAAGAGGGAGGCGGGACACAGTGAGAAAAAGAAAAAGCCTTGATGCTGTGTAACAAGCATTATTCGGCAATAGGCAAAACACTAGTGAGTTCTTGACACTGTTTAAGTCATAAATCCAAATCATGGCACTATCTGGGCTGCTACGCAGTAAGTTAACTTCATCCAGCCTGACCCAGTGCTCAGAGGTAGAGATGTTCATTTAGCACTAAGTAAAAAAAAAAAAAAAAAAAAAAGAAAAAGAAAAAAATACTCTTCTGCTCTTTTTAAATTCCTCTTGTGATAATAGCAAACTAATCTGTTTCTTACATACAGTTCTGACAGGTGTAACTGTATAAAATTCTGTCACACATTACAAGCTCAGTTCTATCCTTTTGGCTACAATCCGAAAAAAGCACATACTTCTCTGAAGATTAGCACATTCTCTCTGAAGTGAAATTCTGGCACAGTTCCCACTCAGTCTAGTATATATGGGTCTGCATTATCTTTGTGTTGGACTTGAGCACTGCTTACTAAACCAATGAATGTGTCTTGGAGAACTACGCTGTTCAAAGCAAAGACTACCTCAAACATCATGTGTATTCGTATTGTGCGCACTTTGATGTAAAAGACATCCTGTTTCTCACACTGTGGATGTGAACACCAAATCCATCTCACACACACCAGAGAGGTGGGATTCAGGTCTAGAATTAGAAATGTAAATTAAAATGTGTTTATGTGCTGAGTTTATATGCCTATACTAAATTCCCAGTATAGGCATGGAGATCTAGGGATATATTAATTTGACTAGTATCATCTGAGATAACTGCATGTATCTCAGACTGGTACTGGCAGATAAGACCCAGAACATATGGGACCTTTGTCCTTTATAGTTGGCAGATGGACATCAGCATGAAGCATCCAGAATGTCATTAGATGCCATATTTAAGCATCTGCATCTAGTCCCTACTATCAATGGAGATAAGAGCGCTATTCAGTGATATGAGGACTGATTCATTTCCTAAATATTCATGATTAAAATGCAATTTTTGGCACTCCAAGGTGTTTGAAATATCTAGAATGGGCTGGCAAATGTGACATAAAAAGCTGACAGATGTGGCAGATAGATAGAATCTGTGGGAAGCACAAGTTCTTCGGTAGCATAAGCCAGGTAAAACATTGAAACAATCTCAGACTGTAGCAGACTGATGTGCCTACAGATCAGCAACTAAATCTAGACCCTGCTGTTTGTTTATTACTTTTAAAATCTTATAATATAAGAAAAAGATCAGCAACTAAATCTAGACCCTGCTGTTTGTTTATTACATTTAAAATCTTATGAGAAAAAAACACAGGTGAAGATTTATCCAAGACACTGTCAGGAGAGACAGGTCTCAGCATATGAAGTGAGATTACATGGCTCCCAATACAATGGTCAAAGGCTTGGGGGCCCGAGTGTTTTCTTACCTCAGTTGTGCTGGTGAAGGTAAAGAGCTTGAAGTGGAGTAGATGGCACAAGGGTTTATATACTGGGCATGGTGTGCTGTAGTATGGAATACCCCTTTGGTTAGTTTGGGTCAAGTGTCCTGTCTCTGCTCCCTCCCAGCTTCTTGTTTCCCTCCCCACTGGCAGAGAATTAGACGGAAAAAGTCCTTGATCAGGGTAAGCTCTACTTCACACCAACTAAAACATCAATGTGTTATCAGCATTGTTCTCAGAACAAAACCAAAACACAGCACTGCACCAGCTGGTAGGAAGAAAATTGACTCTATCTCATCCAAAACCAGGACACATTTTATGCAGTGTAAAGTCTGTGATGCCCACAGAGTTTAGGAAAATTAGCGCTACAATATGAGGATTATTTTTTATCAATATATTATGTTGAAAGCTTGAGTCAGCTAATCCATGATCTGATAGAATTATGCCAGTTGAATTTTCTGTGGTTTTATTTATACTTTTTTTTTATTTTGTTTCACTGGCGGTTTTTTTCAAAGTGGTACTAGGAGAAGTTAAACCATCCTATTTCTACTGGAATAGCAGATAGTGGCTGACAGAGAAGATTACAACTTCTGGGCATTATCATTTGAGTAATTTATGGTACTATCATTAACAGAGTGTCACTAACCATGGTACAATTTCAAGAGATCTATTTTTAAGGGGTTTGAGGGCAGGCAATCCTTTCTCAGATTGAACCTGTGCTAGGTAGCTGTCATCCCATGGTGTAATTTTCAGTAACAAGATGAACGTAGTAGGATATATTAATCATTAAGGAATCCCTTCCTGGAATCCTAGAGTCATACTGATCCAGTGTGTTTTGATACTTACATTTGTCTAGCTATAGAGACAAATTCAACTGACTGAGGAAAGAGGAAGGAAAAATGTACCTCTATGCACTTTTTCACTTATCAAGGAAAACAATGGGAACAAAAAGGCCACATACCAGATTTTTAAATCTGACAAGAGCAACAGAAATACAGAAGTTAAATAGAACATAGAAGCACAGATCAACTATCAAAGCCATTCCCTTGCTTCAGAGTTACTGGCCTATAGCAATTCTGTTATTATGTACATGTAAGAATCATAATTTCCCCAAGATATAAGAACATTCCCAAACACTTTTATTTTAGAATATTTCACCTCCCACATACAGCTACTCCTATCCCATTAGTTAAAAGTTTGCAATATGTTCTACTCCCTGTGAAACAAAATAATTCTAAACCAGAACATGTGAGTTATTCAGCTTCCTTCAACATTAACTTGAAATTTTCCTGTGAGTTACCTTAAAAAGAGGCAATCATCTAGTAGTATTTAATTCTAGCTTTAATACTAGCTTCCAAAAGTCCTGAGATCTTCATAAAACTTAAGGTACTACTTCAGACTTACCAATTTTATCAAAGGCTTTTATCAGTCCTTTATTTTCTCCTAAAATTATATAACTACTCCTCAGTAGTAGTTAAACATCTCGAAGCTCTTGTTTTGTTTTGGTTTTGGGTTTTGGTTGTTTTTTTGGTTTATTTTTTGTTTGAGGGGTTTTGTGGGGTTTGGTTTGGTTTATTTTTTTACCAGTTAAATTCTGCTCTGCTGCTAGTCTGACACAAACTAAAAGAACAAGAGCTATGGCACAAAGTAGACAATTTCATATCCTACCAATATTTCAATGTAGGATTGTTGTTTTTTTTCTTTTGGCAGAGATGATATATTCTCCTTTAAAGGTAAAATTAGGCCATTAGACTTACGTGATGAGACTCGTGGGAATTGTTAAGACATGTCAGAGTGCAGATTAAGCCTTCTGTTTGATAAAAGTCAATCTAAAGGTCTTGCCTGCTCAGTTCGCTTTGAGCATGATGTTTTTCCCTCATTTTATACTGCCAGGAGGAATAAGTTATGGTACCTCAATTATGATCCTAATCAAGAGGCCATTCCCTGCATCAGCGTGTTCACGTAATCTTGTAAATGTTTTGTAATGGTTTTTATTTAAAAGAATTCCTTTGAGTGTGAAAGATTTGAAATAAAAGTATGAGTGTGGAAAGAAAATTCTTGAGTACATTTTCTGAGTTTTATTTGTACATCAATTCTCAGGAAAGCCATCTGGGATAATGAAGATGGATACAAATGTAAACGCAGATACATGAGTTTTCTTTAAAGAAAGCAGTGAAACTGTGATCTACTTGTCTTTGCATTCTCCATTCTGGTTTCTGAAATCCCTTCCTGTTTTATAAAATGAAATACTATTTTTTTCTTCTGTAACTTTCATTACTGTTGTTGAACCAAGCATAGCAGCTGCATAGACTCTGAAGAAACATAATAGGAACATGTGGAACAAACAAGCATTCGATAAACAGGCACTAGTCTGTATGGGAGTTTAATTATCTTCAGGATTGACAAGAATGTGTGATTTTAGCCACAGGTACCATGGAAGCCAATCATTTTAGAAAATAATAATAACTGCAGCTAATGAATAACAGACATAACTATACAGAACAATCAGACAAGTATTTTCTCTGGTGCAGCTAAACTAATGGCAACGTGGAAAGTATTTTCAGTACTCCTTAGGAAAATTAAATCCGCAGAAACAAAAGGGAACATCAAGCATCATTGAAATAAAAAGAACACTGCAGGGAAATTCTTTTAGAAATCTTTTTAAGTTTCTTTGTCAAACAGTGATAATCTTGTCAGTGATCCTATACATTCTTATACCCCTTAGAAAAAATCCATTATTATCCAAAACATGGTTGAGTTTTGCTTAAAGACATTTATTTCTGTTGTCATTTAAAAACCCCCCAAAACACTAAGAAACTGCATTTTGCATGCTATATCCTGCTACAATTACCAGCTTAAACCTGAAAATTGTATGAAAAAGGAAAGCTTAAATTTTTTGCTCAGACAGGCAGTCATTACCTCAGTTTTCAAGGAATTGCATTAGTGTTGCATTATATAGGATTGATAACTCACTGACTTCAGTACCTGAGTGCTAGATGTTACCCTCTTACAGAACTCTAGTTAAATTACTCATGATTTACACTACCTAGAGGCAGCATGCTTTAAACAGAGCACTCAACACATATTCACTTGTTTTCCTATTCCTCCAAGCAGATAGAAAGATTTTAACACACATACATACTAGTTCTCTTTCCACCTGAGTATAGTGTGGGACAGAGCGAGGCCATGGAGGCACCCGAATAATCCTTTTCTTCATCTGTCTGTGTCCTGTCCCAGAAGAATCACTAAAAGCCTGTCTGATGCAGCCACATCTCTTGATATTGCCTGGGTAAAACAGACCTTATTGCTCTGAAGACAGCATTTGAAATGTTGTCATCCTTTCACTATTAAATAATCATAAAGATGTACTAAATCACAGGAAGCTTAAAGCTTCTTTTCAAGAGATTTTTCCAGTCTCTCATTTTGAGCTCATTTCTTATTCAGCATACTGCAGCTGATTATCATGAATTCCTTTGGTATTCATTGTAATAGCACTAATTATAATGGAATTGATTGG
Source organism: Lathamus discolor (assembly GCF_037157495.1). Taxonomy (NCBI): domain Eukaryota; kingdom Metazoa; phylum Chordata; class Aves; order Psittaciformes; family Psittacidae; genus Lathamus; species Lathamus discolor. The sequence continues at coordinate 115,532,768 of NC_088887.1, read as the reverse complement.
TATTCATTATAATAGCACTGATCATAAAGAATTCATTTGGTGTTTATAAGGGCATCACATGTATTTTCTTAGCATACACTGTAATTTAGCATCTGTAAAGTATTTATGAATAGAAACATAAAGTTAAACTTCAGCTACATTTTGGAGGAAAGAAATATGTGCCTAGTACTACTGACGACATGGAGGACATAGTCTAGTTGTTAGGAGGGAATTTGCCTGTCAATCAGCCCTATTAAGAAATAAAAAACTATTTTGATGCACGTTTTGGTTTCTGCTGTGAGTTTTAACTACAAAACTGAAACAGATTTTCATTATTCCATGGTGAACCATACTTTTCATATTACACAGAGCTATATATTCAGGTTTATTTAGATTTTAATGTACATGTTTTAAAAAGATTCAGTTTTATGCTATTTACTGAGAGTCCAGATTCAGGTATTAAAATAAGTCTTTCTGGATGTTTCCAAAGTAAGTTGGAAATCTGTATGTTTACAGTTTTGAAGACCTGTTCTGAAGTACTTGCTTGATCCTAGAGTATTTCAGAGGTACTCCTACCAGATTGAAGAGGGAATAACACATTAACAAGGTGCTCATATGACCACCCTCTAACAATTTCTTTAATGCAAATCATGGCCAAACATAATACCTGTAATCAGTAGATCTTAAGAGAGCTCAATACAATGTTTTGTACATGTGTAAACAAGGAAACAACTCAATACTGGTGATTTTCATGATACTGGTTGTACAAAAATTTTACACTACAAAAATGTTTTATGGAAAAGCTGATTAGAAGGTATTGACCTACTGGATGAACTGGATGTTAACCTAAATTTATTTAGAAAGTGAGGGCACAAAAATATCACCTGTTTAAAAATAAAAAACCAACCAAACAAAAAATTATAAATTTGTCCATAGATATTAATCTGAAGATCTTCAGAGCCTAAAAGCAGAAGATGAAATCTTGTATCTCTATTGGCATCCTAAGAGGCTGGTTATACTAAATATCAAATGAGACTCCAAAATAATTTCTTCACATTTTATATATGCTTCTTCACCTTCCCCAGGGAGTATAGAAACATTTGGATTTTCTAAAACACCTGCATCGAGCCTGACTCATTAAAAGCAATACATCAAGAACTGCACTCAAAGAAATAATAATGGAAGTGACAGGACAGTTGGATATTCCGTCTTAACAGATGTTCTATTTTAAATGGATGTTCTATCTTAATAGTTAACATATGATTGCCACAGTGTGACAGGCATATTTTTTGAGGAAACGGTAAGCAAAGATTTTCAATTCTGCCTTTTCCAACAATCTGCTACCCTACCACTGTCATCCATGAATTATCAGGCTGAGTACAACTTCCGTTTATAGATTCTGAACATCATAAAACCAAGCATCCATGACTTCAAGAAAAATAATTGCCACCTATATGCTTGTACATTACTTCTAATTACTGTATTTGCATTCACAAGGATCTCTGTATTTCTAGAACATATGAAATCTACAATGTTCATAAAAATGTTTGAATAACTAGAGGTTTGGGGAAAGTACTAGGTCATTATTATATTTTCTGAAATATTTTGGGGTGTGTTTCAATATTAACTTTATTTATAATGATGCATCTCTCATGGCTTTCAGTTTCAACAGTTAAGCTAATACAGTAGTCACAAGATTGTAAGGGATTCACAGTACCTACAGCTTTCATTTCTTTTTCAGTGACTTTTTTTCCTGTTCCTATTAAATGCTCTCTGCTTTCCATGCTTGTGGTGGGCTGATCCTGTCTGGATGCCAGGTGCTCACCAAGCTGCTCTATCACTTCCCTCCTCAGCAGGATGGAGGGGGAAGAAAATAAGATAGGGAAAGCCCCAAACACATGGGTCAACAAAAGCAAAGGCCATGAGCAAATGCAAAGGACAAAAATGTTGTAAAAGATTTTGTTCTCTACTTCCCATCAGCGGACAATGTCCGGGCACTTGCCAGGAAGTATGGCTTTAGTACACATAGTGGCTGCTCCGGAAGACAAAATGTGTAGTAACAAATGCCACCACTACTCATTTCCTCTCCTTTCTTTTCAATTTTTTTTGCTGGTATAGAACATACCATTGGTCAGTTTGGTCAGCTGTCCTGGCTATTTCTCCTCCTGAGACCTTGCCCATCAACTAGTCTACTAGTGAGGGGGGAATGTTAGACAGCCTTCATGCTGTGGAGCACTGCTCAGCAGTAGCCAAAATTGTGTTGGGTATTATCAAAAACTTTCTAGCTACCAATGCAAAGCACAGCGCTATAAAGGCCGCTATGAAGAAAATTAACTACTTCTCAGGGAAACACAATACAGTGCTCTCTCTTACTGATTTTTCTTAATGTTAGTGAGAAAGTGAAATAATCAACTTACATGAAAGCAATATAGTCAGCTATATAATGCTAAAAACAGCATAGGGAAAACAAGGTGTGATTAAAACACATAATTCCCCTTGCAATGGCAAATAATTAAGAGCTTTGTTGTGGGAAGAACAAAGATACAGGTATTCCTACGAATAAGAGCAAAAGATGGTTCTGCCTATTACACTGGAGAAATTTGTCATCCGTAAGTAAAGATTACCCTGCCACAAGTGATGCCATGCTGACAGGGTTGCCTGTTTTTCTTAGGTAGTCCCTAGGATGGGATGTTAGATGTATGAAAATAAAAAAATGTTGACCACTTGTCAAATATTTTGTACTAAAATCTCAAGGTGTTAGTATTTCCTTTTGGAAAGCTTCTAGTTGGCTGGTTCAAAGTCATCACCCTTTACTGAATGGTGTGTTTTTCATTTGGGATGTGATTCTTGTGATTTCTCACCTCCGTAACTGGAAAATCTTGGAACAGATTCACTTGGAAGGCACGCTAAGGCACATGAAAAACAACAAGGTGCTTGGTGACAGCCAGCATGGCTTCACTAAGGGGAAATCCTGCCTGACCAATTTGGTGGCCTTCTATGATGGGGCTACGGAACTGATGGACAGGGGTAGAGCAGTTGATGTCATCTACCTGGACTTGTGCAAAGCATTTGACACTGTTCCACACAACACCCTTGTCTCTAAATTGAAGAGACATCCGTTTAATAGGTGGACCACTCAGTGGCTAAAGAACTGGCTGGATGGCCGCATGCAAGAGTTGTGGTCAATGGCTCAATGCCCAAGCTGGAGACCAGTAATGAGTGGTGTCCCTCAGGGGTTGGTGCTGGGACTGGTCTTGTTCAACATCTTTGTTGGTGACATGGACAGTGGGATTGAGTGTGCCCTCAGCAAGTTTGCTGATGACACCAAGCTGTGTGGTCCGGTTGATACGCTGGAGGGAAGGGATGCCATCCAGAGGGACCTTGACACGCTTGTGAGGTGGGCTGATGCCAACCACATGAAGTTCAACCATGACAAGTGCAAGGTCCTACACCTGGGTCGGAGCAATCCCAGGCACAGCTACAGACTGGGCAAAGAAAAGATTCAGAGCAGCCCTGCGCAGAAGGACTTGGGGGTGCTGGGCGATGAGAAATTGAAGATGAGCCGGCAGTGTGCGCTCGCAGCCCAGAAAGCCAACCGTATCCTGGGCTGCATCAAAAGGAGCGTGACCAGCAGGTATAAGGAGGTGATCCTGCCCCTCTACTCTGCTCTTGTGAGACCTCACCTGGAGTATTGTGTGCAGTTCTGGTGTCCTCAACATAAAAAGGACATGGAACTGCTGGAACAAGTCCAGAGGAGGGCCACAAGGATGACCAGGGGACTGGAGCACCTCCTGTATGAAGATAGTTTGAGAAAGTTGGGGCTGTTCAGCCTGGAGAAGAGAAGGCTTCTCACAGCAGCCTTCCAGGATCTGAATAGGGGCTATAGGAATGCTGGTGATGGACACTTCATTAGGGAGTGTAGTGATAGGAGAAGGGGTAATGGGTTAAAACTTAAACAGGGGAAGTTTAGATTGGATATAAGGAATAAATTCTTTACTGTAAGGGTGCTGAGGAACTGGAATGGGTTGCCCAGGGAGGTTGTGAATGCTCCATCCTGGTAGTGTTCAAGGCCAGGTTGTACAGAGCCTTGGGTGACATGGTGTAGCGTGAGGTGTCCGTGCCCATGTCAGGGAGTTGGTACTGGATGATTTTAAGGTCCTTTCTAACTCTAACTATTCTATGATGATTCAAGGGCAGGTTGGATGAAGCCTTGTGTGGGATGGTTTAGTGTGAGGTGTCCCTGCCTATGGTAGGAGTGTTGGAACTAGATGATCTTGAGGTCCTTTCCAACCCTAACTATTCTATGATTCTATAAACTGACAAACTCACATCCTGAAATTATTCCTCATTACAAAAAGCTACTCTTCCTTTGTAATCCTTATTTGGCACTAAGGCTTAGTTAGAGATCATTTTCAAGATTTGGGGGGAAAATAAAAACCCACAAGTTTCTGAGCTTGCTCATTTTCTCAGAATACATGGTGGCATCCAAGACTGCGCTGTCTCCCTTGATATGTTGAATAGTTTTTCAAGGTCACTGATTATACGACTTAGTGCAGTACTAGAAATTCTACTGCTGCATAAATTTGTAACATAATTTCCCCCTTCTTTTCTCCTCTCAAGAGTTGCAAAGTCCTCATTATTAACTTATTGTACTATGATGTGCTTGATTCAGTTGTCTAAACACAGAAACTTCAAGCCTGAGTAAGAAGAATAGGTTCCCAACTGACTCAGTTGCCTAAATCTGAGCAGTTTAGTATCTTTTCTGATGCATTTAAGTATGTCCTTTACTTTCTGCAGCCAGTTCGAAAGGTTGCAGGTCTCCAGCAGATCTTCAGTCTAATCTTCCCTTATCTGCCCTTGCAGATATACCTGCTATAATCAGATATTTCAGATAGCAGTGTTTAAATTTAAGCAACTGAACATTGCCTTGGGAATCAGTTCCTAATTCAAACTGAGTTTAATCTAATGCAAATTTTGAAACAGAATTAATGTTCTGTTTTGACAACCTGTTAGATTAATGTGAATTATAGGAAAAGCTTTCTTCTATCTTCAAGAATATATGAAGATTTAAAAATACACTACTGATAGCGAGTTATTTCGAAACTTCAGTGGATAAAACTGTGTAAGCACTTAGGAAGGATCTTTTTAACGTCACAAACCAGATAGATTAAAAAAAAAGTACAAGTGTGTCTTCATTAAAACTTACATCAGGCAAAGTTTCAGCCTCAGATGAGAGCATCCAAACCAGGCATTGCAAATTCAGATATTGCATTTGTAACAGAATAAAACAGAGAGAAACGTACTTAGGTTTCATTAGATACTTCATAAAAATAATACTGTTAACTAGTCTTTGTAATTTCAGTAATTTCATGCTATAGTTAGCATATAAGATATCATGGTCAGGTACATCTGTGAGTTTTCATGTCCATGCTTAACCTCAATGGAAAATCCTGATGGACATTAGGGCAACAATTAAACTGATTTGTTCCTGACAAAAGGGATGTATTGTTAAGATCAGCACTTGCTAATATTAAAGTGACTAGGAAGGGCAGTGAACTGCCCTAGCGTAGACTGCCTAGAAGACAGTCAACAAACATATTTCCTGTTGAAAAGAGTGCAATCTGGGTAGCAATGAAATGCAAGAATCATTCTCAAAGAAAACAGCATAGTTCTAGGACTATTGATATCTTCAAATTCTGTCTGTGTCTTTGTGACTACCCTTCCAAGTAACATGTCTGGCACCTACACGTATCTGAATGGCATTGCATGTTCCATTCCATTTGCAGAAAGTGTTTTATATGTATAGTACACCTCTAAAAATGAAATTTCTTTAGCCATTTAGGTTGTGTTTGGAACTCATGAAAACTGTGAAGTGTATGGAAAGCAATACCTATGATGAAGTTTTTATTTTTTCTAAACCATGTTTATTTCACTACTAGAATAAAGCAGCTGGAGAGAAATACAGAAATAAAACAATATCTACAAAATTGGTATGATTCATGCAGGCAGATGTACATCTAAGATTCCTTTTAAGTGAATAAATAAAGTAGGCACTTTCTGGATATGACCAATTTTATTTCATCATCTATAGTTGGATGAGCTAAATTTTATATACTGTCTTCTCAAAACTTTACATTGCCATGAGGTCCCTCGTGAGAGATCCAGTCTCTTGGGGTAACAACAACACTCCACTTCTTTGCAGTTAATAGCTTACATTATATTTTACAATCTTCTGTTTTATCTGATTTTATCAGCTATTCTGCATTTCAGAAAAAAAAGAGCCATAAAATTAGTTAATTCTCCCATTAAAAGCAGCAGTTTTGTAGGTGCACATAAATATGTGAATACAATATCACTATTAAAAATAAATATTACAGAGCATTTGTAAATGACCATACAAATATCCTTAATGAAAGCAGAGTCTTACAACGGGTTGAATTGACAAAACTACAAAAAAGATGTAGAAGAATGCACAATAAATAAAAGTTCATGTGGTCATGGTGATTTTTTAAAAAGTCTACCCCCTCTTGGAATGAGAAATTAGCTATTAAGATCAATGAGACTTTCTGGATCTTAAGTGTTTCTGACAACCAGGTTATTTATTTAGGAGGCTATTTAGAAATCTTTATCTTTTGTACTGATTACATTTTTAAATAGTTCATCAAGCATTCCTGTTCTCTGTCATTGTCATAGAGTTTATAAACAGCTCCACTTTCTTCGGCTCCTCTATGTCTGATGTATTTCTCAAAGGCAACAACAGCTTTCTCAAAAGCTATATTCTCCTCTGCTACTGTACCCACCTAATGGTACAACTGTGTAAAATATCAAAGCTATTTCTTTTCTGTTCCTATTATTGTCATGGCTTCCTTAACCAGGTTACAGTTCAGTTACCCAATATATTTTTCTTCTAGAATTGTGCAAAGTATTTTTTTTTTTGAAGTTATTTTAAAGATATTTTCATTGAAATGAACAACATCAAAAATTATTTATACTTTAAAAGTTAGATTTAAAGAATTACAAAGCAACTCCGTAAGGCAGCACACTCAGGTTTTGGACTTTCTGTTGTTCATTTAATCTTACTTCTGAAAAGAAGACTCAGAGTAATACAGTCACAGATTCATTTTCCTCAAAACTTCAAACTTTCAGGTTTGCACTGTCATAAATACTCCTAAATGGAGCCTGGGACTTTACTGAAATCAGAAAGAATTTAGGCATTTTTGACAGCTTCCCCATCATAGATGTTGTTGTCTCATACATTGAAACTAGTACGCACAGGAAAAACATACAAGAGATTAAATGTATGTGTGTTTATAAGCATCCAGACTTTATGGTAGATGTTTACCAATATATCACAGGTAATGTCTCTTGACTTATCTCTTGACTTATCTTATCTCTTGACTTATCTTGACATATCTTGTCTCTTGTCTGTCTCTTGACAATGAAATCATAAAAAAACTCACCAAGAAAAAAAAAATAATGCAAATTATAAATACTTAATCTTGGTTTTTAATTTCACGGTATTCAGACATTTTCTTGGATTCTGAGGTATTTTAAAAGGCATTTAGATAGAAAAAAGTTGCCATTTGTGACACTTAAGATTCAAACTCAAATGCAGTCAACATGAACATTGACATTAGGCATTGACATTGTTTACAACAATACACTGCACCTAGAAAAAGCATATAATTCTAATAACACTTTGGACCACTTTTTCTCTTATGTCAAGAAGAAACACAAACATTGAGCTTAATTGTCTATAGTTACATTACAGTATGTACATAGAAAGCATTTACGCAGGAGAAAGTAAAGTTGGAAAAGCAAAATCTCTGAGTTGTTGCACCTACTATTCATGCATACATATCACAAACCAGATTTTGAATTTTCTTTCACTTATTAGTAAGCCAGAAAAAGCAATTGAATTTGATCTGATGAGGCTGGAATTCAGGCCAATATTGAATTTTCTGTGTGGGAACATCTTTGTCCTCCATAATGTAGGAAAAAAAAACCCCAACTTTTTTTAAATTCCCTACACCTATAGCACAAATCAGTTATACACTATGGAAGTAAAATAAGTAGACCTTGATGGTGGTAAACTGAAATGCAAGAATTTTCTATAAATATCATTCAAGTAAGAATCACTCACTGGAGGAGATCATTCATTTGAAGAATGATGAACTTGAATTCAGTAGAACTACTTAGTGTGCCCTTTCAACACGTGTTTTTAGCTTTAGATACTGTGTGTATAACCTCATCTTTTCCATAAATCAACCTTGATAACCATTTTAAAATGGGAATAAAATGCCCTATAAAAGTTTAAAGATCGTAACATAAAGAAAATGCATTCTTATTTTTCATTCTAATTACTTAACAAAATAAATTGCTTGACCAAGGGTGTTTCCAAACCAGGTCTCTTTTTCTTCTCTTCCTTTTATTTTTTTTTCATTTTGGAGTTACTGTTACTGAACAGAAGCCCTAAGAAGTCATAAAAATTGATGCTTTATTTTGGGCTTCTTCAGTAGAGAGGCTTGACACATTTACGTAAAACATTTTTTTAGAAATTCTGTGATAAATGAGCAACATTACACCAAAAATAGCTACAGCATGAAATCTTTCTGTCTTCTATTATTAAAGTCAGTGCTATGGCATTGGTATATACAAAACATATCTCCTAAGTACACTTAATCACAATTTTTTATGTTTCTTATAAACCGATGAGTGAAATTCATAATCACTTTCGTTTAAAGTTCTGAGACTGGCTATGTATGAGTGGATATTTTTGAAATTTCAGAAGGCATTGCAATTTCTCTTTTATGGATGGACTTGTCATTCAAGGAGATTAAACTACTGTCTAAAATAGGCCGACAAATATTCGGGTTCTTTAAGGTCAGGAACTTCTGTAATATACACAGACACACACACATATATACACACACACACACTTTCTTAAAAATAGGTAATTAATTTTTTTAACTCCTCGAAAATAAACCATGATTTTTAAGAATATATGTCACAAGTCCTGGAATTTACTTCACAGCAAACTGTATGGAATTGTACTTAAGAAAGATTTTTTACTCCAATGAACAGAAGATTTGGACAACTAATTTAAGTCGTCTTCCTGGAAGAAGGGATGTCAACATTTTTAATGGAGACTTTTACAGCTTTTTTCCTTCTGGACAGGAAAAAAAACTTTCTAGCCCAAGTAAGTCTATGCTGTGAGTAGTAAACTTGACTAATGCAACATGCTGTAAATTTTAAATTCAGCATGTTGTAGATCAGGCAAATGTGTTTAAATGTTCCTATTGAGCATTTACTAATAACCATAAAACTTCTGAATGTCATGTCAACATCAAAGGATTATTCTGAAATATTATGTTCTTGTTCGAATAGCACAAGCAGCAGAAATAATAGATAAAAGATTTTAATGTGACAGGTACATAGTGAATAATCCTGTCTTCTTAAAAAAAAAATACATCTGAGTACGATTTTTCCCCCTTTAATTAAACCACAGTAATATCTTTCGACTCAGATTAGTTTTCAGTTGAGTTTCATGCTTCACTCTTTGATTTAAAATTTCAGATTGATCACCTCCAGCCCCAGTCAGAGTGTTTATTCTCCAAATCCTTTTCCAATCAAGCTCAGTTAGATCAGAATAGCTGAGGATGCGCAGACTGTACATAAAGTAAAGGTCTAAAGTTTAGATTTAGATAAATTTTTTTCCTCAGATCACTTGATGGAGAAAGCAATGTGGTTTCAATGGAAATGTAGAGTTCTATAGGAAGTGTCTTTCACCCCTTTCCGTAAGAAGGAAATATAATGAGGTAGTATGAACACAAGAAATTAGCATGTCATTTTTTCTGTCTGAAACAAGAGGAAAATTTGAGACTTCCACAGCACACAGCTTTTAGATTTAACTCCAACAAATACTTTTTAATTGGAAATGTAAAAAAACCCCAAAAAAGTAATCTTGGACATGAAGGTAATGAACATAGAGATTAGTGTCAAGGTGTTAAACAGCTCTGATGATTTGGGTATGAGGTGGTTAAAGACCATCATTTATCAACTTCAGATTCAAAAGATGCTATTACAAACAGCATCTCTTTGCTATGTATCCTACTTTTTATCAAGCACTGGCTGTGAATTTCCTAAGTACCAAGCATCACCAGATACACCCTTCCTTGTCAGGGCTACACTTTCTGTCAATAATTAACACACAGCATGAGCCTTTGGAGACACAGTCTACCTCTGGTTAGTCCAGTACTGATTTCAACACCTCTTCCTGCCCTGCCCATTGGATTTTGGAAATGCTTCTGAAAAGATGCTGTAAAGAAACACTATTAAAAAAAGCTTGTTAAAGAACATTCTCCTACTTCAAATCTTTTCATAAACTGTACCTACTTCTCTTAGTTTATGAACAAATCATGTTATCATTTATTTTGTTGAAATGTTATTTTCTCTGTTCACACATGCATTTACATTCTCTTCATCTCATTATTTTTATATTCATACCTTGTTAGTTTGCGGGAATAAGAAGTTTCTTGTAAGGCTGCAACATATGCAACCAAAGGTCATTCAAGACTGGAATTCTTTTGTGCCTGTGAGAGGCTGATAGATACAAACATAGATACAGTGATGCTTGGTACCATGTACATTTTACATGGTGCTTGGTACATGGTACAACCATTGGTGTTTGGTACCACGCAAATTAAAGTTTTGTGTGTATGTTCACAATTGTCTGCACATCACGTGGATATTTTCAGTTCCCTTCTGAAGACAGCTGGTATACAAAATCATTTCAGTTGGTATCTAATGGAGCTGTTACTCTAGCTGTTTACAAGTATTACAGGGCACTTATTTTTAGAAGAGATGGAAGTATTTAACCTTCCTCTGATTGCCTATGGATCCTGAGAACTGTGGGATTTGTATACCTATGCTAAGAGGTTATTATCACAAGAGGAATATAGACTACCCTGGCAACTATTAAGTTTTGATCAGTCACTTCACTCCAAATCTCTTCTTTTTAAGTTTCTGTCTTAGCCTAATTTATATAAGTATTAAAAAAAAAAAAAAAAATAGAGGAAAGTGCATTAAGAAAGACCTTTTTGTGGATTTCTGTTCTTTATCTATCTGCTATGGTATATATCAAGAAGAATATTGCTTTCCTAAAGTTATTTGCTTTCTAGCATCCATTTCCTATAAAGGCCATTAAAGAAAGATAAATAATTTGTCTAAAAAAAGATTCCCAATTCTATACTCTACTGGAATAGGAAGCCATAAGCCGTCTCAGGAATTACAAGAAACATTAGAGTATTTTCTTGGAAACTCTATCATAAAGATGCAGTCTTGGTAAGAGTTACACATAAATTACTACAGAATTATGCCAATGCTAAAATGTATTTGTAGAAGTGCATGCACTAAGTACTGCATATCTAATGAAATAAATGCTACTTCATGCAAGCTCTCTGCTTATGACATCATATTTATTACTCTGCTTAGGAAAGCTAAGTGTTCTGGGCATTGATCACTGCAGAACTTCATTGTCTTGAATCACTTTTCTCTAAAAACAATTCTGTTTCTTTAAAGTAAATATCAATGACAAATGCTAAATGAATGAATAGTCAATAACTGAGTAAGACAGCATTGCAGGATTGAAAGCAAAATTCTGATGCAGTTTCTGACTTGCCATTGCAAAGTAGTAAGAGCTACCTTTTTCAAAGCTACTGCTGAACAGTCTTAGGAATAAACTTCTACAGCAAATCTGAGCTCATTTAAGGAAAAAGTTATCTCATTTGGGGGAAAATAATATATTGAATATAATATTGTACTTAATACTGGCAAAGTATGCATATTTATATCACAGGAATTGCTAACGACCTTTCGTATTAGTATAAACTGATTGAAACTTGGCAGAACGTCTGTTAGGAATTGCATTTATATTACTTTTAAGCAATTAGAAGAGCCATTTAATGATCAGTTGTGTGCTTATATCATTACATAGTGAATCTTACAAAGATTAGTCTTTGTTTAATATTTCCTTTAAATTCTATGTTGTTTTTCACCAATGTTTGTGAATTTGAACAAACTCTAGAAAAGGAGGCATGATCCATTTTCAGATGAAGATAATAAAATTTAGGTGTTTATGGCCAAAGATTAAGTCAATACAGTCACTTGTGCCTTCTTGGCTATCCAACTGACCATGCACTGGGGAAAAAAAATATGTATCTGTGAATAGGCTGAGTGGTGCCACGTGAATCCCCCACCCCACACCCTGGTAGCATTTGAAACATCTGCTCAGGACTAGTAGATATGGTGCAGAAATTACATGTTAGACACCTATGGTTATGTAACTGAACCCTCTCCTGGAATTGATTCAATTGCCTAAAAATGCCATCTAGAGACATTTTACTTTCTGTGGCTTATACGGCCTTCAACTTGTCTGAAATTCCACAGACCTTTCAAATGTCTTGTGTTATACTTACCATATATTTGACAATTTCTTGAATCCCCTACAGCCTCTCAAATGGCACCGGACACATGTTAGCAAATGGTTTTATTCCTAACCATGTTCTTTTAGCATGAGTCAAATCACTCCAGAGCTCCACCCTACCTCCTGCTCAGAATTAACTACACGTCCACATAATGAGAACTTACACTTCTACCCGTATACATTTACACTGTTGACATTAAGTTGCTTAGTCTGGAAGTGAGTTCCACCTGAAAAATAAAATTAAATTTAAACCTGATGTACTATTTTTCCCCTTAAGAGTATCTATTCTGTGAGGTTTGACAATATAATAGGTATAATAAATTCTTTATGTGGACATTCAAAATTCAAGGAACTGTTATAACAGTTCATAAGTAAGACTGGCATAAATTTTCAACTTTTTACATTATGATTTTTTCTGACAACCTAGGTACAATAATTTTTAATTGTCCATATGAAGCACATAGAGACATGAAGGAGATCATCCTGTCCAAATGCATCATTATCTTTGGACCCCCAGTAAGGCAATACATGATCACAAATGGTAAAATGTTTCTCCAAAATCACTCTTCCTCCTTCTGTTATCAGTTTATTTCTCAGTCAGGGTTACTAGGACAGAACTCCTTCAGTTCAAATAAAGTCCTTCCCATTAGACAAAATTTGAAATCTTTAGTTGAAAGCTATTCCAGACAGAATAGTCTTCAAAATTGGCAATCTTTTTTTTTTAATTATGTCATCACTATTACCTAAGAAGCCAATAGTATCAGTATATTGTATATCATATTATTTGAAGCCAATAATATTAGTATGTTAATATATATATTATATTAATCATATATATATATTACATGACCAATATCTGCAATCTGCCATCAGCTTCACTGAATGATAGAAATTTCTTTGTTAACTCTTTAGTGAAGTTTATGAGCTTTGGTAGCTTTTCCAGGTATGAACAGTCCTCTTTTAACTCCAAACTGAGTGACACTTTGTTTCAACATTTCTTCAGTATGTCATGCTATCTTTAAAATATAAGAAAAATAAAAAACTTCACAAAGTTTCTTGGAAGAAGTATGACTAATCAAAGAAATTTAATGTCACTTGAAATGAAGAATGATCTTAAACATTATTGTTTCTTGTTTTCACAGTATAATGAGACTATAAAATTTTCTAGAAGTGCTGTTCTTGCATATAATCAACTCCGTTCTTCTACAACTGTGTTAGTAATTTCTTTAATCAGAATCAATCACGAAGTTCCATGCTTAGAAGTAGACATTAACATCCTATTTGTCACAAGTGTTGAAATCCCTCTGAGTTCAGTGCATGTTATGTGTGTGTAGTACCTCTAGAAGCCAGGCCATGAAATGCATACTTAAGCATCTAACGAAACGTGACCTTACTCTCATAGCAGGCTGAGCATCCATATTGAAGTTAATGAAGCTGTAGCATTTACTACATCTGAAAATCAGATTAAATTTAGCTGCATAACTTTAAACTTAAAAGCAACCCAAATTCTGATTAATATGGAGAAAAAAATTCATATTCTTCTCCTGTCATTACCCTCTTAACTGTCATCCATGTGTTTGCTTTTTCTGTCCTGGAGGTAATCACAGGTGTGTGGGAGATGGATTTTGGTGTGGGATTTTTTGTGTTTAAAACTTTCTCGTCCTTTCTCACATCTGGGAAAATTTGCATTTTGGTAATATTTTTGGTTAAATTATTTAGAAAGGCAAGTATATTTCTGTTTTCCTGGGATAACTTGATAGTAGAATTAAACTGAAAGTTAGAAAAAAGATGGTATATATCTCATAAAGCAATACAGAGACAAGATTTCAGTCCGCATTCATAATACTGTGAACAATGTTTTTTGGTTGGTTGTGGGTTTTTTTCCTTATGGGTTCATGAAAATTTTAGATCCAAATTTAAATAACTGTTTTGTTCCAACTGATGTAAGATTAAAAAAAAAAAAAAAAAAAGTGCCTTGTTGACTGGGAAAAGGGGCAAATTATGTAGAAACATACCTTTATTCCTTTTAACATTAAAATTTTCTCCTTCAGGACTTACTTAACCACACAGTCATAGAGCAGTTGAAGATAGAAAGCACCTCTGGAGAGTGTCTAACTCCCTGCTCAAAGCAGTGTCACCTAAAGCAGGTTACTCATAACTTAGGTTAGGATGGAGGCTTCACAACCATTCTGGGCAACTTGTTTGAGTGTTTAACCACCCTCATAGGTTTTGGGGTGTTTTTTTACCTTCTTATGTTTAAATGGAATTTCTTGGATTTCAGTTGTGCCTATTTCCTCTTATCCTGTCACTGAAGATTTGATGTAAGTGTCCTTAAAGATCTGTAAATCCAGGGTTCCCTGCAGTATGTCACAAAATGCAGGCAAAAAGGTTTCTTAAACAAATGCTTCCAGAAAACCTGTACAGATGAAAGAAGTTACCTTTATTTTGGGCTGCTGCTGCTCCTGAATACAGGAAGTCTCATCATGTGTGGCAGTGTAGAAGTTTTAAAATATTATTTGATCATTATCTATTAATGTATACTCCTTTTCACTTTGATCCTTTCCTATGTGATCATCTTAAGAAATTGCATTAAAAACTCCACAGTTGTCAGAAAATCAGTGTCTCACCTGAATCTGTGGCTTGGTTTCTTAAATATAAAATTTCATAGAATCACAGAATCATAGAATAGTTGGAGATGCAAAGGACCTTAAGATCATCAAGTTCCACCCCCCCTGACATGGGCAGGGACACCTCACACTAAACCATGTCACCCATGGCTCTGCCCAACCTGGCCTTGAACACTACCAGTGGTGGAGTATTCACAGCTTCCCTAGGCAGCCCATTCCAGTTCCTCACCACCCTCACAGTAAAGAACTTCTTCCTTATATCAAGTCTAAACTTTCCCTGTTTAAATTTGAACCCATTACCCCTTCTCCTATCACTGTAGTCCCTAATGAAGAGTCCCTCCCCAGCATCCTTTTAGGCCCCTTTCCCGTAGGGTCACAGCCTCCTTCAGACATTCCCTTCCTCTGGCATGTGGTCCTCCATGGGCTGCAGTGGCAGAGCCTGCTTCACCGTGGGCTGCACCACAGGCTGCAGGGGAATCTCTTGCTCCAGTGTGCGGAGCACCTCCTTCTCCTGCACTGCTCAGCAGTAGCCAAAATGTGTTGGGTGTTAGCAGCACCTTTCTAGCTACCAATACAAAACACAACACTATGAGGGCTGCTGTGGGGAAAATTAACTACATCTCAGCCAGAGCCAAAAAAGGACATATTCAAAATTAAGTGAACAGTTCTAGGAAAATACAGTCTATATTTGTTAAGTAAACAAATAATGGGATATTGACTGTAAAAGTAAATAAAGAGCTGTAGCATTCTTTTTCTATGGTATACTGGAATTATCATTTCAATTTAAACAATATTGTTTCAATATAAAGTCCCCAGGCTAAAGGCAGTCCACAAGTTAAAATCACAATGGTATCTGAACAAAACATGTCTCTTTGGTCTATTTTATATCTGAAGAAAATACACATCTCTTGACCCTGCATATGTAGAACTGAAAAAGTTCCCTGAGAACGCATTTCTTTGAAGGCACAATTATCCATTTTCAACTGCAGAGAATAATGATTTCCATTTTAAAATATGCACATCTAAATTACAAGGGGCATAAAGAGGTCAGATTCTGTCCCTTAAGATAAGATAATTAACAATGTTCTGTACTTCTGCTACAGCTTTAGAAGCATGTTATGCCTCTGTATTGTGATTGCACACTCAAACATTTGCAAGAAAATTTCCTTAGTGGCTTGGATGGCTTCTTGCAATGTTGAACACATTGAACACCAGTGTGATTTGTATGATATCCGAACAGTTCAAGTTTGAGTATCTCTGTTTCCCTGAGTATATCTGTTTTTTTTTTCTGTTGCAAAAGTTTGGAATGGCTCACAAGTATCAGAATTTTCATCATTTGCTGTCTTTTCTTCCTTCAACAGGAAACCTTTGTTTTTTCTCCTTTTTTTTCTGTGAGGCTGCTGAGCACTGGAACAGGTTTCCCAGAGAGGAGTCTCCAAACTTGAAGGTATTCAAAGGCTGTTTAGACACCTGGGAAACCTGCTGTAAAAGTTACTCTTCTTGAGCATGGTCTTTGGACTAAAAGTCCATCACTGCTGGTTTCCAACTTCAAACATTAAATATTACTGTGATTCATCAGCATTAGTTCTATCTGCTCCTATTTATGTAGTTGAGGCCAATGATAAGACGAAGGACATGTCCCCCTGCGCTATTGTGGGACCCTCCATGGGCTGTGGTGTGGATATCTGCTCTGACAGTGTCCTTTGTGAACTGCAGGATAACTTCATCACCATGGACTTCCCCACAGGCTGCAGGGGAATCTCTGCTCCAGCACAGGGAGCACCTCCTCCTCTCCTTCTTCACTGACGACGCTGGGATCTGAAGTGCTGTTTCTCACATTTTTTCTAACTCCTTTCTCAGCTGCACAGCATTCTTTACCCTTAAATATGTTATAACAGAGAGTCCACCGGCATCGCTGATGGGCTCCGCTTTGATCAACAGTGAGTCTGTTTTGAAACTATCTGAAAGCAGCTGTGTCTGGCATGGGGCAGTCACTGTTTTCACAGAAGCCAGAAGCCACTCCTGCAGCCCCACAGATACCAGAACCTTGCCAGGCAAACCTGATATAAGGGGATTGTTTTAAATCTGCAAACATTCTGCACTGTAAAAGCAAGGAGCTTATTTACCTGGACAGCACATTTTCATAGTTTCTAGCCTCTTTTGAATACAAATAAGCACTTAAAATGATGTTTTCCCTATTTGATTTCAGCTAGTGCTGTCAGAAATGTATGTACAGTTTCTATGCTGTAGGCCATATAGATTTTACTCTTTTACTCTTTTACTTCCAGTTTATGTGCTAAGAAATAAATACACTAGATGGCATTTAACCTGCAATTGACTCCCTTCTGCCTGTGGAAGGAAGTATGACTCTCATGATTTTGGGAAAAGCCTATGTGTTTCTTCCATTTTGCTTTCATTAGGATGCTGCTTAATTATTCTTTACCTTCAAGTCCTGTGCATTTTTGTTTCAATTTGTTCCTAAACAGTTTGACTGAATGCAGGTTATTTTTTTATTTTAGTTGATCCAGGTATTGCTTTAACTTCAAATTTCCATATGGAAGAACTTTGTGCACAGCACAAATATTTGGTATGGGTACATGTCCTGGGTTCAGCAGCAGCAGTCATTTTTCTCCTTCTTAGGAGCTAGTGCAATGCTGTGTTTTCATTTTTTGGCCTGGGAACAGTGCTGATAACGCTGATGTTTTCAGTTGCTGCTCAAATGTTTGGTCTGGCCAAGGACTTTCTGAGCCTCATGCTCTGCCAGGGAAAGCTGGGAGGAAGCAGAGACAGGACACCTGACCCAAGCTAGCCAAAGAGGTATTCCATACCACAGCACATCATGCCCAGGATGTAATGGGGAGTTACCCGGAAGGGCTGGAGGACGGCAGGGTTGGACGAGGTATCGGTCGGTGCTCGGCTGGGGGTAGTGGGGCGAGTTATCTGTTGGCTGTTGCTGAGGTGTTGTATTCTCTTCCCTTGTTATTTCCTTTAGCATTATTATTGGTGGTAGCAGTAGTGATTTGTGTTATACCTTAGTTACTAAACTGTTCTTATCTCAACCCGTGGGAGTTGCATTCTTTTCAATTCTCCTCTCCGTCCCTCCAGGAGCAGGGGGAGGGCAAGAAGCGGGGTGAGTGAGTGAACGAGCTTTTGTGATTGGGTTTAAACCATGACAGTACAATACAAAAATTTAGATTTTGCATATAATAAGATTCACCTTCTTTCCAATACAGATTTTTTTTTAAACAAGATCTCTATATAAAGCTCTATATAATGAGAACTGGGATAGTGATAGAGCAAATAATTTTGGAAACAATTCCCAAACATACTGAGGGCAAGAATGGGATTAGGAATAGTTGGCATGGATTTATAAAGTAGAAATTATATTCAACCAACCTGACAGCCCCATATGATGAAATGACTAAGTGGAAAGCAATGCCTTGTTAGTCTTCTATAACATTTTCATAGACAAAACAATGAAGTACAGACAAGATAAATGGACAGTAACTGATAAATGGACAGTAGGTTGGGCAGCTAAGGGTTGAAAACCAGCTGAACTTTTAGCTCAGTGATGTGATTGGAGACACAAAGTTCAGCTGGAGGCTGGTCATTAGTCCCATGAGTCAGTATTGTGGCCAGCAGTGTTTAACATCTTCATTCATGACCAGAATGAGAGGACAGAGTGCACCCTCAGCATGTTTGCAGATGATGCAAAACTGCGAGGAGTAGCTGATGTACCAGAGCAGTGTGCTGACATTCACAGGAGCCTCCGTAGGTTAAAGAAATGGGCAGACAGGGATCTCATTAAATTTAACAAAGGGAAATACATCACAGGAAGAACAGTTCTAAACACCATGCATGGGCTGCGGCTGATCAGATGAAAAGAGGCTTGGAAGGGAGAGACCTGGATTTCAGGGTTGCCAGCAAACTGACCAAGAACCAGCAATGTGATTTAGCAGCAAAAAAGTCTCACAGCCTCCAGGGCTGCATTAGAAAAATTGCTGCCAGCAGGTCGAGGGAGATGAACGTCCCCTGCCCCAGTGCTGTACTCAGCCCTGGTGGGAAACATCTGGAATGTTGTGCCCAGTGCTGGGCTGACCAGTCCAAGGGAGAAATGGACTTCGTGTAGTAAGTCTAGCAGAGCACCACAATGATGACTAAGGGCTTGGAACATTCATCACACAGTGAGAGGCTGAGAGAGCTGGGGCTGTTCATCCTGGAGCATAGAAGGCTCAAGAGAATCTTACATTGTGTGTAAATATTTGATGGCAGTGGGGAATAAAGAAGACATTACCAGACAGGTCTCAGTGGTGCGCAGTGACAGGACCAGAGGCAATGGCCACAAACTGCAACACAGAGAACTGCATGTAAGCATAAGGAAAACTTTTTGTCCTGTGAGGGTGATTTTTCCTGTGAGGAGCAGATTTCCCAGAGAGGCTGTGGAATCTCCATCCTTGGAGACAATGAAAACCTGACTGGACATGGCCTTGAGCAACCTGCAACATGTAGGTGACCCTGCCTGAGCAGGGTGGTTGCAATAGACAATCTTCAGTGGTACCTGCCAACCCTGGACATTCTATGATTCTACAGGCCAGTATGGTTGTCTAATATTCAGGGTATTGAAAGCACTATGATTGGTGGGTATTTCCTGTTCACTTACACAAGTCATAGTTTCCAAAATCTTTGATATAGTAAGAGTATTTTCTCTATACTATTGCAAACCAGATTGCTTTTCAGACCAGTGTTTTGTTCAAAAGATGCATTTATGTATATTTTGCTGCAACTTGCCTCATTCTTTTGTTAGCAAAAATGCACAAAGACCATTATATTTTCACTTAATTCTGGTGTAAGCCTGTATACTCTGGAGGCTGTTGCTATAATAGAAGAACCACTCATAAGCAAATAAGATGGAGGACAAAAAGAGAAATGGTAATCATAAGTGCCAAGGACAATCTTAGCTAGGAACTAAAATTGGCTTTGGAGATTTGAGATTGTTTCATTCTATTAATAAGCTCCCCACTTAGCAAACTGACTAGCAGATCACAGCTGAGGTCCTTGTTTCTTCTACAAGGATCCAACAATTTTATTGACATTCTTCCTAGCTCCCTGTTATTACTAATTTCTCCCAACTACTTCAGGCCTAATATCTTCACCCTAATGCTGCAGATGTTGTTGATTCTTATTCATCTTTCAAGTACAGCTACTTGTTCAACTCATTTGCACAGAAGCAGCAAATTAGTAATGCTCCACTACAGTAATTTATTGGAGTTTAATGTACTAGCTCCTCTACACTGGCTTAGTGAAAGTATTTCATATAGTGTTCAGCAATAGCTTTACTTTCACATGTATCAGTCAGTTTGCATCTGTTACACTGTTACTTCTGTAACTTCAGTAGAAGTGATTTTTTGAAGTCCCTTAACCTTCAATTTAAAATCTACTGAAGTTAAATTAATTTTCTTCTCTTTCATTTTAACTAAGAAAATCAAAGTGCTTGAGTTGAGAGCAGTAGCACTTGTGTTTATTCATAGAAAATGATAGAGTTTGTGCCAGTTGGTCCTGTGCTATAGTTCTCATGGGATGTTATCATCCCTTGTGGCTACAGGAGGACTGTGAATCAAAATCAAGCATATGTATTTGAACTGCTGAATACTCAGATAGTATTTTGGCTTGTACTGGTACCTTACATCTTGATTACAATCATTAACTGATCAGTGTTTTTCCTTCAAATTCCTTTATTTCTGTTCTTTCCTTTGAAAAAGTGACAAGTTTTTGCAGTCATGCTTGCTGTCAGTGCTGCTTGATAGGAGCTATATTGTGGGTTGAATTCAACTCATGTAACAATAGAAATCTACCACAGAAGCATCCTTATCTAGGCTTCCTTTATAATAAATGAAAAAATAGCAGCATTTTTCTGAGTATGATTCATCTGGCCTATTTTAGTTGTATACTTTAGGATAAGATGAATCACGAGATAGAAGTGCACTGACCAAACTAGAAAGAGAGATATGGATGGGATCAAATGAATCCTTCCAATGTGCTTGATTTCATTTAATTTCTCCTTTACCTGAGATTACTTCATTGCCATTGCATGAAGGCAATACAGTGCATGAAGACAGTACAGATAAAAAAAAAATAAATTAGGTAAACAGGGAAGATGGTGCATACAACCCTATGCAAAATGTCTGTACACAAACGTGAAATTCGAACTGAGTATTCAGGATGTATCGAAAACCCTCATTTCATAGCTTTGATGTGTTAAATGAAAGGTTAGTATCTTCAGTTTTAGGATGGTGGATTGTTCCAGTTTTAGGTAGAAGTTATGAGTTTGATTTTTTAACCATCGAGACCAAACTGCAAAGGGGAAGTCTTTCTTCTCCTCTAATTCAGAAATATATTATAAGCAGCGGATATTATCACATTGCCTGCTTCAGAGTTTTATTCAAAGATGAGAAACAGATTGAGAAAGAGAAATGCTGTGAAGAAATATTATATCTTTAAAAAATATCTTCATTAATTCAAATACTTTCAAGTGAAATAAAATGTTTCACACTTTTTTCTGCTTCTTTGTATGCAGCTCTTTTTTATTTACACAGTCTTCTCCTCATAATGTTTTTTTCTTGTTAATGATGTGTTTGGTACAAAAGAACACACACTTGCCTTTCTACAAGATACAAAGAATTTACTAAACAAACTTCTATCCATTTGTGCATAATTGAACTATAATTTGTTTTGCCTTTTTTTTTTTTTTTTCCTGTGGTTTGCTTTGATAGCCTAACTGGCTGCCTAAAATATTCTAGCTACCTCCAACGTAGCAATCCAATATCTTGCAATTCAAATATCTTACAGTTTGTGGTACATACAAAAAAAAAAAAAAAGTGTGTTTATTTGTTTTCTTATTTGTGCATAGGCGCACACATACAGCAGAAATACCGCAAATAAAACTCTATGAGAAATTTTATTGTTTGTTTTTCTGTGGAAGCTTAACTCTGCAAATAACACAATTAAAAAAAAAAAAGGTCATACAAATATTCTTTGAAATCAAATTAAAAAGTTTGACATTTTCTAGAAAATAGAACAAATTCTTGTTATTCAGGCACCTTGTCAGGATGAAGAGACAAGTATTCAGTCCATTTCCAGGGGGAATGTTAAACAGCATTTTTAACAAGAGTCATGACTGTTACAGTACGGATATGCTGATAAACGTGATCCTTTTCCATTGTGTAGATGCTGATCCACCTGATTGCCAAAAATCTGCTTAAATATCAAAATACAAATGAAAATATTGTTTAAAAAAAAAATTAAATATGTGAGGTCAGAAGGAAACCATTCTTGCAAAAGAGAAAAAGAGAAAAAGGCTATCCCAAATAATCAAAGTAAAGATTATCCAAATTCCAGTGGTTAGAGAATTAATAAGTGAAATTAAAAGTTTTTGAACCATTCTCCTACTTATGAGTATTTTTCAAATGGATTTATGCTAAATTTGTGGAAAATTTGGGGTAATCTGAAACATGTTTTTCAGTAAATGAGACATTTGTTTCTGACAGGATTAATGAACAGGGAGCTACAATTTATTATTTTCCTAAAAGTGTACACCTGTGCCTCATGGGAAAGAGCTGAAGAGAAGTGTAGAAAATGGAAGGGAGATGTGTTTATTAGCTCCTTCTCTCCTAAACCTCGAGCCTGGAAGCAGAAAGGATGATAGCATGTCCTGATGTTACTTTTAGACAGCTATCTTGTTGTGTTTTTTTTATCTTGAGATTCTCAGTCAAATTAGGAAAATGAGTTATAGAAAAGACTTCTTTGTCTTCTCCCTTCCTGGAGCTAGAGAGACTGCCTCCATCTTCAGCTGAAAACTCCATACACTATCCTTCATGTAGATTTAAGCATTCTTAAAAAACATCTGATTTTTTTGCTGCTTTTCCATTTTTATTCCTGGTATTTTGTTCTTAAAATGCTCCAAAAACACACAGGAGCACAATAGCGAACACACAGAACAATATAATTTTCAAAGCACCTTTTTCATGGCCTAAAATTAATGATGATTTTGGAACCAAGACTACATAATTGAGAAATTATTTTAGTATTTTGTCAGGTTATAACTGAAATTATTTTCATGTATTTGTTCAAACGTACCTACCCAATGTTGATTATTAGAGTTTAAGAATAGTAAGGTGTCTTGGGTTCAGCAGTAGCAGTCATTTTCCTCCTTGGTGGTTGGTGCAACGCTGTGTTTTTGATTTCTGGCCTGGGAACAGTCCTGATTAAGGCCGATGTTTTCAGTTGCTGTTCAAATATTTGGTCTGGCCAAGGACTTTCTGAGCCTCATGCTCTGCCAGGGAGGAGGGAAAACCAGGAGGAAACAGAGACAGGTCACCTGACCAGAGCTAGCCAGAGAGGTATTCCATACCACAGCACATCATGCCCAGGAGGTAATGGAGAGTTACCCCAGAAGGGCTAGTACACTGCAGGGTTGGACGAGGTATCAGTCGGTGCTCGGTTGGGTGGGGTGGGGTGGGGTGAGTTTTGAGTCAGCTGGTGGTGAAGTGTTGTATTCTCTTCCCTTGTTATTTGCCTTATCATTATTATTAGTGGTAGCAGCAGTGATTTGTTATACCTTAGTTACTAAACTGTTCTTATGTTAACCCATGGGAGTTGCATTCTTTTCGATTTCTCCTCTCCATCCCTCCAGGAGTAGAGGGAGGGAAAGAAGGGGGGCGGGGGGGGGGGGGGGCGTGTAGTGTGTGTGTATGTGGACGAGCTGTGTGACTGTTTAAACCACAACATAAGGCTAATCTTGCTAGTCGGGTTAAAGACAATAGAAAGGGCTTCTTCAAATACATAGCAAATAAAACTAACACAAGAGGCAATATAGGCCCACTGCTGAACGAAGTGGGTGCCCTGGAGACAGAGGATATAAAGAAGGCAGAGGTGCTGAATGCCTTCTTTGCCTCTGTCTTTACTCCTGCAGACTCTCCCCAAGGGCCCCGGATTTCTATAGCCCCAGAAGGAGTCAGGGCAAAGGAGGAGTTTGCTTTGGTAGATGAGGATTGGGTTAGGGATCAGCTATGCAAACTGGACATCTGTAAATCGATGGGTCCGGATGGAATGCACCCACGGGTGCTGAGGGAGCTGGCGGAGGTCATTGCTAGGCCACTTTCCATCATCTTTGGTAAGTCGTGGGAAACGGGTGAGGTGCCTGAGGATTGGCGGATGGCAAAGGTCACACCAATCTATAAGAAGGGCAAGAAGGAGGACCCGGGTAATTATAGACCGGTCAGCCTTACCTCCATCCCTGGAAAGGTGATGGAACAACTTATTCTTGACTCCATCACTAGGCATATCAAGGATGAGGGGGTCATTAAGAACAGCCAACATGGTTTTATGAGGGGGAAGTCATGTATGACCAACCTTATAGCCTTCTATGAGGAAGTGACTAGGTGGAGGGATGATGGTAGAGCGGTAGATGTAGTTTTTCTTGATTTCAGTAAGGCATTTGATACTGTCTCCCACAGCATCCTCATAGATAAGCTAAAGAAGTGTGGGCTTGACGATCAAGTAGTGAGGTGGATCGAGAACTGGTTGAAAGGAGGAAGGCAGAGAGTTGTGGTCAATGGCGCAGAATCTAGCTGGAGGTCTGTGACTAGTGGAGTCCCTCAGGGGTCGGTGCTGGGACCGGTGCTGTTTAATATTTTCATCAATGACCTGGATGAGGGAACTGAGTGCACCCTCAGCAAGTTTGCTGATGACACAAAACTGGGAGGAGTGGCTGACACACCAGAGGACTGTGCTGCCATTCAGCGAGACCTGGACAGGCTGGAGAGTTGGGCGGGGAGAAACTTGATGAAATTTAACAAGGGCAAGTGTAGAGTCTTGCATCTGGGGAAGAACAACCCCATGTACCAGTACAGGTTGGGGGTTGACCTGCTGGAAAGTAGTGAACGGGAAAGGGACCTGGGGGTCCTGGTGGATAGGAGGATGACCATGAGCCAGCAATGTGCTCTTGCGGCCAAGAAGGCAAATGGCATCTTAGGGTGCATTAGAAAGGGTGTGGTTAGTAGGTCAAGAGAGGTTCTCCTCCCCCTCTACTCAGCCTTGGTGAGGCCGCATCTGGAATATTGCGTCCAGTTCTGGGCCCCTCTGTTCAAGAAGGACAGGGAATTGCTTGAAGGAGTCCAGCGCAGAGCCACAAAGATGATTAAGGGAGTGGAACATCTCCCTTATGAGGAGAGGCTGAGGGAGCTGGGTCTCTTTAGCTTGGAGAAGAGGAGACTGAGGGGTGACCTCATCAATGTTTACAAATATGTAAGGGGTAGGTGTCAGGATGATGGAGCTAGGCTTTTTTCAGTGATATCCAGTGATAGGACAAGGGGCAATGGGTGTAAACTGGAGCATAGGAAGTTCCACGTTAACATCAGGAAGAACTTCTTTACTGTAAGAGTGACAGAGCACTGGAACAGGTTGCCCAGGGGGGTTGTGGAGTCCCCTACACTGGAGATATTCAAGGCCTGCCTGGACAAGTTCCTGTGTGATGTACTGTAGGTTACCCTGCTCTTGCAGGGGGGTTGGACTAGATGATCTTTTTAGGTCCCTTCCAACCCTTGGGATTCTGTGATTCTTTCCAATGTAACCATCTATCAAGTGACACATGAATGTAAATTAGAGGTAATTTAAAGACTATTTTCCAGATTTTTTTAAAATAACAAGGAAACTGCTTCAGCAAGAAACACTTAGAGCTACAATTATAAAATAGGTGATGAAGAAGAAATGTTCAAACTTTTCTCTGATACAGGCTTGGAAAATAAGTTTAGTGATCTTACTGAATTACACAGTCATTCTGGCTGCATTTAGCTCCAGAATTAAATACAGCAGAATTTATAAGACAACTCAAATTCTGAGTGGCTTGAGTATGCCATATTATCTATATCTCACTTCATCGTCATTATTTCAGTACTCCATTGACAAAGCTGACCAGACTGATCACTTTGCTCCTAATACAGTTAGATGTCTATTACTGTATGAGAAAAAGTGAGTCTACACAGGTACATGATGATAACCTCATAAAACTCAAAATATGAAATGCAGTAAGAGAGGGAGAACATATTTTTGCTAAATCTAACCAACTCATTTCTAACTTAGTTGATTGTGATATTACATTTTATATATTACAATTAAAACTTTTACACATTACTCTTTACACGTACACATTACATTACATATTACAATACAACATTACATATTATGTTTCTGAAGTAATTAGCTTGCACATAATGAACCGAGAAAAAAAATGCATAGCTAATACAAAGGCTATGCATTTAGTGATCTCAGAATAAGGTGCAGGATGAGCTTCCTGGAAGCTATATTCATCGAAGGCGATTAAGAATGAAGTTGTCATTGCTAGTTCAGATAGTCCATAGCATATTAGCTGGTGTTTGGGGGGAAAAGGGAACAAGAAGAAGGGAGCACTACTGTTTTCTTATCCTTTTCATACTTTTCTCTAGCACAGATCTTATGTATTATTGGCCACTTATAAAAAGCTGCTATTGGGCTAAATGGACCTTTAATCTCACATGAAGAGATTAATGTTACAGCCATACTTATGTTCTTATGTATTCAGAAGTCTATAACAAGAAGAAAACAGGAGGCAGGAAGGTGCTAATTAATATTTATGGTAGAACTAAATCAAGGAACTTGAAAAAAGGGATAGGGAGAAGTGATATAAGCCGCAGAAGTACCATGATACACCACTGGAGGAGTATGCAATGTCCAATTGCAAACAAACAACATTTAGTGGAGGACAAGGGAAGGATGTTTTGGTATAACTGAGATCATAGATTTTGCTCAGTCTCTTATGCAGCTAAGAGAGTGAATTTTAAGGACTGAAATACCTACAAAGAAAATACAAATGACTGTGAGTTTTAGCTTAATATTACTGAGGCATTTAATTGTTTTCTCATTTATAACTTAGTCCCACTGCTGAAAAAGTGGGTTTTGGTAAACACTGGATTTGCTTTTAAGTAAAAAATATTGTGTAACAGTAAAACAGACTCCTTGGATGATGATCTAGAGATTCAACATTTTATCTTCTGTGAGCATGGCCATTAAAATCAAACAAGGCCATTTCCAGACTGTTTATAGTTCTACTTCTGCTCCTGTATCATCCTAGACTTAGTGGTATGAGGTCCTGAAAGGGGGAAAAAAAAAATGTTTTACTTGTACAACTGATATCTACAGAAGTTTTATAGAATTAACCAAACAAGCTTTGGAGGACAAGCCTGAGTGCAGCATTCATGACAGAAAATGCTTAAGAGACGGTGAAAAAGGAAACCAAAACACAAGGAATGCTGATAGCCGTGAATGTCAAAACTGAGTTGCTTGTTTTTTTTCCTTTTTTCACTTCACTTCTGAAAGCTAAACTTCAAAATTTAGTTTAAAGTCTTATTTACTTCTTTTTAACATTGAATAGTCTGATTTTATTGTTCCTAACTTTTTCCTTGCATTATAAATGTAAGCTCCATGCCTCTTAAGCACTTCTTGTTGACTATATTGCCATCCACTTAATTGTAAGGAAATGTGAAGAGACAGCTATACCAGAAGGTTTTATTAAAGCATCAAAACACAGAAAACTGTCTATGCGAGCCAAGTGGCAGTATATGTCCCTGAAGTAGAAAGCACACAGTTACATGTAAGTTGATATTTTATTCAGCAAATAAATCAACCCTTACACAACATCCTTCCATAAAACTAATCAGGCACAACATACTCTATATGGATTAGCAATCCCTTCACCCCAGGTGTATTAGAAAGCCTGTGGAAAGCTACTTTACCACTCTATAAGCTACCACTGAAAGATATTCCTTAATATTTCACAATCCAATAAACCACATGTGCACTAATAATCAGTCACTGATTGAAGCTACCACATGTGTAATGTATTCAAGCACTTCCTACTTCCCAGGCCTCCTGTGACCACAGATTAACATGATTTTGCAGAACACTTTCAAGCTGCATGAATTGGTAAAGAAGTCCATTAACGTGTAGGACTCGCTTTGGTGGGTCACTTCATCTTTATAGAGCAGTAAAGATCACAGACATATACTATTTATATAGAGAGCTGAACAAAAATATATTTTCCAGTACATAGGGCTTCATTTTTAATTACATTTTTGTCCATGAATTTTCTATTTTATTTCCAGACACCCTGCTTATGGATGTCAACTTCTGTAAATGGCTTTAGGGCCCCCAGATACACAAGCTTCAGAGCCATCAGGAGTTCAGGCTGAGTTCTGTGCTGTTGTGGGCTTGGGAAACATGAGGCATTTTGAACAATATATATTGGATATAAAAAGCCAACATTTTCTCACTTAACTGCTTCATTCAAATATTTTGTCCTATCTTACTATAATGAAAGTTATTTTAGATGCAACTCCATCCTTCCTTCAGCTGTCCAAATATGCACTCCATGATCACTCTGCAGCTGGCGAGAGGATAAAAAAGTTGTCAGTGGTGCCCTCCATTTAGTTATAAGCCATATGAGACAAAAAGAGCAAGGATTGCTCCATATGAAGTGGAAAACCAGTGACCACAGTACAACCTTGGAAAGGAACAAGAACCAAGTGGAACATGTGCTAGACTTCAGAGCAGTGTTTTTCACATTCTTATCCAAAAGTGGAGATTAACTAAAATTAGGGACTGTAGGGATAGGACAAGGGGTAACGGGTTAAAACTTAAACAGGGGAAGTTTAGATTGGATATAAGGAAGAAGTTCTTTACTGTAAGGGTGGTGAGGCTCTGGAATGGGTTGCCCAGGGAAGCTGCGAATGCTCTATCCCTAGCAGTGTTCAAGGCCAGGTTGGACAGAGCCTTGGGTGGGATGGTTTAGTGTGAGGTGTCCCTGCCCATGGCAGGGGGGCTGGAACTAGATGATCTTAAGGTCCTTTCCAACCCTAACTATTCTATGATTCTATGAAAAATGGGTTTACTGCCCCTTCAAACCAAATAAAATATTTCTGCAGGGTCAGGGTGGTGCAGGCAGATGATGGTTAGCACCAAAGGCACTAGCCCATCTTGAAATGTCACTCTGCAAGGCAAAATTGTCAGGACACTGAGGGCGCCAACAGCCCTGCCTGTCCTCCCCTAAGCCTCCTCCCACACTGACAGTGGCCCAGGACCCCATCTCAGCCCAGTCTCTGCCCCAGACACATTATGGGATAGTGGTCTCCAGCTCCCTGCTGCCCTGCCCTGCCCAGCCATGGGCCAGAGCTAGGTCCACCCATGGGCCAATGTCCTGGCCCAGCTTCAGCCCACACCTGTCCCCAGGGATGTGCCTGATGCCCAGGGTTGTGGCTGCCCCTCATGGCCCCTGGCAGCCTTGCTCCTGGCTGGGGCAATGGGACAGGTCCTGGCTGCCAGGCCCTGCCAGGACAGGGAGCCCCTGATGCTCCCAGGGAGCATCTGTCCCACAGGGAGTCACTGGCTCTGGCTTCTCCCTGACGAAAGTAGTATTCCTGGCATATTCCTCATGCCCACAAATGGCAGGCAAAAAATTTTCAGCCGAGCATGACAGTTCTCTGGCGCTGCGAGGCAGACAGTTGATTTTCCTATGTCAAAGTGATTAGGATATATTTGTGACAATGAGAGGTGGCCAGTTTCCAGGGAAGAAGCATAAACCCTTCCTGCACATGTGCATCTTCCCAGTCACCTTGGAGGCACCACGGTCAAGGAAACAAAGCTTGTATGGATGTGTCAGCTCATGCAGAAGTTCTGGAGCACAGCTTCAATTTCAAATTTAGAAAATAATATGATTCTATGTTAATTATTCTGTTTCAGAAATTATGGAGATTTCATCAGCTAAACCCATTTAATATGCATTTTTGCATGCAGTGTCTTTAGACATTTCAGCAATAAATACAGGTCTTTCTTTTGCAAAGCTATATTATCAGCAATGCTGCAGTGAAACAGTTGTTCAATGGACCTGACCGCTCAGCAGCTCTGACCACTGCTATAAAGACAGAAAAGTGAACCACAACATGGGGCAGCCAAGTGTCCTGCACTGGCAAGAGCTGAATGTTGAATCAGAAACCCTTTTGTAAGAGCTTATTGTTCTGTGTGACATTCTGGAGGCCAATTTGCCTCCCTATATCCTAGCACTAGGGCTTGAATACCAATAAGGTCAGTGCAGGCACAGGTAAGCAAGACTTGGCAGGTTTGACAGGCAATTTTCCTGCTGTGATTTCATGGGCTGAACTCCAGAGCATAAGGCTCCTTAATAGTACAGAAAATTACTCCCCTCTCCACATTTCTCTAGCCAGATTGCTCTGCCTGTTACAGAACATCTTGTTCCAATGCCTAGGGCTTACCAAACGCCCCAGCACTGGAAAGAGAACAGCCTCAGGGTACCACTCCAGGTACTTCCTCTGTACTTTCCCAAGATTTAGCTTTTTGCATAGAGGGCATCTTCCCTAAATATTCTTCCCAAAGACAGGAGCAGGTAAAGTCAATGTAACAGTCAATACGAGACTTGAGCACTTGCATTTTTTTCATTAGCTTTACTTATGCTTTCTTTTCACCTGTTCTACTTTGCAATACACTTGTAGCCTCACCTTGCTGAAAAAGATGATCCATTAGTGGTTGTATTCATTTATTTAAATTCAATGCCAAGAGCATACAGGGCATATAAAATGGCAGAACATCACTAGGTTGGCAGCATTCACAGCTCATTCTGTCTAGACTAATAAACTGGCTTTGTTCCTTCCACCCTTTAAAGATTGCAGCTTTTTACTTCACACAGAAAAAGAGTCATTCCTTCAGTTTGCAAATAACTGCCATCTTTCCACAGAGGACAGCCAGCACCTACTGGAACATGGAATTTTACAGCAGGATTTACATGTGCACTTTGGCAATCACAGGAGCACTAGAAAGGAACTGCTTAGATTCAGGCTATGGATACAGAGGAGGCAGATGTGAAGCAGATGAGAAGAAAACAGCATGTAAATGTACAATGGGTCAGGATGTACAAACATGCCACCAGGAATAAAAAGGTGTATAGGAAAAGGGAAATGGTTTACCTTCTGACAAAATTATGCACACTGTGGTGAATTAAGAATTCTGTGAGAGCAATGATGCTTCATGGAACTTGTTTGGCTCTGAATTTAGGATTCCATCTTGGCATAGAAGGTGATTGATATGGACAATATCAAGTCCTTTACACTTTAAAAGAAAAAAAAAAACCATATGTATAGAGAGAGAAGTTTTACTCTCTGAAAACATGAACAGGAATCAAAATAATTTAAACTTGCATGTGTTTTGGTTTGGACTGTTTGGGTGTCTCATGTGTAACTCAATAAACAAGTAATGGTCATGCTACTTTAGTCACTGAAAGATAATTAACTTTTCTGAAATGTGTATGCTTCTGTGCTGATGATGTGTTCCACATGATAGAGAAAGAAGATAGCTCTTGCCCAGCTGCTTAATGTTCAAAATACTCAAGTGCCTGAACTTGGCCAGTGTAATCTATTCCTAGCAGTTTGCAGTCTGAGTTGAGCAGTACAAATTCTGAGCTCTCTTAAAAGTACTTGACCTCCTGGATGAAAAATTGTTCTTTTTTCTCTCTGTGCCACTCTTTCCCCATCTTTAAAAAAGAGGCAGCTGCTCTGTACCTAGGAATAGAAAGCTCTGGTATATTTCATTACTCACAGAGATTAGTAGTACCTCTCAAGGTGAGAAGTGAAATGCTTTTTAAGGATAAAGACTATATTTTAATATTCTATGGCTTGTCAGTATGCTTTTATTTATATATTTATATCAACATTTCTTTAGAAGTTACAAATTTTAGTATTGCTTTAGCTTACACAATCAAGCACCCTCTTCAGGTGAAATGAGAATATCATTAATGTATGGTTTGTGAGTATGCACTAATATTTCATATGACATCTTTCTAGGTTTTATTTAGTGTTTGAAGACCAAGAAAATCAGGGTTGGCTTTAACAGTAAAAATAATAATTAAAAAAATCACAGAAATCATAGGTATTCCTCATAGTTACATATTTATACATTTTATCTTCTCAAATTAAAAATTTTAGAGATCTCTCAATATATTTCTTTTTCCTAGATGACAACATAAAAAACATAGAGGAATTAGAAGAAAAAAATATTAAAAGATGAGCTTTATTTTATAAAGCAACCAGCCAAATGGCAATAGGGAGAAAAATAAGATTCCAAAAAGTATGTTTTAGCAAAAATGAAACAAAGAAGTGTGAGGGGGAAACCAGGAGTGTGATTATAACTACAAAAGTGGATGAATGATAGCCATTTGGCCCACTGATCCATCACTTCTCCCCTGACCTAAAGGTTTCACTTACTAAGTACACTGAGAAAATTATCCTCACCTGAATTAAATGTCAATTTCTGTCTGACATTTGCAGTATTGTAGAGTTTTTGAAAGTCGGTTATCAATGTAACTTTTATTGTTTGGTCTGGATTAAGAAGGTATGCTATCCTATAAACAATATCACGTGCAAAGTGATATCTGGTTGGAGAAAAACTGAAGATGTTGGATGCCTTTTCTACTACGTAAAGCTCGAGTTCAAGTTGTTTTCTCCATCAACAGTTTTGCTGCAATAGCACCATCAATTTAATTAGAGAATTCCAAATTTGCAACAGTGTGAGTGCGCAATAATGTGGAATGTAATCAGAAGTGAGCTGGAAGTTCATTACTAAATTGATAATATTTACTGAAAATTCATGAATTACCCTTAATCTGAACTGACGTACTACAAAGATATTTTTTTAATCATCCCCAAATCTGCCAGATTTTATGAAATTGCTGCTTGGAATGAAAAATACCCGAAAGATCAGGGAGAGACTTCTAGAGTACAAATGGATTAAATGGATTGCAGCAAGATTTTCACGTCCATCAGCCATGACAAGAATACAAGAAAAAGGCTTGTAGAATCGAGGCCAGTAATCCAATGGAAACTGCTGAGGAAGAAAACATGGTGTCATTGTATGATGGGTCATAATAAGATAACATGGCTGCCAAATAAGGTTTTGTAGGGGGAGGAAGGGAGCAAAAACCCACTGCTACTATTTATTTAAATTGAATAGACACTTAAATAGATTAATTATAGGAGAGAGAGCAAGATCAAAGGTTTGTTTAAAATATGCTGGAGATGCGTTGTAGTATAACAAAAGGAGATAAGGCTTGGATTTGAAAGCAAAAGATATCTAAGAAAGGGAAAAAATTAACATAAGAATACATTTTAGAAAGGAATCTTTTAGTAGCTGCACTGTGTTAAACAATCAGAAGTCTATGGTTTTGGAATAGTTCTTAAAGAGGAGTTAAGCAGAAAGTCCTACTAAGCTATCTACCCAAAACTTTCACATCTGAATTCCTTATTGCAGTACTGCACAGTCCCTGACCAGCCTTTGAATTTACATTGAAAATGCTGTAGCTTACTCTTAGAAGTTTGAGTATAATGGTTCACGTAAATTTATAGTCTTCTCCCATACATAGCTGCTGACATCAAGCTCACATGTATAATCAGTTGCATTCAGGTTAAGAATTTTTCCTAGCATGATCATTTTGGTAATAATAAACCATTTTTATATTACCTTTATATTAATTGTTTCTGTTATATTATAAAGTGCATTTACATTTATTTAATCAGGAACAAGTGTGCCAGTCAGTGCTAGTCTCTGTTTTTAACTCTCTTACAGGATACAAATTCATACCACTCTCTTTTGACACTAGCAGTAACTCTATACTTCTAAGTTGGTAGCGATCATACTTTCTCAAAAAAACTTGCTGTTTACTATACTGTCCTTATAAATAAGAGAATTTTTCTAGGTGCTTTTTTTTTGTTGTTGTTGTTCTCCCTCCCCTCCCCCCCCCCCCCCCCCAGAATTCTAGTGGAAATGTAGAACCTAAGAGAAAGGAGGAAAATTAATATCTCTTTCTACAACCCCTGCTCTTTTCAAGTACTGTTAAATTAATGATGATACACTACAAGATTTAAAGCCCAGCAAGAATCAAAGGCCTTCAATGGTACTCATAATGTTGCAGTTTAAAGGCAAACTGCTCTGACTCTGTAGGCAACTCTTCTGAAGTTTCTCATCTCAAAGAGAGATTTGCTTTTAATTGAAAAGGCATTTTTTATTAAAACATTTTTTTTTATCAAAATTAAGTAAAAACAGAGGTTTACAAACTGGCCTCTTGAAAGTGGACACATGCATGCTTATGCTTAGATAACTAAAAATACAAAACAAAAGCAACATTTTTATAGAAGGCTACCATTATATTTGAAGCATATAAAAAAAATCCTGTGATCATTAATATAATGGAACTGTCCTCCAGGTTTTTTTCTAACTGAATGAAGTTTTGTTTCTTGGGTGTGGGATGTTTTAGTTCTGGGATTTTACTGTGTTAGGACTCTAAAATGAAAACATCTGCCAATGCGGCTCACACAAGACACAGATGTGTATTCTTATAAAATAATAATTTGTACAAAAAGATGTGGTTTTACACAGCACTTTCAAAGTCTTTAACATGTAGCTATTAAGCCTGAAAATTCCTTAGTGAATAAAGCAAGTATTCATTCTTTCTTAAAAAAAAAAAAAAAAAAAAAAGGAGACGAGAAAGATTTCCCAAAATCATAGCTGTGGAGAGCATTAAAGGCATAATCTCTGAGTTCTGACTAAATATCTGACCACTGGATAAACCATATCAGGCATTTTAAAGGAAATATTCTCTGTAGTAGTTTGTCAAATACATAGTCAGAACTTGCCACTGGTTTCAAGAACAAGCTTAACAGGCAACTGAGAGGGAAATATGCCTTAGGTATTTTAAATTCATCACATTGCGAAGGAAAGCTAAATATGCAGCCTCTACATCAACAAATACTGCAATAACAACTGCCTTTTCTGGGTTCGTGTCAACTTTAGAGATGTTTTTTCAGAGAAAAATTTCAACACTTGGCAAAAAAACCTGAGCAGTAACTTATTTGATGGAAACCCCTCAGCCTTAATCACTTTATTACACAATCATAGAATGGTTGAGTGTGACAGGCACTTCTGGAGATCATCTAGTCCAACTACTCTGCTCAAGTAGTGTCACCTGCAGAAGGTTGCTCAGGGTTGTTTCCGATCAGGTTTTAAATTTCTTTGTGACAGGAGTCTCCACAGCCACTAGGAAAACCTATTTGAGTGTATGACCAATCTCACAGGAAAAATTGTTTTCCTTGTATTTAAAAGGAATTTTTTTTTTTTTTTAATTTGTGCCCATTAACTCTTGAACTGTCACAGGCCACCACTGAGAAGAGTTTGGCTCCATTTTCTTTACTTCCCTCATAAAGTACTTAAGCATGTTGAAGAAATCCCCCTGAGCTTTCTCTTCTCCAGCTGAACAGTCCCAGCTTTCTCAGCTTCTGCTCATAGAATCATAGAATAGTTAGGTTTGGAAAGGACCTCAAGATCATCTAGTTCCAACCCCCCTGCCATGAACAGGGACACCTCACACTAAACCATCCCACACAAGGCTTCATCCAACCTGGCCTTGAACACCACCAGGGATGGAGCACTCACAACATCCCTGGGCAACCGATTCCAGTGCCTCACCACCCTAACAGGAAAGAATTTCCTACTTATACCCAGTCTAAACTTAACCTGTTTAAGTTTTAAAACATTACCCCTTGTCCTGTCACTACAGTCCCTGACAAAGAGTCCCTCCCCAGCATCCCTACAGGCCCCCTTCAGGTACTGGAAGGCTGCTATGAGGTCTCCATGCAGCCTTCTCTTCTCCAGGCTGAACAGCCCCAACTTCCTCAGCCTGTCTTCATATAGGAGGTGCTCCAGTCCCCTGATCATCCTTGTGGCCCTCCTCTGGACTTGTTCCAGCAGTTCCATGTGCTTTTTATGTTGAGGACACCAGAACTGCACACAATACTCCAGGTGAGGTCTCACAAGAGCAGAGTAGAGGGGCAGGATCACCTCCTTCGACCTGTTGGTCACGCTCCTTTTGTTGCAGCCCAGGATACGGTTGGCTTTCTGGGCTGCGAGCGCACACTGAAGCTGCCTCATGTTCATTTTATCATCGCCCAGCACCCCCAAGTCCTTCTCTGCAGGGCTGCTCTGAATCTCTTCTTTGCCCAGTCTGTAGCTGTGCCTGGGATTGCTCCGACCCAGGTGTAGGACCTTGCACTTGTCATGGTTGAACTTCATAAGGCTGGCATCAGCCCACCTCACAAGCGTGTCAAGGTCCCTCTGGATGGCATCCCTTCCCTCCAGCATATCAACCAGACCACACAGCTTGGTGTCATCAGCAAACTTGCTGAGGGTGCACTCAATCCCACTGTCCATGTCAGTGATGAAGATGTTAAACAAGACCGGTCCCAACACCGATCCCTGAGGGACACCACTCGTTACTGGTCTCCAGCTGGACATCGAGCCATTGACCACAATTCTTTGTGTGCGGCCGTCCAGCCAGTTCTTTATCCACTGAGTGGTCCATCCATCAAATTGATATCTCTCCAATTTAGAGAAGGATGTCGTGTGGGACAGTGTCAAATGCTTTGCACAAGTCCAGGTAGATGACATCAACTGCTTTTACCCTTGTCCATCAGTTCTGTAGCCCCATCATAGAAGGCCACCAAATTGGTCAGGCAGGATTTCCCCTTAGTGAAGCCATGCTGGCTGTCACCAAGCACCTTGTTGTTTTTCATGTGCCTTAGCATGCCTTCCAGGAGAATGTGCTCCAAGATTTTGCCAGGCACAGAGGTGAGACTGAGTGGTCTGTAATTCCCCGGGTCTTCCATTTTCCCCTTCTTGAAAATGGGGGTTATATTTCCCTTTTTCCAGTCATCGGGAACTTCACCTGACTGCCATGATTTTTCAAATATGATGGCCAGTGGCTTAGCAACTTCATTCGCCAGCTCCTTCAGGACCCGCGGATGGATTTCATCAGGTCTCACGGACTTGTGTGCGTTCAGATTTTGAAGATGGTCTCAAACCAGATCCTCTCCTACAGTGGGCCCAAGGTCTTCATTCTCACAGTCCCTGCATCTACCTTCTAAGAACTGGGTGGTGCAGTCAGAGCCTTTGCCAGTGAAGACCGAAGCGAAGAAGTCATTCAGAACCTCAGCCTTCTCCAAATCCTGTGTAGCCAGTTCTCCCGAGAGCTTCCTCAGGGGGCTATGTTTTCCCTACTCTGTTTTTTGTTTGCTACATACCTGTAGAATCCCTTCCTGTTATCCTTAACATCCCTAGTCAAGTTTAATTCTAACTGGGCCTTAGCTTTCCTAACCTGGTCCCTAGCTTCCTGGACAACATCCCTGTACTCTACCCAGGCTGCTTGTCCTTGCTTCCACTTTTTATAAGCCTCTTTTTTCCTTTGAATTTTCCTCAGCAGCTCCTTCTCCATCCAAGGAGGTCTCCTGGCCCTCCTGCTGCACTTCCTTCTAGTTGGTATGCAGCACTCCTGAGCTTGCAGCAGGTGATCCTTGAATATCAACCAACAGTCTTGGGCCCCCCTGCCCTCCAGGGCTATATCCCATGGAACCTTACTAAGCAGGCTCCTGAAGAGGCCAAAGTCTGCTCTTTTGAAGTCCAGGGCAGTGAGCTTGCTACACGCTCTTCTCACTCTCCTGGGGATCTCAAATTCGACCATCTCGTGATCGCTGCATCCAAGGCTGCCCTGGAGTACCACATTCTCAACAAGCCCTTCCCTGTTGGTGAGCACAAGGTCAAGCATAGCACCTCTCCTTGTCAGCTCCTCTATTACTTGCAGAAGGAAGTTGTCTTCCACACAATCAAGGAACCTCCTGGATTGCTTGTGCCGTGCAGTGCTATTGTTCCAAAAGATGTCAGGGTGGTTGAAGTCCCCCATGAGAACAAGGGCCTGCGAGCGTGAGGCTTTTCCTATCTGTCTGTAGAGTGCTTCATCCACAGGTTCTCCTTGATCAGGTGGCCTGTAACAGATCCCCACAGTAACGTCTCCCACAGCTGTTTTCCCTTTAACCCTGACCCACAAACTCTCTGTAAACTGCTCACCTGCCCCCAGACAGAGTTCCATACTCTCCAGCCTATCCCTAACATAAAAGGCAACTCCCCCTGCCCATTTGCCAGGCCTGTCTTTTCTAAATAGCCTGTAACCTTCCATTCCAACACTCCAGTCATAGGAGCCATCCCACCATGTTTCTGTGATGCCTATTATATCATACCCCTGTAGACATGCACACATCTCTAATTCCTCTTGTTTGTTCCCCATGCTACGGGCGTTTGTATAGAGGCATCTGAGCCAACCTCCAAATGAAGCCGGCTCGTTGGCTGGAGCAGCTGGAATATATCTACATTGTTTTGAGCATTTATTATAGGTGTTGGCAACTGACTGGGTGTGTTGGGATGGAATGATGCCCCCCTCCCCCAACACATCTAGTTTAAAGCCTCCTTGACCAGTCTGGCAAGCCTCCTACCAAAACCGCTCTTCCCCTTCTTTTTTATCAGACCAGCTCCACCAGCCCCCAGTAGACCTGGCCTACAAACTTCAGTCCTATGTTCAAGACACCCAAACCCCTGACTATACCACCCCTTTAACCATTTATTAACCTGGTTAATCCTCCTAGCTTTTTTTTGGTCCTCCCCTGTGTCCTGGAAAATTGACAAAAAGACTATCCGAGCTCCAGAGCCCCTAACCACCTCTCCCAGGGCTCTATAGTCTTTCTTTATGGTACCCAGTCTACTACTATCTATATCCCTAGCACCCAAATGGATCACCAGGAGTGGGTAATAATCCATGGAACTTACTAGAGCAGGCAGCCTCTCTGTAACATCCCTGATCCATGATCCTGGTAGGCAGCATAGCTCCCTCAAGACGGGGTCAGGCCAACAGACGAGTGCTTCTGTCCCTTTCAAAGTAGAGTCCCCTGTTACTACAACCCGCCGCTTTTTCTTGGTAGCACCAGTAGAGATCTTTACCTGTGCATCGGCTGGGTGTTTGTGGCGCTAGAGTGTTTCCTCGTTAGCTTCCTGCAGGACAGCAAAGCGGTTCTGCCTGGGGACAACAGATTTAGGAGGAAGCCCCTTGCTTTTAATTGTCCTTTTCCTCCTCCTTTTGTTATTTTTCTTTGTCACTAATTCCCAACTTCCCGGGTTGGTGGCCTCCTCCTTTCCTTCATGAGCTGGAGGGGAAGCTTGAGGCCCCTGCACAGTATGGGGCTGGAGCAAGCAGCCCCGCTTCCTCTCAGCTACCCTGACATCTTGAAGCCCGTTAATAGCATCCCGCAGCTCAGCCACCTGCTGCGGGAGGGCCTCCATTAGGGAGCACCGAGTGCAGCCCTGCCCATCGTGCACCTTTCTCTCACAAGACCAGTGCAGGCACCCTCTACACCCCGAGCTCTGCACTGCAGCCTCCCCTCTCATCGGCTCTGTCTGGGTGCCTACGCTGGCCACCGCCGGGGCAGCCAGAGCAGAGCTCCCACACTGGGCCCTGGTCATACGACGGGTGCTCACCATCCCGCTCGCCTGCCCGTGCGAGCTCATATGACAGGTGCTCCAAGCTCTCAGTTATCTTCACATCCCTTCACTAGACTCACTCCAGTATGTCCTTGTTTCTTTTTTCTGGGCAGCCCAGCACCAGACACAGCACTCTATATGTGAATCAGCAGGGCTGAGCAGAGTGGAAGGACCACCTACCTTGACCTGCTCTCCACACTGTGTAATGTACTTTAGGAGCCTGTTGGCTCTTTTTGCTGTAGGTGCACGTTGCTGGCTCATGGTCAGCTTTGGTGCTCACCAGAACCCTCAGGTCCTTCCTTGCAAAGCTGCTTTTCAGCTTATTGGCCCCAGCCTGTCCTGGTGCTCATTACTTCAACCTGTCAAGGTCCCTCTGAATAACAGCACAACTTTCCGGTACATAACTCACTATTCCCAGTTTTCATCATCTGCAAATTTGCTGTGGGTGAAAAATTAATATGTTAAACAGTACTGGAAACATTAATGACCTTCAGGACAAACCATTAGCATGTGGCTAGCACCTTGTGTCTTTAATGACAATCCTTTAAGCCAGCAGTTCAGCCACTTTTCAATCCACCTCACTCTTTCTAGTCCATTCTTCATTATTTTAGCCATGCGGATATGATGTTAGACAGTGTGAAAGCCTTACAAAAGTCAACATAAACAACATCTGCTCTCCACTGTGTAAGTCATCTCGTTGTAGAAGTCTTCCAAGTTAGTGAGTTATGATTTCGCTTTCAAAAGTCCATCATGGCTTCTCCCATAACATTTCTGTGATACGAACATTATCAGCCTGTAGTTCCCTAGATCCTCTTTCTTGTCCTTCTTAAATACAGTAGTGACAGTTATTTACTTTCAGTCCTTAGCAGTCTCCCCACTGCTCCTCACTTCTCATTACTGTCATCTAGCACGTAGTTACAAAGTCTCCAAGAACTAATTATAGTTACTGAGATCTTTGCAATAAGTACCAAAGCAAAATGAAATTAAAAAAAAAAAACAAACCAAAACCAACCCACATCCAAAACCACAAAAGAAACAAAGAAAAATAAAACAGAAAGACAATCCATAAGTGATTGTTCTTGAAGAATATTGGTCATGATGTTACATGTATTGAACTGTGTTTGATTAGCATGTAATACATTTTAGAAGACAAAATATAACTGAATACCACTGTTTCTAGAAAGACACTTTTGCATTTGACTAACAATTGCTTTATATTACTCAGTGGAATGAAAACCAGGAGAAACATCAAATAAAACAAAAGATGGAATAGAATCAAGAATTCTATACAGTAATCACGTGATTCTTTTAATAAGGCAAACAGCAAACTTAATTGCACTTTAAATGCAGGACAACTGCTTGTCCAATTTTTAAACCCATGGCATAGGGCATTTATATAAATCTATGTAAGCTAGGCAGGTCTTGCTTTCTTATTCTGCTTTAATTGACAAAAAGTCTCAGAAATACTCATGGGAAGAAATAAATTGAAGAACAAAGAGAAAGTAAATTAAGGGGTAGATGACTGAAAGTCCAATATTGTAAAGGAGATTAAACCTTTAGAAGACCATGAATAGGGAATAATATGAATAGGAACAAAATCAGAGTTCAATGCATCATTTTTACTATATGCCTACTGAATTTCAGGTTTTTATCTCAATTTTGCATGTAAAAGGAATTACTGCAAAAAACTCCAACCACTTTAAGAGCAGCTGCAGAATCCTTGTAGCTCGCATTATTTATTAATCCCAGAATATGTGGTTTTCTTTCTTTTCCAGTGATCCAGAAAATAAATCTTTCTTTTCCATGCGAGTGACATCACTAGCTGCATAAGATTTCCTGAGACTAGAAAAATTGAAAAAAATACCTGTCTCCACAATCTCTTTTTAACTCATATATAAAACACAGTCAAAACAGCTCCAAGAGGGCCATAAGCACTTCTATTATTATAAAAACCAGAAAACTGCAACACTGTCAGAGGAAAAAATGAGAACACTATTACGCACGCGAGTCAGTGTTTAAGGAGAGACAATTATCTCACCCGTTATTTCTACTAAGTCTTTTCCTTCATGCCATTTATACCAGGAGAATGAGGGTATGGGAAATATATTTCTCCCTTATCTGGATATTTTCCTCTGCTGGAAAATCTGTAACTGGTGAGTTCAACTAATTCTACTTCCTTAGAGTAGAATATAGAGCCAGAGAATCGGGTCTTTTGAATTTGTGATCAGTGTAAAATATTGCACGGGTTATGTATGTCAATAAGTGACTGGATTTTATAATTTCCATGTTTACTTCAGTCTTATTTCCTTACATAACCATTACACAATTGGTGTCATCATAGTGCCTAATCTAGTACCTCTAAAGTGAATCTTTTAGTGACAGAATTCCTGAATTTCTCTGGTGTAGAGCTTCAAAGCCAAATCAATCTTATTTTTGATACAGCTAAACAAAAATAAAAAAAAATAATAAGAAGAAAAGGATCTTTCCAACCATTTTATTGTTATACACCTACCTCAGTTTTGGTCCTTGATTCAGTTTATGTGATAGCAGATATTTACCATGACATGCTGCAAAGATGACTTGCCAATTCCCTGATGATTTGAAGCATGTAAAAACCCAACAAACAACGTTTTGCATGTATATGTCCCTGGAAAGTTCCATTCACTCAGCAACATCGTATTTAGGCCAAGACTACTTACCTCCGTTGTTTTGTAACTTCATCTGCCACATTCTCACTGACACTTTTGTCAGATCTTTAACATCCTCTTTTACAGCAAACCTGAGTTTTCAGAGCAATGAATTATGACATAGAAAACAGAGTTGAATGATTTTGCCTCTCCTATATTAATGGTCAAGCCCCTTTCTCCTTGAGGAGCCTTCCATTTGACAATTTGTCACACACCCCTTTAGAAGGTTCGCTCTGATTTGGTTGTTTAAAGTCAAGCAGTATAACATGATGCAACTCTGGGGTGTGTATATTGAGGAAAGAAAAGAGGGTGGAGGGAAAGCAGAGAAGAGGCAACTTCAGAAGTGAAAACATTTCATAGAATCATA
Organism: Lathamus discolor; assembly: GCF_037157495.1. Taxonomy (NCBI): domain Eukaryota; kingdom Metazoa; phylum Chordata; class Aves; order Psittaciformes; family Psittacidae; genus Lathamus; species Lathamus discolor. The sequence continues at coordinate 115,490,123 of NC_088887.1, read as the reverse complement.
GAATCATAGAATCATAGAATAGTTAGGTTTGGAAAGGACCTCAAGATCATCTAGTTCCAACCCCCCTGCCATGGGCAGGGACACCTCACACTAAACCATCCAACACAAGGCTTCATCCAACCCAGCTTTGAACATCGCCAGGGATGGAGCACTCACAACATCCCTGGGCAACCCATTCCAGTGTCTCACCACCCCAACAGTAGAGAACTTCTTCCTTATATCTAACCTGAAATTCCCCTGTTTAAGTTTTAACCCATTACCCCTTGTCCTGTCACTACAGTCCCTGACGAAGAGTCCCTCCCCAGCATCCCTACAGGCCCCCTTCAGATACTGGAAGGCTGCTATGAGGTCTCCACGCAGCCTTCTCTTCTCCAGACTGAACAGCCCCAACTTCCGCAGCCTGTCTTCATACGGAGGTGCTCCAGTCCCCTGATCATCCTTGTGGCCCTCCTCTGGACTTGTTCCAGCAGTTCCATGTCCTTTTTATGTTGAGGACACCAGAACTGCACACAATACTCCAGGTGAGGTCTCACAAGAGCAGAGTAGAGGGGCAGGATCACCTCCTTCGACCTGCTGGTCACGCTTCTTTTGATGCTGCCCAGGTTATGGTTGGCTTTCTGGGCTGCGAGCGCACACTGAAGCTGCCTCATGTTCATTTTCTCATCGACCAGCACCCCCAAGTCCTTCTCTGCAGGGCCGCTCTGAATCTCTTCTTTGCCCAGTCTGTAGCTGTGCCTGGGATTGCTCCGACCCAGGTGTAGGACCTTGCACTTGGTATGGTTGAACTTCATAAGGTTGGCATCAGCCCACCTCACAAGCATGACCAGGTCCCTCTGGATGGCATCCCTTCCCTCCAGCATAACAACCGGACCACTCAGCTTGGTGTCATCGGCAAACTTGCTGAGGGTGCACTCAATCCCACTGTCCATGTCAGTGATGAAGATGTTAAACAAGACCGGTCCCAACACCGATCCCTGAGGGACACCACTCGTTAGCAGTCTCCAGCCGGACATCGAGCCATTGACCACAACTCTTTGTGTGCGGCCATCCAGCCAGTTCTTTATCCACCGAGTGGTCCATTCATCAAATTGATATCTCTCCAATTTTGAGAGAAGGATGTTGTGTGGGACAGTGTCAAACGCTTTGCACAAGTCCAGGTAGATGACGTCAACTGCTTTACCCTTGTCCATCAGTTCTGTAGTCTCATCATAGAAGGCCACCAAATTGGTCAGGCAGGATTTCTCCTTAATGAAGCCATGCTGGCTGTCACCAAGCACCTTGTTGTTTTTCATGTGCCTTAGCATGCCATCCAGGAGAATGTGCTCCAAGATTTTTCATCTTGGGGTAATAATCCTACGAAGGCTTAGCAACGATTTGTCTGTGAATGTGCCAGGTTTATGATATGTGAAATTAACCATTTAACTACTAATCTGACAGATATTAATTTACTGATTACCTAATAGGTACTAACTTAATTTATAATCTAACTGTAGTATAGGATTTTTTAACATATATCTGTACAGCTCCTAGTACAGTGAATAAAGACTGTGATCAAAATCACAATTTTAATACTAATAATACATTTAATAGACTGCCAAATGGGGAAGAGCCTCTTTTTTCTGTGAGATGTTATTATCATATTATTGCCTACACCTGGAAAAATCTTAATGTTATGTTAATCCTGCAGATCCGTTTCACTATTAAGCACAGATCTAAAAATCCTAACTACTGTTCTAAATAATGGGCTTCATAAAATGTAAATTCATTTTTATAAAAGAGATCATTCCTGGTTCACTAAGGAGAGACAACTGACAGTATACAGAGTGTTAGAATGCTGCACTCCAAGAGCTCACAAAATAAATCCTTGGCAATTTACTCTCAAGAAAGAGAGAAGGATTCAATAAGTTGAAAGGGGACACTTTTGACCTTATGAGGAATAGGCCCATAATTTATGAAATAGATGGAAACTTTTTACTGCCAAGTGTAGTGTGAATGCATGACTAGATCTAAACCATTTGCACTCTTGTACCTTTCTGGAATACAAGTCTGCCACCAAAAGCAGAATAGCCACACTCTTAGATAATTCTTTATCACTGCACCTGCAAGAATGACAAGCAAAAAGAAAGATTATCATTACAGTAACAAGGTAATAAACACTGAAATAAAATGTTATTAAACCAGTTGAATTTTATCAGTCAATAATATCTGGATTATTATTAGTCATGCTAAATTGAGCAAGCCCTTAAGTGCTTGATTTCAATTTTTTTTTAACTTGTAGACATTAATTTCATTTTCCAAAAGGCGGCTGTTTAGTTTTTGGTTTTTTTTTTTTTAATATATTCATAAAAATATCACTTCCCCAGTATTTTAGACATGTCAGAAAGAAAGTTGTACAAGCTGTTGAGCTGTTGTTACGCAGTTTGCTGACAGCTCTGTTTTCTAAAACCCTACCTTTGATTTTCCATATTTTCAAAGACTGTGATCAATAAATAAAGATTATTAATTGAGGGTGTTTTTAATACTAAAGCTTGAAATGATACAGTAAAACAATTCCAACCCTTTCTGAAAAACAAAAGTCAAAATTATAAAAATATAAAATATAAAAATCCTTATACCTGTTGTGTTTTAGCTTTTGTGAAAGTATTTTTATAGCAAAAAAAAAAAAAAAAAAAAAAAAGAAAATACATAGAAATACTAAAAACGTCTGTAAGGGGAAATAAAAATGTAAAAAAGTATGCCTTTTGATCATGACAGAGAAAATACCCCATATAAATAACCTCCTTCCAAAGCCAAGTGTCAATTAAAATCATTCTGTAACTAAAATGATTCACTATTCTCTAATTCTTGGATACATCTTGGAATTCTAGGAAAAGCTCTGCACTGTGAACTCTGTCTTCTGCAGCTGTGACATGTCTTTATCAGGGATGCATTTGTTGCCTGAGACAGAAATATATAAAGTAGGAGAGTGTGGTGTGTTGCAACATATAGTATCTTTCAGGTACAATGCTATCCTTCTGCAATTTGCAGTGAAATTGACAGAGGCAGGATATAAGTTTTTTTTAATTCAACTCTGTATGACTGTGGTGATAATCAACAATACTTTTGTGACAACCTAGAAGGAAAAATCTGTAAAGAGCATGCTGGGTTTGATTGTTGGTTTTTGTTTTTTTTTTTTTTCCTGACTCTGTCTACAAGTCTGTCACTACTCCATAAAATATATTCCCTAGCTAGGGAAGATGTGCCTTGGCCTTATAGGTGCATCACGTATCTCTGTTCTTCTTTGCAAAGGAATACAAAAGTTCCTCTCCTTTCCTTTCAACAGATACCATCCAGCAATATAGGACCAAAGAGATCAGGCTGGAGGTCAATACATTTCAGGGTTTTCTATTTTTACTGGGATATTTACTCATGTTAATATTGCTATATTCCAGTTCAGTTCCTTTCACAAAGTACCGTAGCAGAACTGACAGAAGGGTCAAGGCCACCACATTTTAGGTTTGGCGTTTTTCTTGATTTTAAAGCATGTATCTTTGCGTGACATAGAGGTAGTGTGCCAAACACGGACATTAATCCACCTTTGCTAACATACCCATTTCCAATACTCAGGGCTGGAGCTGTAAATCTGCCCTATCATATGATTCTCAACAAACCATCAGGAGGCAGAATGAGCATAAAATGGTTCAACCATAGCAAAGGGAGATTAAAAATTATTAGCAGAAATTTGTTTCTTTATCAGGTGAAAAGCAGTGTAATAATTCTGCATTTAAATGTCGGGTTTATGTCTGAAAGGATAAAAAGAAATTAAAACTGTTAGGCTTTCTTATTCTTTATCTGAACTAATTTCTTTAACCATTGGGCTATTGCAGTGATTTGCTGCATTTGGACTTGCATTGTGTTCTGATGCTAGCACTGCTGAGAAAATATCTCCCATATGCTTATAATGAACAGGCTCAAATTGCCCTGTAATGTGACACTTATCATTATTTCCCTTTACCAACTGAAAATGGGAATGTTAATACATTTAAGGCAGGCTGAAGAGAACTGCTGGCAACTCAAATGCCTTTGATCAAACCCTTCCCCCACATTTCTCCACATCAAGTATTATTACTGCAGCCAAGTAAAACTTTTTCTCTTATTACATGGATATCTAGTAGCATTGAGTTCAAGGCCCACTTAGCTACCCCTGTGAGATTTACAGACTAGGAAAGTGCATCTCAAGAAACAGTGACTGAGTCTAGATTGATTCAAACTGGAAACAAGACATATATTTTCAATCAAAAGCTGTCAGGGAAGACAAACCATGATCTACAGTCTTCAAAAAATCTCAGACACTCTACAAAATAGTCTACTGTTTAATTGAATGTCAATTAATAAGCTAAGTACAGGAATAATGAATGAAATTTTATGCATCCAAGCATATCCCATATAATGAACTATCTGGGCATCTGACCTTAAAATGTCTGAATGGGAATCTCACTGTGTAGATAGTAAGCAGCAGGGTAAGATTATTATCCCTATTTTACAGATGGGAAAAAAAGGCGAAGAAGGCAATGTGTTACAGATACTTTGAGTCCAACAGTTTAATTTTTCTTTTCTTCTATGTAACAGAACTTTAATTCGCCCTTTAAAAACATATATAGAGAGAATATGGGCGTATAGAGGTCACCCATATGCCTCCCTGTACATCTTTCTGATATGTGAGCATGACACCTGATACATAATGTACAAGAAAAGAAGCTGAACTGCCACATCTGTGATTTAACCCTTGTTCTTTGTCTTCCCAGATATCTTGTGATTTGTGCTTACTGTCTGACTTCTTCCTGTAGCAATAGGATCTCATTCATGTACTCATTTTAGCTACACAGTAGTCAACAGACTCCCTGCGCTCATTCCTTTTTTATAAGAACTAGTGTCAACGTTCCTCCTGGAAAAGAAGCGTAATGCTCATGTAGAATTTTTCCTGCTGTGTTGAAGATATGTTTACAATATTCATTGGAGAGTTCAGCTTAGGAATTTAACATCCACATGCATACATTCTGGCCTCCATCCCCACAGTCCCTTCCAATATACTAAGTACAGTCAGCTTCTGCAGACATACAGGTGTCCAGCAGACAAGATGACATCCTCTGCGTAGTTATTGCCGCTAGTTACATTACAAGTTGGAACCAGCATTCCTGCACATACCAAGAAGCTAAAGTCTTACAGTCTAAGTCAAGCATTTTCCTCCACTGTATTTTTTACATTAATGCAAAGACCCAAGGCAGTGCTATTGTTCCTTCTACCAGACTCTCCTCTGGTTCTCTGACTCATTTAGCGTATGGCTACAGCTACTCCCTGCAGGCATAAACCTGATCTACATTGACCCTGATTGGCTTAGAAAGTCTGCCAGGATCACAGCTTAATATCAACTTGCTATTTGCTTATGCTGTGTTATTATATTAGATTGCAGCACGGAGCAAAAAGTACTCAAGTATAGGATTTTATTGTTAAGGTACTGTGAAAAAAAAAAAAAAAAAGGGCTCAAAGAGAGCAGCAATGTTTGTTCTAATTTGAGACAATGCCCCAGATGGCTCCTGATTGACCCAATTAACTGAAGGACCTAACTTGGGAGCATGATTGCTGTAGTCACTGGCTGTTGTCAGAGAAGAAGCGACAAGCACATCTACCATGGGTTGAGACCATTATGAATTAACCTGTGGAGGTGCCTTTCTCTCTCCTTAACTGTTAAATATGCTTATGCTTCCACTTCTAAGTACCTTTCTTAGGTACATAAACATAGGTAAGATGAATCAGGGCTTAAGCAGAGGTGACAAATTGAAAGGAAATATTTGTGTAAAGCAAGAAAAACAGCAGTATGACTGTGGTATGTGTTTTATGTATAGATGATCCTGAATCTATTTATGATGCCTGAGATACAAATTTTCTAATGTCCTCCTCACTGTGGCCTCACTGAGCTCAATTTAACTATCCATGAGACTGGCTTTCTAGGTTATTTCAGCAAAAATAAGTTACATTACTGAGAGTTGTTTAATGACCTAAATACACCTTATGGCAAAATGCCTTATTTTTAACTCAATGCTGGGATAAGATCCAGGATACTTTTATCTCACATCTCTTCCCTCTTCTACCTTGGTCTCTGGGATAAAAACCAGAACCATGGGGTAGGCCAGAAGAAGCAGGGTGCCTCTGAAAGCCTCTACACAGTTATTTTGACAGGTTTTGAGAGTCTTCCCTGTCTATAGGGAGAGCACCATTGCTTAAGGCAAGTACACGATTATTCTGGGTGTCTGCATGCTGGGTGGGAAGCTGCTTAGAAGCAGCCATCTCAATACATAGAACATGAGGAATGTGTCTGAATAGGTGTTGCACTCAAAGTCTCGTAGTAGATCCCTCTGAGCTCTCACACTGCAATTTTCCTTTTTGAGGTTAGTGTTTGCTGGTAAGGGGAGGAAATGGAAGGGGTTTTTTGAAAGCATTTTGGTTATCATTAACTACAGACATAATTTGCTTACCTTTTCACTACAAGGAAACAAATCTTTCTCTTCAGTTTGCATGTGGTTTGCCAAGTCTATTTATCTGGCAGCTAAGAGCAGCTTCACAACCACAGTCAGAAGCAGAACCTATAAACACAAAGAATATTATGTGAAACTGTGATCTAACACTGCCCAATGATGTTCACCTAGCAGATGGCTTAAAAAAATGAAACCGACACAAAAAAACAACAAACAAACCTGTGGACAAACAAATAAAACCCAAACCACAGAATTTCAGCACTCTGTGGTTTCCTGAATTGAAATATTTGAATTTATAACTTCAAAGTTCTTTCACTGTGTGTGTAGTGGGAAAGAAAGATGTTACATAAATATAATTATTCTATAAACACCCTGAATACAGTAAAACAAATGCAAGTTTATGCAAAACCATCTTTAACAGAATGCTTTTGCAGTTCATACAAAACAAGATACCCTATATTTGGGTACAAAGCATGTGCTGCTGAAAGTTACACTGTAATTTAGGCAGAACATAATTTTGAGATTTACAATTAGGAAATCTATTATAGCCTCAAGTACTGAATCTCAAAAATAAGTTTTCAGCAACAAAATGCAAGTGATTTAACACCATTGATCATGTGGTGCAAAATGCATTCAGTTGGCTTTTAATAGGCAAAGATATAATTAAAGGAAATTATATACAATCTTTCTGTTTAATACATCTATATATGCACACACACAATAGGCAGCCTGATAACTCTTTAACTTCTAGCTATCACTGGAAAATTATAGCAGAAATAACTTCTTATTTGACACATAATGAGAAAACTTTGTGCTTTATAACTTATTTCATTCCAAAATCTCTTTATAAACTGTGGCAGGCAGTGCCTGTATTTTAGATTCTGTGAAAGATGTTAAGGATTTTATGAGACATAATAAGGCTTGAGGTAAGACGAAAGTAAGTGACCAACCCAAAGTAATGTCAGAAGCTGTGAGAGCCAAGGAGAAAGTACAGAAGAGATCATAGGGGCAAAGGGAGCATCAAACATCTGTCTAGTGACACCTATCCATCAAGCTTACAAAAACCTACCTCCAACATACAGTAATCTAACTTGCTCTTCAATGCATCCAATAACAAGGATTCAACAGATGCCCCAGAAATCTTTTGTTGTGCTATGAATTAATTATTCAATAAATTAATTATACTGGTACGGGATTTTGCTACTCAGTAATTGGTATTATATTGTTGCCAGTCATGTTGGTTAATTTTACTGGAAAATCCTCAGATTTGATGGATTTTATGGTCTCTGTTGGCTAGTGACTTGAGTTCAGCTTTTCAGGCCATTGTGCACCCCTCCATGCGACAATTTCTGCTACACTCTATTTCTCTGTAGTTTGTTTATGACAGTGCCAAATGGGACTGTGTGAAAATGCTTACTAATGTCAAGATACATCAAATCTATAGTTTCTCCCTTGTCCACCAGGCAATTACCCTGCCACAGAAAGAACTTGGATTGATTTGACGTGACTTTTTTTTATGACAAATCCATGTCAGCTGTTCCCTATCACCTTATCCTCAGGGTGCATCCAGACTAATTAACAAGCTGTTCCAGAATGTTTCAGGTATTGAGGGTAAGCTGATGGACCTACGTCTTCTCTTTTACCCCTTTTTAAAAATAGATCCAGTGTCTGTCCTTCTTCATTCTTTAGGGAATTCACCTGTTTTTCCTGTGGTTTTTTTAATCACCAATGTCTCTTAGATTTTTTTCTGCTTCTTTGAGTAGATAATATGAACGCATCTAATCTTCCTTAATATTAACTACATTAATTTTATGTCTAAAATTAATATTTCTAAATAAAGATTAAAAAAATAAATCTGAGTTTAGGTTTACAAATCTGTTTTTAAACAGATCTAAACAGATCTGTTTTAAACATTTAAAAATCTGTTTTTAAAAATGAGTTTAGGTTTATTAATTTTATGTCTAAAATTAATATTTCTAAATCAAGATTAAAAAAAATAAATCTGAGTTTAGATTTAAAAATACACATGTAAAAATTTTTTATAAATTTAACATTCAGAGCACATACCATTTTTCACAAATCATTGAATGCATATAGATTACATTCAGTTTTTTAATTGTTAAGGGAAGTCAAATCTGGAGGATTTGAAGACCCAAAGGATTTCTCTTCTCTAGTCTATTTGCTCCTGCTCCCACGCCTGTGTGCTGACAGCAGCAAGGCTAATCATGCATCGTAAAGCTGCATGTTTGTGCACACACAATGCACAAACACCTGCGTAATACAAACATAGACATGCATCCAGCTATACAGATTGACAGAGTAGTGCCTTTAATGGCAGCTATAAATGCACTAGCACCACTTTCATTACACTAAACAGCACTGAGAGCTGATTCTGTGTCCCTTCATACAGTGATCAGGATTGGAGCTCACTTGCAAACATACAGGTGCCTTCATTCTTCCAGCCCATGAGCACAGGCACATCCGTGGGCCCCTGGCTCTGTGGGCATGTCCAGATACAGCTCCAACCTTGGGTCTAGCCAGATTCAGTCTCCTGTTTGTAAGCTAGTCCTGCTTGAGATTCATTAGCAAATCATACACGACAGAGAGTAATGTCATGCAGAGAAGCGACAGAAACAATTTAACAAACCAGGACAGACTGCAGTAACTGAGGGCATGGCTTGACCAGTGTATTGGGTTTGCATTGGAAGGTTTCGGTAGTGGGGAGCTACAAAGGTGGCTTCTGTGAGAAGCTGCTGTCAGAAAGTTCCCCTGTGTCTAACAGAGCCAATGCCAGCCAGCTCCAAGACAGACCAAAGCTGAGCCCATCAGAGATGGTGGTTGCGCCTCTGTGCTAACACATTTAAGAAAGGGAAGAAATCTGCTGTGCAACAGCATCTGGGGGAGAGGAGTGAGATTGTGAGAGAAAACAGCTCTGCAGACACCAAGGTCAGTGAGGAATGAGGGGAGGAGGTGCTGCAGGCACTGGAGCAGAGATTCCCCTGCAGCCCATGGTGCAGATCATGGTGAGGCAGAATGTGCCCCTGCAGGCCATGTAGAGCCACGGTTGAGTAGGCAGATGCTGGAAGGAAGCTGTGATCCTGTGGGAAGCCCGTGGTGGAGCAGGCTCCTGACAGGACCTGTGGCACTATGGAGAGATGATTCCACACTGGAGCAGGTTTGCTGCAGGACTTGTGACCCTGCGGGGGACCACCACTGGAGCAGCCTGTTCCTGAAGGACTGCACCCCATGGAAGTGACCCACGCTGGAGCTGTTTATGAAGAACTGCAGCCCATGGGAAGGACTTATGTTGTAGAAGTTCAAGAAGGACAGTCTCCTGTGGGAGGGAACCCACACTGGAGCAGGGGAAGAGTGTGATGAGGAAGCAGTGACAGAAACAATGTGTGATGAATTGTCTGCAACCCCTTTTCTTTGCCCCCCTGCTACAGCTACTTGGTTAGCTAATGCCTTTAAGATCTTTAAAATACTTTGGCAGACCTTATGGACTACCTTTTCATTCCCTTTCTATTTATTTCACATTAAGAATCATGTTGCTTTAGGAGGTACCAGATCTCCAATTTGAGTAACTCTGATAGATAAACGAAAATATTTCAAGCATGTGAAGTGAATAGAGTAAATGGAGATAGCAGCATGTAAGAGCAGAGCTGTGAATAAATTCTATTCATCACTAAGATATGGTTTCTCAAACTGAAGGAATACTAACAAGCAGATCTAAAGTAACTTCAGCCACCACAGTCAACTAATCAGACTACGTCATAGAATCATAGAATAATTTGGGTTGGAAAGGACCTTAAACCTTCATCCAGTTCCAACCCCCTGACATGGGCAGGGACACCTTCCACTTCCAGGTTGCTTCAAGCTCCATCCAACCTGGCCTTGAACACTGCCAGGGATGGGGCAGCCACAGCTCCTCTGGGCAATCTGTGCCAGTGTCTCACCACCCTCACAGCAAACAATTTATTCCTAATGTCTAATCGAAACCTACCTTCTTTCAGCTTGAAGCCATTAACCCTTGTCCTGTCAATTCTGTATCCTGTCCTCTGAGACACGCCAAGATGTATTATTTCTATTGTTTTATTTCTATTTGCTGCATACCGTGAGGTTAATAAAAACATTTTATGAAGAAATTTTAGGGCTATGTGAATCCTGGAATAGAAAAGGAGTATAGGAGAGTTTAGCACAGCTCCTTCATGCACTGATTGGGTCATGCAGTTGAGGCACAGCCACACTAGACAGTTAATGAAAAGGCCATAATAAAAGGGTATAATCCCTTCTTAGGCATCTTCTTTAGTATCTCATCAGTCATTTTTGAGTCACAATCTCTTAAGGTATTTTAAAGATGTGTAAACATGGCATTTAGGGACATTGTTTAGTGCTGGACTTAGCAGTGTTAGGTTAATGGTTGGACTCGATCTTAAGTTATTCTCCAACTGAAATGGTTCTATGGTTCTATTCTTCCACTAACTAAACCTGTTCAGAATATAGTAGCTTGCTTCTAGATTAAAAATAATTTTTCTGTCAAAAATCTATAGGCAATTAGAATTCACTACAAAGAAAGTAGTAATAGATTTGTGATTTCCTGAGTCCAAACTGTACAATTGCTCTGATTCATTATGTACTGGAAGCATGAAAGGGCCTGAAATGAGAGTCTTCTAAATGTAGGAATATTTAGAAGTTCTCATGTCATGTTTCTGTGAACTTTTGTTTCTAAAAAGATATGAATTATTTTTACGTATCCATAGTGAGTGATTTGCCCTTTCAATCCAACAAGACACTCTGTTTAGAGGCAGTCCGAAAACACTTCATTCCCTTATAATTCAAAACAACCTGGGGAACTCAGAGCAGAATTCAGGTTACTTAACATTAACCATACAGACATGAAGCATCACACCAAAGAGATTTGTGCAGACTTTCTCAATTGCTAAGAGACAGGTACGTCCTGAGGACATCTTGTCCTATCTTCTCAGACAGAATCTTAGCAGTTGATAAGTTACTCTTTGGGTATGTCTTCCTCCCTTCACGGACTATGGATGGAGTCCTCTCAACTAGCCTAGACAAGACGCTTAACTTTCAGGTTAAAGTTGAATAAAATCAATACAGTCTATGATGGAGCTACAGAATTGATGGATAAGGGTAAAGCAGTTGATGTCATCTACCTGGACTTGTGCAAAGTGTTTGACACTGTCCCACACAACATCCTTCTCTCTAAATTGGAGAGATATCAATTTGATGGATGGACCACTCGGTGGATAAAGAACTGGCTGGATGGCCGCACACAAAGAGTTGTGGTCAATGGCTCGATGTCCGGCTGGAGACCGCTAACGAGTGGTGTCCCTCAGGGATGGGTGTTGGGACAGGTCTTGTTTAACATCTTTGTCGCTGACATGGACAGAGGGATTGAGTGCGCCCTCAGCAAGTTTGCCGATGACACCAAGCTGTGTGGTCCGGTTGATATGGTGGAGGGAAGATGCCATCCAGAGGGACCTTGACATGCTTGTGAGGTGGGCTGATGCCAACCTTATGAAGTTCAACCACGACAAGTGCAAGGTCCTACACCTGGGTAGAGAGATTCAGAGTGGCCCTGCAGAGAAGGACTTGGGGGTGCTGGTCGATGAGAAAATGAAGATGAGCCAGCAGTGTGTGCTTGCAGCCCAGAAAGCCAACCGTATCCTGGGCTGCATCAAAAGAAGCCTGACCAGCAAGTTGAAGGAGGTGATCCTGCCCCTCTACTCTGCTCTTCTGAGACCTCACCTGGAGTACTGTGTGCAGTTCTGGTGTCCTCAACATAAAAAGGACATGGAACTGTTGGAACAAGTCCAGAGGAGGGCCACGAGGATGATCAGCGGACTGGAGCACCTCCCGTATGAAGACAGGCTGAGGAAGTTGGGGCTGTTCAGCCTGGAGAAGAGAAGGCTCCGTGGGGACCTAATAGCAGCCTTCCAGTATCTGAAGGGGGCCTATAGGGATGCTGGGGAGGGACTCTTTGTCAGGGACTGTAGTGACAGGACAAGGGGTAACGGGTTAAAACTTAAAAAGGGGAAGTTTAAATTGGATATAAGGAGGAAATTCTTTCCTGTTAGGGTAGTGAGACACTGGAATGGGTTGCCCAGGAATGTTGTGAGTGCTCCATCCGTGGCGGTGTTCAAGGATGGGTTTGATGAAGCCTTGTGTGGGATGGTTTAGTGTGAGGTGTCCCTGTTCATGGCAGGGGGGTTGGAACTAGATGATCTTGAGGTCCTTTCCAACCCTAACTATTCTATGATTCTATGATTCTATGATTCGATTCTATGATTCAGTCTCTGTGACTAAGAATCCAACATTTTTCATTTACAGGATTACTTGATTCATTGTGAAATTTTAGACAACAGAGAGGTTCATTTTTAAAAACTATAAATAGTCAAGCTAAATAATTTGTTTAAACTATCTATATAAATGTTTTATCCAGTTCAGCTTTTGGAGATCTAATAATTACTTCTCAAATTTGACAAGTTTTGAATGCCTAATTGTCGTGGTTTAAGCCCAACCACAATCCTTGTTCACTCACTTCCCCCCTCTTCTTGCCCTCCCCCTGCTCCTGGAGGGACGGAGAGGCTAATTGAAAAGAATGCAAGTCCCACAGGTTGAGATAAGAACAGTTTAGTAACTAAGGTATAACACAAATCACTGCTGCTACCACCAATAATAATAATGATAAAGGAAATAACAAGGGGAAGAATACAACGCCTCAACACCAGCCAACTAATAACTCGCCCCACTCCCCCCAGCCGAGCACCGACCGATACCTCGTCCAACCCTGCAGTCCTCCAGCCCTTATGGGTAAACTCTCGGTTACCTCCATTGGCATGACGTGCTGTGGTATGGAATACCTCTTTGGCTAGCTTGGATCAGGTGTCCTGTTTCTGCTTCCTCCCAGCTTCCCCTCCTCCCTGGCAGAGCATGAGGCTCAGAAGGTCCTTGGCCAGACCAAACATTTGAGCAGCAACTAAAAACATCGGCGTTATCAGCTCTCTTCCCAGGCCAAAAAATGAAAACACAGCACTGCACTAGCTACTAAGAAGGAGAAAAGTAACTGCGACTGCTGAACCCAGGACAACCTGGCAGCCCCGCTGCCAACCACGACACTAATATAAGAAATCTCTTTTATTCCAATTTACATTGTTTTCATGTTTGGGTGCATCGTGCTATTAATATTAGTGGTGCTACTGAAAGTGTAGATGAGTGTATAACTAACTACTCATAATTTCAGTATCAGAGACATCCAGAGTAGTTTTATTCTTACTTCTTATACTGTCAACTTTGACAAATTTGAGGCCTACTTCCTTATTCTCCATCTTTCCCACTATTCATGATTAACATTCTTGTTTGAAGAAACTTAATTTTTTTTCTCTCACATCGCAGAAAGGAGAAATTGAAAAGTTTGAAGGGACAAAAAAAATGTTCACTGATTATTACCAAGATTTATTCATTTGTAGAAACTACAACCTCATATTGAGTTTCATACTCTTCTCCATGACCTTCCTGATGCCAGACTATGTTCAACAAGGCACTTTGGTGTTACCATGTCATCAGCGTTGGCATTTATTGAAGAAGCACTTGTCAGTCAAACGTTTCATGCTTCTGTCTGTGTGGGCTTGCTTAAAATGAGAAAAGCATTGTCAATGTTCACTTTGTTTTCAACTTTTTCTCAGGAATCATGGGTTGATTTGAACACATAAAAATGACAGATTGAAACACTCGTTAAAAAGTTTTGATGATTCTTACCCTCACAGGTATTTGGTATAAGTATGATTTTCACATTTCTATTACTCAGGAGAAAAAAAAAAGCAAAATCAGCTTGACAAGAATTATATGAATTTGCCTGATAAGAAACAACCCCCAAAATACTATATTCTAAATCCATCTTACTTAATTATTCAGTTTGTGGTTTGGGTTGGAAATACCTCCCAACTATCACTTTTATGCTTTTAAGAGGATGCTGCCTGCTGCCACTGTCATTTTTCCACACATCTTTCAATTCTGCTTCACTTCACCTTGCAAATAATCTACAAAATCATCTTATACTGTAAATGAGAGTAGCTCCACTGAAGTGAAAGCATCATTTACAAGCTTTAATAAGCATTTAAAGAGAGCTTATGGACTTACAAGGCTGAAGTGTAGTTTTAGACTTGACAAGGTGACTTTAAAAATCTGTTAATTTTTTGTTGCAAGATGGTGCAATGCACGATTTTGATGTCATTAAATGATGATAAAAGGAGATATTATATATGGACAGTGGACACATCCAGCCATTGATGGGTACTGGGACATGAATCAGAACTAAACATTACAAATTGTTGAATATTTATTACCAAATGGTCCTTTGGAAATCCTCCTGGGGCTCTCTCACAGCAGTGGTCACACTCATCAGAATGAATAATTAATGACTCACCTGCTAGAAACCCTGCATGACTGATAACTTTGTGAAGCTTTTGTTTGGGAAGACAAACAGCGCCAAATTACAGGCAAAGGAAGAAGTACAGGAAATTCTAATCAAGGAAAAAATAAATGTATTGATTAAGTATCTTGCATAATAGACAGCATACAAAAAAATGTAGAAATAGTTGGCTATTTGTTACTGCAGGTGCTCAGAGGATCTTTATCTCTAAAAACCAGCGCCCACCTGAGCTGAATCATGGCAAGCCCAAGCAGTGCCAGGCCTAATTCATGCTCTAGTCATGTTCTAGTTCCTAATCTAAATCTTTGCCTGTGTCACTGACAGGGCTATCTTCTGTCTGCTTTCTCAGAGCATGCTCCAAATAGTCAGGTTTCAGAAAAACCAAAGCTGGGAACATCCCCTATCTCTTCTTTGATCTGCTTGTGTCTAGGAAAACATGGAAAAAGCATGCACCTCTGTTATGAGGGTTAGCTGTTCTGGTCCTGGAATATGTGCTTCCTATTGGGGGTGCCCTAATTGCCACACTGAGGCGGAGTCTAGAGAAAGGAAGTGCTTTTCCATTTTTTTTTCCTTAAGCTAAAACCATTCCACTTTACATGGGATCGATGAACATTCATTTGGCACAGAAGACAGAATGAGTGTGATTATAATGGTTTATGCATTCATCTGGGAGACAAAAATGACCAGGTGCTCCACTTTGTGAATAATATTTAGTATTGATTAGACTAATGAAGGGCCACCAGCTCTCTCATTTCCTTCCCAGAGGCTTTAACTCCTAGGCTCTAGAGTGAGGTTTGAGTTTCCAGTTTATAAGTCAAAACAAGAAAACATTTTAGCCACATGGAATTAGGAGATTTCTACCTCATCCCTCAGAAATCAGAAGAGTTTCGTGAATGGCAGATGCTGGACTTGCAGCTCTTTTCAGCTAATTACTCATAAACTGAATAAAATGAGCAATCATGATTTTTTTTCTTTGTTTCTTTCTCTTTTTTGTGGGGAAGAAGGGAATGTATTTGTGATTTAAGCACAAGAGAAAACCTAGAAATACATGTGAATCCCAATTGAAGACAATATCCTGCTTCCAGCCAAAGATGTAGCATTTGCACTTGCAGGTGGCATTGAGGACATATTGTTTTTTTCAGTGCTAGTTGTGATCTTGGTGATGAAACTGTTTGCTTCCCCAGCATTCAGATGACTAACTCTCAATATGAGGTATCAGTGAAGTATGGAGGTAGCCAAAACACCCAAATTTATGCTGTTACTAGGCACTTAGCTTCAAAATTAAGCACAGCAATAATCAGAACTGGCATTTTGTTTATCTATCTGCTCCAATCTGAATTTTCAGAAAAGGGGAGAGGGAATAGTCTTATGGATTTTATTGGAGAATCAGATTCCTGTCCTCTCTTCCCCCCCTTTTGAATGTTAAACAATTTAATTTATACAAAATCTACTGAAGGCTGTTTTCTTATCATCCATCGTGTTTTTAAGGTGTTCTCAGCTGAGGTCTCAAGACAAAGCATCCTAAGGAAAGTACATGTGACATGATATATAAAGTTCAAAGCATGTCATAAACAGATTGTCTTTTCCTGAACAAGACAGAAAACGTTTTTCTGTTAAAGGGAAGTTGGCAGATATAAATTTCATCTATATAATCTAGCTGATATATAACTGAATGAAAAATTATATCATCCTTAAATATTTGATTTATTCACAAGAAAACAATAATGTTCAGTTTGGGCCCTGAAATAATTGTCTGCAATGATAAAAAACAACCACAAGGTGGAGAGAGACAGAGCAGGATTACATAGATGAATCCTGTTATAAAAGTAAATTTAAAATTATACAGTATTCCCACTGGATTTTTGTTCTGAAAGAGAAGACTTTGGCTTAGTCAACAATTGTTGCATGATGGTTATTGATTTGAATGGATGATTTTGTCTTAAGGCCAACCTCTGTCAAAAACAAATGCATGGGCTGCTTAAAGAAAGTGCTGGGAGCGTGCAATGGCAGCTAGAAATATGCTAACAGGCAGATTTAGCTAAAGAAATGATTAATGGAGACTGCAAAGACCTTGTAAGAAAATAACTTTTAGCTTTAGAAATAGAATGGTTCTGCAAAGTACAAAACAAGTGCTTGTCCTTTACTCTCCACTGTATTTATTTTCTCTTTCTTACACTCTTCAGCACAGAAAATATATCAGAGGTCTTTTATTAATAAAGGAAGGCCAAAAGGCACAAATTATATAGCTGACTAAGGACAATCTAGATTTTTCTTCATACTGAGGGATTTCAAATTCTGTATGAGAAATAATCAGCATTAAAGTGCAAAGACGTTTTAATGCAACCACACCAAGGTTTTTTTTTGTAGTCAGCCTTAACGAAGACATAAGAGTGCCTAGGGAATAGCTGCAAATCCACCAAAGAACGTTTACTTATAATATATTTTTATATAATTTTCCAGAATCCTTTTACTTAATTTGAGGTGTTGGATATATAAACTTCAGCATGTTTATTGCTCTGCAACATTCTGTGTACTAGGGTGGTTGCGAACATGCATGTATTATTTAGTCCATGAACAGCATGATTTGCCCAAGTAAAAGCAGAATCATGCAATCTCTATTTTAACAAAACTACTTAAGATATACTGCCAAAATTTTACATGCATATTCTTTCCTAACATATATGATAATTCATCTTCCATAGACAGTTGTTATTTCATTTACAAAATTTTTGTGCAACACACATATATCTTGTACATCATAACACAGGACCTGTAGTGTTATCACATTCACTGAGGTCCCAGTAAACAGAGTAATGGGCTGTTGACATTGTGACATATAGTGCTTACTCACAAGAAAACATACATAGATGCCTATGAGAAGAAATGCTATGATATTCCAAAGTTGCTTGCTAGTATTTGTAAGAAAGCATCCAGAAATAAAAGGGGAACATTTCTTTTCCCTTATCAAGCATCACTTTCAACTACTTGCTTTCTTTCAAAACAAGATCTTAAATGCTATTTATAATACTAATCATTAAGAAATTAAAAATACATTCATAAATTCAGTTGTAAAATTTTGGGATATTTTGGGTATTCTTCTTGATAATATTTTGTATTTTTCTTTAGTGTGGAGTGCTTTCTATGTATCAGTGAATTATATCTGTTAGAAGTACAAAAAAGTCTTATCACCTTTTCAACTGCCTTTATGTCAAGTGAATTGTCAAGTGAATTTCATACACATCACTTAAGACCACTTAGTATAGTTCAGATTTACAAATTAGGCAGTCTTTGATACTTAGTTCAATGTTCACTGATTCTAATTGACAATCCATTAAATATTCTTTGAATATCTTTCCCCGTCTAATCACATGCTGGTTGGTATCTGTTTCTACCCAAAGGATATACACAATCATTTCTTTAAAAACAGAGCAAAAGGTTGGTGAGAAGTGGATCATGAAAAATTCTAAGACAGACATTCTCAAACGTTTTAGTACTTCCCTGTTGTGCTTTAAGCCCAGATGGCAAACCAGAACCACGCAGCCACTCACTCACTCCACCCCTTCCTCTCCCAGCTCCTGGAGGGATGAGGAGGAGACTTGAAAGAATGTAATTCCCACAGGCTGAGATAAGAACAGTCCAGTAACCAAGGTATAACACAAACCACTACTGCTACCACCAATAATAATGATGACAAGGGAGATAACAAGGGAAGAGAATACAACTGCTCACCACCCGCTGACCGATACCCAGCCCGACCGAGAAGTGATCTAGCCCTTCTGGGTAACTGCCCCCAGTTTATATAGCGGGCACGACATGCTGTGTTATGGAATACATCTTTGGTTAGTTTGGGTCAGGTGTCCTGTCTCTGCTTCCTTCCAGGTTCCCCTCCTCCCTGGCAGAGCATAAGACTCTGAAAGTCCTTGGTCAGAGTAAACATTACTGAGCAACAACTGAAAACATCGGTATTATCAGAGTTCTTCCCAGGCTGAAAGTCAAAACCACAGCACTGCACCAGCTACTAAGAAGGAGAAAAATGACTGCTACTGCTAAACCCAAGACACTACTACTTTTCCTTTTTCTACTGATTTCCAGGACTTTCCCATCACTGTTCTGACCATTTTCCTGCCCTCTTCCATGTGTGCAAAGAACTGACAGGAAAATCATCTGCCACCTAAACTTTTAAGAGCCTGCCTTGCCATTAAAAGTTTGCCTAGGCTCCCCCTCCCCCAGGAAAAGACAATGCTATTGTTACAGATGTTTCTCTACATCCTTCTGTATTAGCTCCATACATCTTTTTACAGGGTAGGACTCAAAGGAGAAGCCAAGAATCATGTCACTCCCAAATATGTGGGCAAAGCATGGACTAGGTGGAAAAACAGTCTTCCTCAAAAAATCATATGCTCTTCACAATACTGTCAGAGAGAGAAAGTAGAAGGAAGTGACAAGGCAGGAAAGAAAGGAGGAGACAGACATAACATATTTCTGTGCTTTCTCACAGTGCTTTTTCGAAGTATCCCTTCTGGGCCCACCACCAAACTAAATACTGACACTTTCAGAAGAAACTTTGTTATGTAAGATGTAGGACAAAGATAGAGCTAATAACAGAATTAAAACCCCATTTTTCTTAATTTAGTCACGTCTAGACTTAGCCCTTTTTGTTGTAGGGACCGTAGTCTTAAAAATGTCACAGACTTCTGCAAGACTTCCATATAGGCTGGATATATCAGATGCCTTTTTCCAAAACAAATGTGTATGTATTTCAATCTCTACATGTGCTTTCATCTACTCCCCTTCCAAAGACGGACAAGCTTCAAATAAACATCCCTGTTCTTTACAAAGCAAAGAGATTTTAATTAATCTCCAGTTCACTGTGGTGTCTTTCTTAGGTATATTTATGCTTAATCACTCATATTTGGAGGTATTTAATATTAAAAGTGTCAGTCCCATGATACCCTTGGCGTCTGATCTGCAGAGGTTATGAATCTTGTGCTGCTATAGAAACAGGGCAAGAGATTTTGTACCATGGAGGAGACATGGTGCAAAAGTGATTGAGTAGAACCACTTGCAGGTATATATATGCATTACTATGACATTTTTCATGTATTCAGCACAGTTTGAAACTAGGTACTGCTGCAGCAATAGCATGTCAAAGCGAGTTTCAAATTATTCCAAGGATCAACACAGATTACTCCACTTTAATCTTCCAATGACTGCATCTGACTTTCTAGTCCTATATCCTGTAAAGCTCACAGTGAATTTGTAGTCATTTACCATGCTGCAAATCATATACATTCAGTATTTAAATTTAGTCTGTTGGAAGTGAAGCTGTGAAAATTTCAACAAAAACAAAGTGGACTTGATTTTACTATGACAACTTTTGTGTTTCAAGAATGAAAAAATCATGTGGACTGTGTGCTTGCTTCTCTTTCGACCCTCATGAAAATGTGGAATTACGACAGTACGAAATATGAACTGTCATAGATTCTATCTTGTTTTAATTGTTCATATATGTAAAGATAAATAGCAATTGAAGTGACATTTCACGAAGATGCTTAGGTATGTGGGCAGTTAAATAACTTCTTTTTGGTATTGACATTTATTAAGCTGGATGGCAGGAAAATTGAATTTCCAATGCCCTTTCTCATGTGTAGCCTTTACAGACAGTGAAGACCATAGAGAAGAAATTATAAGGCAATTTGGAAATTGAGCTGCAATAAACCAGCAGAAATGGATGATATTTATAAGAGAGTCTAGAAGAAATAGTGTAAGAAGTAGCAGTGAAACTGTCATTTCTGGAACATAACCTTAAAAATCGGGAGTACTCCTAAAGGAAGAAAATTCCTTCTAAACTATCTCTTTCCTAGGAAAGACAGCCAGAGGAGGATGGGTGATCAGAATGTGTCCATTTTATTGTTGTCTTTTCTAGTTGTCCTGGGTTCAGCCGTAGCAGTAATTTTTCTCCTTCTTAGTAGCTGGTGCAGTGCTGTGTTTCTGAGTTTCAGCCTGGGAACAGCGCTGATAACACCGATGTTTTTAGTAGCGGCTCAGTAATGTTTACTCTGACCAAGGACTTTCTGAGTCTTATGCTCTGCCAGGGAAGACAGGAAGCCAGGAGGAAGCAGAGACAGGACACCTGACCCAAACTAACCAAAGAGGTATTCCATACCACAGTGTGTCATGCCCACTATATAAACCGGAGGCAGTTACCCAGAAGGTCATCACTGCTTGGTTGGGTTGGGTATCGGTCAGTGGGTGGTGAGCAGTTGTATTCTCTTCCCTTGTTATTTCCCTTATCATTACTATTACTGGTGGTAGCAGTAGCTTGTGTTATACCTTGGTTACTAGACTGTTCTTATCTCAAGTCATGGGAGTCACATTCTTTTGATTCTCCTCCCCATCCCTCTGGGAGTGGAGAGAGGAAGGGGGGGGGGGGGGGGCGGGGAGGGGGGAAGGGGGTGTGCAAATGGCTGCGTGTTTTTTCTGGGTTGCCCCCTGGGCTTAAACCAAGACACTAGTTTTCTTATTTCTATAGACGCTATGTGTAGAGGGGTAACCTGCATTTGCTGGATTCCAGCTGCAGTTTCAATCCATATTCTGTGTCTTCTAAATGTGGAGCAACATCCAAAACAGTCGGACCCAACTACACACTGAAACAAAAAAGACAATGCAAAAGTTCACTGCCTTGCTCATATGTTTATACTTCTGTAAAATCTGATGATGGGATATGGATGAGGAAGTCAGTGAAGAACTCTGTCAAAAACAGGCAATTGAACTCCCAAAAGTATTCTTCAAAAGATGGAAAGGTTTCAGGGTAAGTACATGGCCACAATAGCAGAATTACATAGAAAGGTCATTCCACGGTCTGTCTTCATGGCTTACAGAGGCCTGTCAGAAGCATGTTTCTGGAGGTGCCCCTGGAAATGCTGGAGTATCACAGAGTGCAGCAAGCCTATCTGCTGCAGGGACACGGTATATGGCCCATTAAAAAGGCAGGATACTCAGTATCACAAGGGAAATAATTATTACATTTGGAAGCAGCATTTTTATTTACATTTTTCATACAACTTCACTGGCAAGTACTTGTTAATACTGAGTGAATGAAATTGTTCAAGATTTTAGTTTACTAAATTTTGAAGGCTTTCAACACATTCTCCTACCTCTTGTGAAGCATCCATAGTCTTAATTAGCATCATCATTGGCACAACTTATCAATGGAGATGCCAGATACAGAAAGCTTGCTGTTACAGAAGGCGGGTGAAGTGTTTTCATATTTGCTTAATTTTAACCACTACAATTTTAATCCTGTCTATGAATCAAGAGCTGTACAAGGAGAAGCTTTTCTGGATAAGAGAAAGATTACTAGTATCCTGAAGAACCTAGAAAGCTTAGAGTTTTTAGAGATTCTCTCTCAGAAAAGAAGTATTTCCGCACTCTGCTGGGCCATATACACCTGCAGGAAAACTTAAACAATCAAATTCATGTGAGTGATTGTCTTTCTTTTCATTATTATTAGAAAGGAGGGTGGTTTCAGACCTAAAGATATATCTCTCATTGAGTTTAATGCTATTTATTTTATTTTCTTAAAATTGGTTATTTACAATCTTAAAAGTGTCTGGTTAACACCAGCACAGGTTTGCAGCGTTTGTGGAGCAAAGGGGAGTTTCTTTGCCTCCTTGCCATTTACACCATGCAGTATGGCAGTGGTGTATTATGTCATATGGTTGTCACTGAACTCCTAAGACGTTCCTGTGTCTGCCATTGCAGAGTAAACTAAGGCCAGAATTTTAGTTTCCAATGTTTTATTTATAATCTTGGTTGCCCTGTCAAAGGTGAGATTCCAAAATGCAAAATTCTCTTGTTCTTTGCAACAAGATCATCTTATTGTTCAGTTTAACGAGACTGTGTGAGCACAGGTAATTTCTGAATATTACCACACTGAAAATTTTTAAAAATAGCTTGATTTTCATATGTCTAATATCAAAGTTAGCCTAAGACTTACAAGCTTATCTAAACTACAGGCATCTCTAGGACTTTTTGAAAAACATGACTAAAATTGCAGCCACAATTTTAACACTATTAAATTTAAACTGCAAATCTTATGCCAGGTATTTATAATTCTCAAACTTAAATTCTAGTTTAAACCTAAATCAGACTTTCCTGATTTGTCCATGTAACATAACCTCTAGAAAGTAAAGCAACAATTAACATTAGAGGATTAATATTGAAAGCCTACTAAGAGAGCTGGCTCCTACTTAAAAAAACAATTTAGTGTTTCATAACTGGAATTGGAGTTAGTAATATTTGCCATTTTGAATGAGATTATGCTTCCATAAATCTAAATTCAACATACAAAATATACATTTCTTTCTATCTCAAATGCAAATAAGTTACACAATTTAAGCTCCGAATGTATTGAAAAAGATGTTTTGAAGTCTTAATTATTATATTCTAGAGCTTTAAATAAAGCTTTATGTGTGCAGCTTTGTGCAAACCTTAACTCATAGACTCATTTGGATTTGTTTCTGGTCATTAACATAGCTGTTTTCCATAGGGGAGAACTTGTCTGTTTGTTTTGCTTCAATATGAAATTCAACAAAGATGTACATTTTTCTTTGGTGCAGAGTCAAAAGCCACTTGAAACTAAAACTTCTCCATGTTTTTAGTCAAATCAATCCTCCAGCTTATGAGCTTAGCCTTCTTTCACATATTTTTGAAAACAGAGGTAGTTAGTAATATAAAGGCCTAGCCAGATAGGATATTCATAATGAAACCACCAGTTCACTATTTAAAACATTTCTGACTTATGTAACCCCATGAACTCACACATACTATTCATAACACATTAAGGTTTTCTATTAGAGTCTGTATCAGTGAGGTTAAAGCGTTTTTCAGGCCCTAGATATACGGCAGGAAGGCAAGCAGGTACTAGATTTTCCCAATAATTCTGTTCAAAGCATTATCTACAAACAAATTTCTGGTACTAATCTTGTTATTTTGTGGGAATTTTTACTGATTTTCATTTATAGGTCTGTCTATTTTGATTCTTCTCTGTTTCTATTTAATTTGAACCTACTTGTGCAGTACCATGCAATGGGGCTACTCATTTCTATCTGCAAACATTGGCCATTAGAATTTCAGTGAGAGTTTGACTCATTCTTTACTGCTGCTCCCCTGCATCTGTATACTAGGTTGTGTTCAACGCAATGGAAAATTAGTGCTTGTATGATTTATGCTTGTACAGGAATGGATTGTCCTCTGGTTTAGCTCTATGGCTATTGATGGAGAGATGCCAATTTAGCCTGCTGAGGATGTGACTTCCTGCAGTCAGCAAGAGGGTAACTGTAAGCAGGATGACTTTCAGAAAGAATTGTAACCATTCATCATTTAAGAATGTCTTTGTAAGATTGAAACAGGAAGAATGTATCATTTTAACTTTTATGTTTTCTTCAATCTCTAATATCTGTACTTCAAAAGACTTCACAAGATTGTCTCTCTTCATATATACACATATGCATGTATACATACCCAAATATACTTATAAACAAATATCATGCCTGCAATGATTTTAAAATATTGACATGAGTTACAACCCCAGAGGGAAAATAACAAAGAGACTTAAGAAATCTGTATCCTGAGTCCCCGTATAATCTTATTATAGTAAAATAGAAAAGAGTAAGGAAGAATTATCTCTGGAGAATAGCAGCACAGTATGGAATGGGCAGGTTATACAATAAGTTTTTCATTTTTTAATGTGCTACACTATCTTAGCATCTACATACTGTTCTTATTATGTGTTTCCTCGAGCAAGTGCTTATTTAAAGAATTCATTTAAAAACAACAACAAATGTTGCAGACTATTATGAAACACTAACACAAATTAACTCACCATTTTATGTTACATTTTACATATGTAAGAAGAACAAGACAGCCTTAGAAACCTGCTTTTTTCTTAATGGTTATTTTATTTTTTCTTTTTATGCAAATATTGTACACAGTAGGAGGTGACAGGTCAAAGCAATTAATCAGAGGAGTGCCTGATGGCATAAGAAATATCAAGCACTAAAAAAAGAAAGGTATGAAGGAAAAAGAGCTGGATGAAGAGAGGCCAGCTCTTTTTCCTTTTCTTTTTGGTCTCTATATGAAACAGAAAAAAATAATAATTTAACTGAAAAGTTCAAATGAATCATTAAGCAACCAAAGGGTAAAAATGACAAAGTTTCAAAATAAATTATAGTAATTATAACATTTTAAATAGATTCACTCTTTTCTCTGTTTAAAAGAAAGAAACAAAACAAAAACCAAACATAAAGTTCCAACTCCTTGAGGTATATATGCAAAGTCCCGTGCTCAGATTTAATTCCAGGATCATGTGAAAAAGTGTTTAATCATTTTAAACAAGTTTAGTAGGCTTGTGTCCCTTTCATAAAAGGCACACAATAGCTGGCATCCCTTGGTGACTCCTGCTCTCCTGAGAATGAGAACAGGCTGAATGCAGACGAAGATCAAACCAGCCTCACATCTCTAGAAGTGGTGGGTGAAGGTTAGAAAATGTAGACAGAGCAGTGCAGGAAAGCAACAAAGCTGTTGTACGTGCTGTCAGGCAAAGGTTTTATAAGCTCGGTGTGAGACTTATTGGTATTTACTTCACAAGCAGAGTTGTGAATTGCAAAACAAAGCATGCCCCAGAGATGCTGCACAGAAAAACTTTCAAACTTGAATATGCCTAGAAAAGAAAAAGAAGAATGACTCAACAGGGAAAGCACTAAGCTCGATATACGTGATCCCAGTTCTGTGCTCAGTCACAGACTTTCTGCTCCATCAGATCAAATATAAGGATTAGATTCTTGACACAGGCATATTTAGATACCAAAAGATGTGGAATCTGAATATGAAACTCACAGTATCCACATTTCTCTTACTGGATGTGCATAAAGCTGCCTAAATCCTTAGATTCTGCATGTCTTTGTCTCAACATATTGTCAGAACTGTTGCCTGGTAGCCTTCATGTGAATAGCACTAATAAGAATCATGGCCACACTATGTCGGTTCCTCCTCTACCTCCAACCACTCCAAAACACCGCCACAGGACAAATCACCTTCACTGTCTCTCTGGAGGTCAGAAGTTCAGTTTCATGCCCCTTCCCTTCATGAAGGGATATTCTTCTAACTCTGAGCTGAATGCGTTACCTATCAGGCTTTTTCACACATAGTGAGGAACTAACATTTATTATGCAGGAGATTCTAAAAGTCAGAATACTTGTTTTAAAAAGGAAGTGGAGAGAAGATAGATGTGAGACAGATGGACTTGGGGTTAGCTCTCCATTTTGCCTACTGAATCTTTTTCCACTTTCCACACACTTCCCTAGAACCAGAGGAAAACTCACAATATGTTACATTAATTTGTCAAACCTATTCATCTCTAGAAGTATCAAATAGATGTCAGTGTACTTACACATAAATTTCATCACATTTTTTTCACTCTCAGAGCCTTCAAGCCTTACGTCTCCTGTATATTTTCCTCTGCTGTACACACCAAAAAAGTTGGGTTACAATCAGAGTGAATAAATAGGGATTTTATCACCTTTGTTATTGTTTTCTATCAGTAGATTTATTGCTGTGATCTATGGGAAGATACCTGTTGCTGTTTAACTTTATTATATGAATTACTGGATTAGCATCCTTTTTGTCTCTCTCACTTCCTGAAATTGCTGTATGTCCATCACTGTGAGTGCTTGTGATCTCAGTTCATGGTGACCGCTTTGGTGAATTTCTGAAATCTTCAAAGCAAGTTACATCCTGAAATGACCATGATAAAGGAACACTTCAAGTCAGTTTTTACACACAGCTTTCCTGGTAACTGCTGAGCGACACTTGTAATGACTTTATGTAACAACTACATGTACACTAAATTTCAAATTTAGGGTTATCCAGTTGTGAAAATATATTCCAGATTAATTCATGTACACATGCTCCCACTCCAACATTGTAAATTGTTCTTGTTAAACTGATACATTGGCACAGGCGAAGTCTTTTCTTAAAGCAAATAGATGAATTCTGTGTATACACATATTTATAATATTGTGTTTTAAGGCAATATTATGCATTAAATCTACACCTACCTCTGCATGACATTTGATTTTCCACAGTGTTAAGAAGTTTTGATGTTCCATTTTTTCATTTCTGTTTCATTTTTGTACTTTTTTTAATCTCAAGATTTTGTTCAGTGTGTCAATCTGTCAGTTCACACCTAAAGATGTATTTTGTGAACCTGTAAAATTCTGAACTAAGCCTCTGAAGTTTTTCAAATAATTACAGGCACTCTCTCTTTTGTCTGCTTTGTATTACCTTTGGTTTGCTTTTTATTTGACAGTTTTCCTTTCAGTATTAAGACACATAATGTTCCAATGTACATTCCAGTTTTTACTCTGCAGTAATTCTATGCATCATTTCCATATCATAAAAGTTTTAAGCATCCAAAGACATGCAGTAATTATCTAAAGATAGTACTCTTTACTAAAGACCTCTACAGAACATGAAACTCTTATAAATCCAGAGGACAGAAAGGGCTTACAACTGCTGGTAATAAAAGGTGCCACTTTGGCTAAGATGCCTACATCCAATGTCAGTCTTGGAAATTCTATATTAAATCTTAATTTTTAGCACATTTTAGAGTTTTCACAGAGTGATACATGATTCGGTGGTAAGTATGAGAATATTCTGGCATGAAAGGATGGCATAGCCAGGGGACTATAACCATAAAAACAACCAGCCAGGTTGATTTCAGATAATCAGTTGCTCTTGACACTAAGCAGATTATACTAATTTTTGAATCTTAAAGAATTTCATTCTGATCATGTACAATATTTTTTTTACTGTAACTGATTCAATTACAACTTCTATTTAGTATCTGGATATATGTTGCATTCCATGATTTAATAATTTTGACTTGCTGTGTTTGTTCTGTTCTGTGTTGTGATACACCACAAGGACAAAGAAGGTTTCCAACCTTCAGCTGGGAAGAACCTTCCCACAGAAAATAACACCAAGAACTGCTCTTTCTGCTATAGAAAGTTACCTGTGAAGTAGCACTAATACATCATAGATTTGAGTTGGAAGGGACCTTAAAGATCATCTAGTTCCACCCCCCATGCCATGGGAAAAGATACCTTCCACTAGGCCAAGTTGCTCAAAGCCACATCCAGCTTGGCCTTAAATACTTCCGGGGACTGGGGATCTACAGCTTCTTTGGGAAACCTGTGCCAGTGTCTCACCACCCTCACAGTGAAGAATTTATTCCTAATAACTAATCTAAATCTACCCTTTCCCCTTTGTCCTGTCACTATGTGCCCTTCTAAGTCCCTCTCCTTATTTCTTGTAGGTATTCTTATTTCTCCTTATTCCCCTGTAGGTACTGGAAGAGCTCTAAGGTGTCTCCCAGAACCTTCTCTTCTCCTGGCTGAACAATGTAATGACTTAGCTTGTTATGACTGGAGCTCAAATTCTCAAACAAAGGCTCTTAATAAAGAAAGGCAGAAAACAGTCTGTGTAGGAAACAGAGCACAGCCAGCAACAAGCTAGGTTATCTGTGGTGCTTAATATGGGAGCATTCAAGAAAAGAGATTAATGGGACCCAACTCAAAGCATGGGATCAGGCCATCAGTGCACAGAAACAGCCTTATTTCACCTTGTGAAGAACTGCACTGATATTTTTTTTTTCGATAGCTGTTTCATGTAGAGGCTTATCTTATAAAGATTACTCAAGATTAAGAGAAGCTGGACAAAAAAAATCTGCCAGCATTTTCAGTTCTGAGTGACATTTAATAACAGAAAGTTGTTTATTGCTTTGTGCAAATCTGTTGTTCTCTTGTGCTGTCTCACAGTAAAGTGGATGATTTTATAATTCCTTTACAAACTCTTGGATTTTTTAACTTTTTCTTGCTTCACGGCACTCAAATAATTAAACAATGAATAATTCTATCTACAGCCACCTGTGATTCCGGAAGCAATTAATGAAAAATTGAGCAGAGACTTGGGAGGGTACTCAGGAAGGTTGGTCTCTAAAACAATTGGTCTGTTGTCCAAAGCTTTTGGCTCAAGATGATATGAATTTTCCCATGCAAAAAGCAATAAGACTTTCTAAAGGGTTGGTAGTTCCAAAATTTTGATCCACTTGCGATATCACAAAGGGTTATTGTTCTGTAATAATGTTTGCAGTAAATGATGGATGACTATACTTTCTTTTGACTCATCTATTTTTTTTTTCTTTCTGTTTTCTTTCAATCTTTGAGACTTAAGAATTTAGGAATAGGACATTAGTTAATAACATAAAATCGGATTGCTATTCCTTACTCTCTTACCAAACTTGACTTCATTGGAAATGTGGGTGGGGTTTTTGCCTCTTAAGAAATCATATTTTGTTTTCTTGAAATATAATGACCAATTTCGAAAGGCATTGGTTTTTAATTGAACACAAATTCTACCAATAGAGCCCAGGAGGTATGGAGGTGATACAAAAATGGTAGGTGCAATAACAGCATCAGGATTCGTTGTAATTCGTGATATCTGAAAGTTTGAGTTTAATGGCAACAGAGAAATTAAATGTAAGTATTTTGGGCAATCTATGGAGATATAACCAATGTTGAAGGAATCATAACATGTGAACAACATACTAGCAATATTGTACAATTCCAGAGGAGTGAACTATCTTTAACACCCTTCCAATCAAAACTTTATCTACTGTCTTTCTGAACAGAAACAGCAAAATTTCTTCTAAGCGCAAGTCATTAACTGGAAAAATCTCTGCAATAGATCCCATTTTGGAGCAATTATGGCTAGCAGATCAGTCATGAAAGCAAGTAAAACTTGCATAGGCAGAAGGTATTTCATACTATTCTTTTTTGTAAACGAAGGGAAAGCCATCACTCATATTATAAATGTTTTCATTAAATAAGTGGAAAAATCCTTGTGATGAGCAGCCTTCTATATTATATGCAATTCTTCTTTTTAATAATTAAGTAAAACAATATCAGAGTATGGATTTCATTAAGAAAAATGTCTTGTTCATTTCAACAGCAACAAACCAGGAAGATCTTAGAATATTTTATTTTCTTCAAGGTTCTAACAGTATACAGTTACAGCAAGTTCAGGAGCTGTAAGGCTCACCAGTTAAGCTGTGTGTAAAACACATATGCTGGACTCTAAAAGTAATCAGTGTCCTGACATCCAACTGAAACAGTTCAAGATGCAAGGAGAAACTGAACAGTACAATTGTTTACATTTTTGCCCCCCCTTTTTTTTTTTTTACTATATCTGCTAATTATTTCTCCTGATTTGCTAAAAACAAAGAGAAAAATTAACTTTAGTTTTTACACCACAGATTGAAAATTAGTATCTTTGTACAGTAACAACAAAAACTACAAAATGTTATGAATCTTGACATTCACATGCCTTTCAGAAGCTATATTTGGCTTATATCAATCTCATTGATTTGTTTTATGAGATACCTTAGTGTAAGTATGAAATTCAGCAATGAGGACCAGATAGCTTCAGGAGACAGTGAATGATTAAAATTATATTTTTCCTTCATTCATATCTACAGGTAAAAAAACATGTTCTGTGGAGACAATGACTGTGGAGACTCATGTCATGATAAATTTCAACTCTCCACCTAATTGAAACATGAGGCTGCAATTGAAAGCAAAATTCAGCCGATAGTGTATATAGCCATGTTATTTTCCATCCAGAAACAAAAATATTCCCTTTCTTTAAATTTCTGCTTCATGAACTTTAAAGGATGGTGGCAAATAGATATCCATTCTGAATATTATTCAAATACGTGGACTCTGGTATTCCAAAAAGGGGACAGGGGGAATAAAGACAGAGACAATGAGGAAATGGGAAATAGGTTGGAAAATTTTCAAGATATGGCAAGGATTTCAGAGCCCTGGTATGGCTGAAGGTAAATATATAATTATGTTAGGCTCTCTAGAAAATACTAGCCATAACTGCATTCCTATATCTCCACTTATTTATGTACAACAGAATTTTTAAAGCACTTTAGATAAGCATTACAGTGGATTAAGGCAGAGACAAAAATATGTCAAAGGTTAATACTTGTTCTTAAAAGACCCAAACAAACAAACTAAACCCAAAACAAAACAAAAAAGACACAAACAAAACAAAATAAAGCCCACCAAAAAACAACCAACCAACCAGACAAAACACCACATTAAACCCCATACCACAAGTCCAAGATTTTCCATTAAAGGCTATGAAAGCCTATTACCAGTATATTCAGAATGCATGATAAGCCAGCAGAGCAGGCCATGACGTGATGATGCAGCTATGATTATCTATAAATGGAGCTAAACCTTTGATACACAAATGTCTGAATAAGGTGGCAGGTAGCCCTGTTGCATTATTTACTTTCAGAGCACCTAACAGCAGCATTCAGAACCTGGATCCATGCTCTTCATAAAAGCAAAAAGTGTAAGCGTGAGAGGTTCAGACTGGCTATACATGGAAGATTATTCCCCATGGGGAGTGTCAAGTCATGGCACAGATTGCTAAAAGATGCAGTGCAGTCTCCACCCTTCAAGGTTTTCAAGACATAACTGGACACAAACTGGCACGTAATCCCACAGCAGACCCTGCTATGAGCAGAAGATTGGACCAGAGCCTGAATTACATTATAAACCTACCAAGCACACACACCTTCTGAACAGAGTACTCTGCAGCGTAGGAAGAAACAGTAAATTAAATCAGGCAGGGCCAGATTAACGGTAATTCATGCAATTCATATAATTCTGCCTTTCTTGATCAAGTCCACAGCCTTTGAGAGACATTTGTCTTAACAGATTTCAAAACAAAGCACATTTCCGTCTTCAAAAAGAAAGAAGAGGTGGCCTTGAAAGGAGTATGTAATAGCCCTAGATACGACCCTTACTCTATCTAAATGAATAATTCCCTGGAGCTATTCCTTTGCACAAGCATTTCCTGATCTCATTAACCATTATCTCTATGGAACTAACTGAACATGAGGACTCGTGGCCTTGTTCAAAGCTTTTTTTTCTTTACAGAATGATGTGGTATCACTACCAAGAGCAATGTAATGCCAATTGATTGATCTTTACTGCAGAAGAAGGAATTACATGGGAATTCAGGAAAAAAATAACGCTGTGCTATTCTTATTAAATAAAGCATGAAATGGAGCCTAAAGAAGAACAGATGAATTTATGCAGCTACTATCTGGAAGCAATGACTGTTAAAAAGCTTACACCATGAATAAAAGGTGTTATTTGGAAGAGGGAAGAGGAGGTGAAGTTTGATTGATCCCAATGGGTTTCAAATACACATTTTAAGTTTCCCTACTTAACATGAATGGAAAGAGGTTGATAAATTTCTTAAACATGTTACTCAGTTATCTATTTGGGCTCCAGTCTTTCCAGTCTTTTTTCCATTCAGCTTTCACACTAGTGGCATTAGTTCAGAAAACACTTCATTGTATCATAGAATCATAGAACCACAGAGTATCCTGAGTCAGAAGGATCCACCAGGATCATTAATTCCTGAGTCCACATGGGGAAACCTAAAAGTTAACCAACATATCTAAGAACATTGCCCAAATGCTTCTTGAACAGCAACAGGCTTGGGGTCATGGAGCTTGCTCCAGTGCAAGACCATCTTCTCAGTGAAGAACCTTTTCCCAGTATCCAGTATGGACTTTCCCTGACACAGCTCCAGATGTTGTCCCCCACACTATATACACATTCAGGATTACACCATCCCACGTGCAGAATCTGTCACTTGTCCTTAATTTACACCATTGAAGGTATATATACCTCATATATAACCTTAAACATGTATAAACACTTTGTGGTGGCACTTACCAAAGATTTTTTTATCTGTTTTATTAAAATCTTTATTTAAAATCTAGATCTGATTCAGCACCTGTTCCCACAGCTCATCCCACTGAATATGCTTTTGCCATTTTGCAAACCTAGCTTTCAGTAGCAGCTGAAAGACTAACATAACACTACAGTTAGTAAGGAATGTGGATAGGAAGTAAAACCAAATATATTGCATTCCAACTACACAAAAGAATTACATCTGAGGACTAGAATGCTGTTCTACCATTCTACTGCAAACAGAGGAATGTGAGAAAGACATTACAGCTTCTGCAAGGAGAGATTGACAAGTGTCGGACTATTTATTCAAGAAAGAAAAAAAGTGCAAGAGGACATGATACAGGGCTGAATTCAAGTAGGTTAGCAAAACTGGTACAAATGTTTCTATTTTTTTCTTTCTGATAATGAAAAAGAAAGAATCATTGCACTTAGTACAGCTACATTTTTTTCCCTTCTTAATCCAGCCAATAATTACCAGGAAGAATAATTTCTGCAATCCAAAGAGTTTTGTAGAATAAAAAATATATTAAAAAAATCATAGTGCCTATAAACTATTTACACATCACAATTTCAACCACATAGTGGTATCTGACAAGAATCAGTAAAAACTGGAGTCTTTCAAATATCATAACAGCAGACACCATTCTCAGAAAGATCTGTTCTGTGGCTTTATGTTTTCCATTAGCTTTCTCCACTAAGCAATTTCAGAAAGCCCCGTAATAGATAATTAGAGGCTAACCATCACCAGGAAATGGGTCCTTCCTAACTCCAGTTGAATTTTAACTCCTGGTGAATTAAGTTTCTGCTACTTTCAGTAACATGAATTTCTAATACAATTCTTCTATTTCATGTACATTCCTCATCTTCTTTTGAATCCCACCAGTCTCTTATCCTTTGGATATCCTGCGGTATGTTCTCTACAATCATGTCTTACGTGGGGAAAATAATTTGCTTTATTTTGAAATTTTCTGTTTTGTTGTATGCTTTCTCAATTCTGCACTGCAGTCTTGGACATTTCCTATTTCTTTAGCAATGTATTGCTTTATATGTTTGTCTCACTTATTTGTCTTCATAAATTTCTTTAAAGGAAACATATCCAAAACTCTTGCTCTATGGCGCTTGTGTCACTTTTGCTCTAAACTTTCTGAGATTTATGAAATCCATCCGCGGGTCCTGAAGGAACTGGCGAATGAAGTTGCTAAGCCACTGGCCATCGTATTTGAAAAATCATGGCAGTCAGGTGAAGTTCCCGACAACTGGAAAAAGGGAAATATAACCCCCATTTTCAAGAAGGGGAAAATGGAAGACCCGGGGAATTACAGACCAGTCAGTCTCACCTCTGTGCCTGGTAAAATCTTGGAGCACATTCTCCTGGAAGGCATGCTAAGGCACACGAAAAACAACAAGGTGCTTGGTGACAGCCAGCATGGCTTCACTAAGGGGAAATCCTGCCTGACCAATTTGGTGGCCTTCTATGATGGGGCTACAGAATTGATGGATAAGGGTAAAGCAGTTGATGTCATCTACCTGGACTTGTGCGAAGCGTTTGACACTGTCCCACACGACATCCTTCTCTCTAAATTGGAGAGATATCAACTTGATGGATGGACCACTCGGTGGATAAAGAACTGGCTGGATGGCCACACACAAAGAGTTGTGGTCAATGGCTTGATGTCTGGCTGGAGACCGGTAACGAGTGGTGTCCCTCGGGGATCGGTGTTGAGACCGGTCTTGTTTAACATCTTCATCGCTGACATGGACAGTGGGATTGAGTGTACCCTCAGCAAGTTTGCCGATGACACCAAGCTGTGTGGTCCGGTTGATATGTTGGAGGGAAGGGATGCCATCCAGAGGGACCTTGACACGCTTGTGAGGTGGGCTGATGCCAACCTTATGAAGTTCAACCATACCAAGTGCAAGGTCCTACACCTGGGTCTGAGCAATCCCAGGCACAGATACAGATGTAGAAGTTTTGAGA
The DNA here is from genome assembly GCF_037157495.1 of Lathamus discolor. Classification (NCBI taxonomy): domain Eukaryota; kingdom Metazoa; phylum Chordata; class Aves; order Psittaciformes; family Psittacidae; genus Lathamus; species Lathamus discolor. The sequence goes on along the minus strand of NC_088887.1, from coordinate 115,455,275 downwards.
GAGTGTTGCATCAGGGTGTTAGAAAAATAGATATTTCTTTTTCTGGATACCTCAGTGTTTAGTTTCTTCAAGGAAAAAAGTTTAATTTCATTTTCTTCCCTTCTACATCGCCCCTGCTACCCTCCCCCGTCCAGTTCCCTGTCCCGTCCCCATAAAAAATGCCTAAGTAGTAGGGTTGGTTGGAAAAATTATAATGAAACATTTTTTAACCAGACAGTGGTTCTTAAATATTGAAATTTTTCACAGTAACAGTTCTCTTCAGGCAAAGTACCAGTAAAACTCTTTTTTCATTTCTTGCCCAATTCCTCAGCAGCCCTTCAAAAACATTGTTGTGCTTCTGACACAGAGACTGGCTTTCTAGGGTTTCTGAATCTGGGACTTTGACACAGAGAATTTTGAAAAAATAGACTTTATTGAAAAAAAAAAAAGAAAGAATATAGCACTACTCAGGCTTAATGATGTAGCCTCACAAGGCTAGATAAGAAATGCCTTCAGATTTCAACTTACCAATGTTTATATTGCAACAGCTTTTCTACCTCTGTACCATTGTACATTCTTGACAGAGGGAAGTACTTTTCGTAGGATCAAATATGTTTATCAGAACAATCATTCAGCTTTTGCCAAAAAAAGAAATACAGATTATTCTACACCACAATCTGATATTTTTTTTCTTTATTTCTGTTTTAGTTTGGTTTTGGTTTTGTTTGTTTGTGGGGTTTGGGTTTTTTGGTTTCTTGGGTTGTTTTTTTTTATGTTTGGTTGGGTGGTTTGGGGTTTTTTTAATAATTTTTTGCATAGTTTCATTCTTTGGATGATTATCTCACATTTTCAAACTGCAGCTAAAGTGAAACCCTATGACAAACATGTTGTCGTGGTTTAAACCCAGCCAGCCAGCTCATTCACCCACACTCCCCCTCCCCCCCCCCCCCCCCCCCACTTCTTGCCCTCCCCCTGCTCCTGGAGGGATAGGAAGTAGAATCAAAAGAATGTAACTCCCATGGGTTGAGATAAGAACAGTCCAGTAACTAAGGTACAACACAAATCACTACTGCTACCACCAATAATAATAATGATAAAGGAAATAACAAATAGCATGGGGAACAAACAAGAGGAATTAGAGATGTGTGCACATCTACGGGGGTATGATATAATAGGCATCACAGAAACATGGTGGGATGGCTCCTATGACTGGAGTGTTGGAATGGAAGGTTACAGGCTCTTTAGAAAGGACAGGCCTGGCAGGCGGGGAGGGGGAGTTGCCCTTTATGTTAGGGATAGGCTGGAGAGTATGGAACTCTGTCTGGGGACAGGTGAGCAGTTTACAGAGAGTTTGTGGGCCAGGGTTAAAGGGAAAACAGCTGTGGGAGACATTACTGTGGGGATCTGTTACAGGCCACCTGATCAAGGAGAACCTGTGGATGAAGCACTCTACAGACAGATAGGAAAAGCCTCACGCTTGCAGGCCCTTGTTCTCATGGGGGATTTCAACCACCCTGACATCTGTTGGAACGATGGCACTGCACGGCACAAGCAATCCAGGAGGTTCCTTGATTGTGTGGAAGACAACTTCCTTCTGCAAGTAATAGAGGAGCCAAGAAGGAGAGGTGCCATGCTTGACCTTGTGCTCACCAACAGGGAAGGGCTTGTTGAGAATGTGGTACTCCAGGGCAGCCTTGGATGCAGCGATCACGAGATGGTCGAATTTGAGATCCCCAGGAGAGTGAGAAGAGCGTGCAGCAAGCTCACTGCCCTGGACTTCAAAAGAGCAGACTTTGGCCTCTTCAGGAGCCTGCTTAGTAAGGTTCCATGGGATATAGCCCTGGAGGGCAGGGGGGCTCAAGACTGCTGGTTTATATTCAAGGATCACCTGCTGCAAGCTCAGGAGTGCTGCATCCCAACTAGAAGGAAGTGAGGCAGGAGGGCCAGGAGACCTCCTAGGATGGATAAGGAGCTGCTGAGGAAAATTCAAAGGAAAACAGAGGGTTATATAAAATGGAAGCAAGGACAGGTGGCCTGGGTAGAGTACAGGGATGTTGTCCGGGAAGCTAGGAACCAAGTTAGGAAGGCTAAGGCCCAGTTAGAATTAAACTTGGCTAGGGATGTTAAGGATAACAGGAAGGGATTCTACAGGTACGCAGCAAACAAAAAACAGACTAGGGACAAAATAGGCCCCCTGAGGAAACTTTCGCGAGAACTGGCTACACAGAATTTGGAGAAGGCTGAGGTTCTGAATGACTTCTTAGCCTCGGTCTTCACTGGCAAAGGCTCTGACTGCACCACCCAGTTCTTAGAAAGTAGATGCAGGGACTGTGAGAATGAAGACCTTGGGCCCACTGTAGGAGAGGATCTAGTTTGAGACCATCTTCAAAATCTGAACGCACACAAGTCCGTGGGACCTGATGGAATCCATCCGCGGGTCCTGAAGGAGCTGGCGAATGAAGTTGCTAAGCCACTGGCCATCGTATTTGAAAAATCATGGCAGTCAGGTGAAGTTCCTGATGACTGGAAAAAGGGAAATATAACCCCCATTTTCAAGAAGGGGAAAATGGAAGACCCGGGGAATTACAGAGCAGTCAGTCTCACCTCTGTGCCTGGCAATATCTTGGAGCACATTCTCCTGGAAGGCATGCTAAGGCACACGAAAAACAACAAGGTGCTTGGTGACAGCCAGCATGGCTTCACTAAGGGGAAATCCTGCCTGACCAATTTGGTGGCCTTCTATGATGGGGCTACGGAACTGATGGACAAGGGTAAAGCAGTTGATGTCATCTACATGGACTTGTGCGATGCGTTTGACACTGTTCCACACGACATCCTTCTCTCTAAATTGGAGAGATATCAATTTGATGGACGGACCACTCGGTGGATAAAGAACTGGCTGGATGGCCGCACAGAAAGAGTTGTGGTCAATGGCTCGATGTCCGGCTGGAGACCGCTAACGAGTGGTGTCCCTCAGGGATGGGTGTTGGGACCGGTCTCGTTTAACATCTTTGTCGCTAACATGGATAGTGGAATTGAGTGTGCCCTCAGCAAGTTTGCTGATGACACCAAGCTGTGTGGTCCATTTGATGCTCTGGAGGGAAGGGATGCCATCCAGAGGGACCTTGACACGCTTGTGAGGTGGGTTGATGCCAGCCTTATGAAGTTCAACCACGACAAGTGCAAGGTCCTACACCGGGGTCGGAGCAATCCCAGGCACAGCTACAGACTGGGCAAAGAAGAGATTCAGAGCGGCCCTGCAGAGAAGGACTTGGGGGTGCTGGTCGAGGAGAAAATGAACATGAGCCGGCAGTGTGCGCTCGCAGCCCAGAAAGCCAACCGTATCCTGGGCTGCATCAAAAGGAGTGTGACCAACAGGTCGAAGGAGGTGATCCTGCCCCTCTACTCTGCTCTTGTGGGACCTCACCTGGAGTATTGTGTGCAGTTCTGGTGTCCTCAACATAAAAAGGACACGGAACTGCTGGAACAAGTCCAGCGGAGGGCCATGAGGATGATCAGGGGACTGGAGCACCTCCCGTATGAAGACAGGCTGAGGAAGTTGCGGCTTTTCAGCCTGGAGAAGAGAAGGCTGCGTGGAGACCTCATAGCAGCCTTCCAGTACCTGAAGGGGGCCTATAGGGATGCTGGGGAGGGACTCTTTGACAGGGACTGTAGTGACAGGACAAGGGGTAATGGGTTAAAACTTAAACAGGGGAAGTTTAGATTGGATATAAGGAGGAAATTCTTTCCTGTTAGGGTGGTGAGACACTGGAATCGGTTGCCCAGGGATGTTGTGAGTGCTCCATCCCTGGCAGTGTTCAAGGCCAGGTTGGATGAAGCCTTGTGTTGGATGGTTTAGTGAGAGGTGTCCCTGTCCATGGCAGGGGGGTTGGAACTAGATGATCTTGAGGTCCCTTCCAACCCTAACCATTCTATGATTCTATGATTCTATGAAATGAAGATAAAACAACACTTCATCACCAGATGACCAATAACTCCCCCACCCCACCCAACCGGTCACCGCCCGATACCTAGATCAGCCCTGCAGTGCCCTAGCCCTTCCGGGTAACTCTCCGTTACATCCCGGACATGAGGTGCTGTGGTATGGAATACCTCTTTGGCTAGTTTGGGTCAGGTGTCCTGTCTCTGCTTCCTCCCGGCTTCCCCTCCTCCCTGGCAGAGCATGAGGCTCAGAAAGTCCTTGGTCAGACTAAAACATTTGTGTTATAAGCTCTGTTCTCAGGCCAAAAGTCAAAACACAGTGCTGCACCAGCTACTAAGAAGGAGAAAAATAACTGCTGCTGCTGATCCCAGGACAGATGTTCAGGTTCCAGCACAATGGGCCTATATCCTACTTAAAATTTCTGGTTGTTTTATAAATAGTAATTACCTGTTGCTCTGCAAGTCCCATATCTTCACACTGCAAAATTAAAAATATGAGAATGCAATAAGATACTGTAATCCATCACAGTTTTGCTGTACTATAACAAAGGGCATGTAGAACTCTATTGAGAATAAAATGTGTCATTTTCTTGTAAAATCTTCAAGAAATCATGATAAACAACACCAAAAAATACCAAGGGGAATGTGAAAAAAAGTAGGTACATGGTTGATATTGATAGCTTATTTCTGCCCAATAAATTGCAAAAAATGTTCAAGGACAGGTCATCTTTAAAAAAAATATGACCTCCTGTAATAATGACACAGTCAAATAGACTTTTAGTGAACTTCTGAGCAAACAATTACCATGTGAGTTGAAACTGCCTGAGGTCAGTTTTAACTGAAGCACCCAATTCATCTAGGATTTCAAGTGATGTTGGAAGAATAAGTTCAGAATACAAATACTGTAAATTACCCATACCAGCTAGATGCCCCTCCTCCCCCTTTCTATGTCTCTTTATTCTTTTTAATATTTTGAATATACATATTTAGGTTGCATAGTGGCAGGTTTCTAGGCGAAGAAGAAACTCTGGAGGGGAGAATGTATTCATCAATTAATTACAGTAGGAATAGTATATGGTACCTTTTCTTAATTTCAAAGGCAAGGAAGTCGTTATCTATGAAGAAAAAACGTAAAAATGCTGAGCGTGCCTCTCCATTTTAATTATCTTGGTTACATTTACAACCTTGCACATTTGTATGCTCACCTTGTCATTCTGTAGAATCTGAACCCCTGATATTGAACAGCAGGTGCATGGGAAAGTATAAAAGAAAGTTAAATCAAAGATAGGATTGAAGGTCTTGTAGTGATGGTATTAGGAAAACAAATCTAAAGTCAGTTCTTGATTTGGCTGTGTATGCACTGAAAAGATAGGAAGGGGGGAGGGGATTTAACTGGGCCTGTTGGGGACAAGCCCAAGAGGAACATGCTAGGGATTGAAGGATGGCGGGCTAAGGAGGACTATCAATCTCTTGTTTCACTTGTGGGAAAGGATAGCTCTTTAGACTCTGTCCCGCAGGGGAAAAAGAGTACTAGGACTGGCTCCCTGAAATGCCTGTACACCAATGCACGCAGCATGGGGAATAAACAGGAGGAGTTAGAAGTCTGTGTGCGGGCTAAAGGTTATGATCTAGTGGCGATTACAGAGACATGGTGGGACAGTTCACATGACTGGAATGTGGTCATGGATGGCTATGTCCTTTTTAGGAAAGATAGGTCAGCGAAGCGAGGTGGTGGAGTTGCTCTTTACGTGAGAGAGCAACTAGAATGTATTGAGTTCTGTCCGGGGTCGGATGAGGAGCAAGTGGAATGTCTGTGGGTACGAATCAAGGGGCTGACTGGCACGGGTGATACAGTTGTGGGGGTCTATTACAGACCTCCTGATCAGCACGAAGGAGTTGATGAGGCTTTCTACAGGCAACTGGAAGTAGCCTCGCGACTACATGCCTTAGTCGTCGTGGGGGACTTTAATTACCCCGATATTTGCTGGAAGACTCACACAGCCAGTCATTCACAGTCTAGGAGGTTCCTCGAGTGCATTGATGATAATTTCTTAATGCAAATGGTGGACGTACCAACTAGGGGAGCAGCGCTGCTAGATTTAGTACTCGCCAACAAGGAGGGTTTGGTCGAAGTGGTGACGGTCAATGGCAGCCTTGGCTGCAGTGACCATGAGATGGTGGAGTTTAGGATCCTGTGTGGGAGGAATAGAATACCTAGCAAAGCCACAGTTCTGGATTTCCGAAGGGCCAACTTTGGCCTCTTCAGTCAACTGCTAAGGGAAGTCTCATGGGAAAGTGTACTAGGCGGTAAAGGGGCTCAAGATAGTTGGTTAGCATTCAAGGACCGCTTCTTCCAAGCTCAGGATCGGAGCGTCCCAATGAGTAGGAAGTCAAGTAAGGGATCTAGGAGACCGGCGTGGTTAAACAAGGAGCTGCTGGGCAAACTCAAGTGGAAAAGGAGAATCTATGGATTATGGAAGGAGGGGCTGGCCGCTTGGGAGGAATATAGGACAGTTGTTAGAGGATGTAGGGAGGCAATTAGGACAGCTAAGGCCTCCTTGGAACTCAATCTTGCTAGTCGGGTTAAAGACAATAGAAAGGGCTTCTTCAAATACATAGCAAATAAAACTAAAACAAGAGGCAATATAGGCCCACTGCTGAACGAAGTGGGTACCCTGGAGACAGAGGATATAAAGAAGGCAGAGGTGCTGAATGCCTTCTTTGCCTCTGTCTTTACTCCTGCAGACTCTCCCCGAGGGCCCTGGATTTCTATAGCCCCAGAAGGAGTCAGGACAAAGGAGGAGTTTGCTTTGGTAGATGAGGATTGGGTTAGGGATCAGCTATGCAAACTGGACATCTGTAAATCGATGGGTCCGGATGGAATGCACCCACGGGTGCTGAGGGAGCTGGCGGAGGTCATTGCTAGGCCACTTTCCATCATCTTTGGTAAGTCGTGGGAAATGGGCGAGGTGCCTGAGGATTGGCGGATGGCAAAGGTCACACCAATCTATAAGAAGGGCAAGAAGGAGGACCCGGGTAATTATAGACCGGTCAGCCTTACCTCCATCCCTGGAAAGGTGATGGAACAACTTATTCTTGACTCCATCACTAGGCATATCAAGGATGAGGGGGTCATTAAGAACAGCCAACATGGTTTTATGAGGGGGAAGTCATGTATGACCAACCTTATAGCCTTCTATGAGGAAGTGACTAGGTGGAGGGATGATGGTAGAGCGGTAGATGTAGTTTTTCTTGATTTCAGTAAGGCATTTGATACTGTCTCCCACAGCATCCTCATAGATAAGCTAAAGAAGTGTGGGCTTGACGATCAAGTAGTGAGGTGGATCGAGAACTGGTTGAAAGGAAGAAGGCAGAGAGTTGTGGTCAATGGCGCAGAATCTAGCTGGAGGTCTGTGACTAGTGGAGTTCCTCAGGGGTCGGTGCTGGGACCGGTGCTGTTTAATATTTTCATCAATGACCTGGATGAGGGAACTGAGTGCACCCTCAGCAAGTTTGCTGATGACACAAAACTGGGAGGAGTGGCTGACACACCAGAGGACTGTGCTGCCATTCAGCGAGACCTGGACAGGCTGGAGAGTTGGGCGGGGAGAAACTTGATGAAATTTAACAAGGGCAAGTGTAGAGTCTTGCATCTGGGGAAGAACAACCCCATGTACCAGTACAGGTTGGGGGTTGACCTGCTGGAAAGTAGTGAAGGGGAAAGGGACCTGGGGGTCCTGGTGGATAGGAGGATGACCATGAGCCAGCAATGTGCTCTTGTGGCCAAGAAGGCAAATGGCATCTTAGGGTGCATTAGAAAGGGAGTGGTTAGTAGGTCAAGAGAGGTTCTCCTCCCCCTCTACTCAGCCTTGGTGAGGCCGCATCTGGAATATTGCGTCCAGTTCTGGGCCCCTCTGTTCAAGAAGGACAGGGAATTGCTTGAAGGAGTCCAGCGCAGAGCCACAAAGATGATTAAGGGAGTGGAACATCTCCCTTATGAGGAGAGGCTGAGGGAGCTGGGTCTCTTTAGCTTGCAAAAGAGGAGACTGAGGGGTGACTTCATCAATGTTTACAAATATGTGAAGGGTGGGTGTCAGGATGATGGAACTAGGCTTTTTTCAGTGATATCCAGTGATAGGACAAGGGGCAATGGGTGTAAACTGGAACATAGGAAGTTCCACGTTAACATCAGGAAGAACTTCTTTACTGTAAGAGTGACAGAGCACTGGAACAGGCTGCCCAGGGGGGTTGTGGAGTCTCCTACACTGGAGATATTCAAGGCCCGCCTGGACAAGTTCCTGTGTGATGTACTGTAGGTTACCCTGCTCTTGCAGGGGGGTTGGACTAGATGATCTTTTTAGGTCCCTTCCAACCCTTGGGATTCTGTGATTCTGTGATTTCCTTCTGCTAACCTTTCTCCCTGTCCATAAAACATAGAAGATGTTCTTATTTCAAGCAGCAAGTACAGACAGGTATAATATAACTGAATTTAAATGTGCAAGTGAAGGGAGAATAGCAATCAACACAACAGTTACCATTTTCCATCATTCAGAGACCTTTAAAACAGAGAAAGATCTTACAGCTTTTATGTATTTCCAAATTTATTTCCTAAGCCTGAAAGTCAGTCATTAATGAAATACACTTTGGCTGTATTTATGTGACATACTTAATATTTTCAAGTTTCTTGATTTCACCTTTCTATATGTGTGTGTACATACACATACACATATGCATATGCATATACATAATACATATACATTATACATAATAAATAGACATAATACTTATAAATAAAATTTATACAACATATCACAGAATCACAGAATCCCAAGGGTTGGAAGGGACCTAAAAAGATCATCTAGTCCAACCCCCCTGCAAGAGCAGGGTAACCTACAGTACATCACACAGGAACTTGTCCAGGCGGGCCTTGAATATCTCCAGTGTAGGAGACTCCACAACCCCCCTGGGCAACCTGTTCCAGTGCTCTGTCACTCTTACAGTAAAGAAGTTCTTCCTGATGTTAACGTGGAACTTCCTATGCTCTAGTTTACACCCATTGCCCCTTGTCCTATCACTGGATATCACTGAAAAAAGCCTAGCTCCATCATCCTGACACCTACCCTTTACATATTTGTAAACATTGATGAGGTCACCCCTCAGTCTCCTCTTCTCCAAGCTAAAGAGACCCAGCTCCCTCAGCCTCTCCTCATAAGGGAGATGTTCGTGGCATATTGTCATAGCTTAAACCCAGGCTGTAAATCAGAATAACGCAGCCCTCACACTCACCCCTCCCTTTTCTTCCCCCCTCCTCCCCGGTTCCTGGAGGGACGGGAGGAGAATCGAAAGAATTAAACTCCCACTGGTTGAGATAAAAACAGTCCAGTAACTAAGGTATAACACAAACCACTACTGCTACCATCAATAATAATAATGATAAGGGAAATAACAAGGGAAGAGAATACAATACCACCCACTGATACCAAGCCCGGCTGAACAGTGAGCCAGCTCTTCTGAATAACTCCCGGTTACATCCAGGGCATGACGTGCTGTGGTATGGAATACCTCTTTGGCTAGCTTGGGTCAGGTGTCTTGTCTCTGCTTCCTCCTGCCTTCCCCTCCTCCCTGGCAGAGCATGAGACTCACAAAGTCCTTGGTCAGACTAAACATTTGAGCAGTAACTAAAACCATTGGTGTTATCAGCACTGTTCCCAGGCTGAAAGTCAAAAAACACAGCACTGCATCAGCTACTAAGAAGAAGAAAAAAAATGACTGCTACTGCTGAACCCAAGACAGATATATACATACATATTTAATACTGAAGCTTTCTTTTTAGAACAAGAGACTTTTTCTTTCAATTTCCAAATGAGGAGACATTAAACGTGATAGGATTAAAGTGGTTGACCTGAACAGACTTCCTACAGTTGCTGATTATGTTGAATTGTCAGCAAATTCACAACAACATTTGAGCTTTAGTTTTGAGGTCTGTTAAATAATTTCAGTGGAACAAAGCTTTAGCCTGACTCATTATGAAAGAAGGTTATGGTGCATTAGGAGTAGCCCAAAAAAAAGCCAAATGTTGGCTTTCTTTATAGCTGATGAAAGTTAAAAGACAGATTAAATTATCCAGGCCTTTCTTAGAAAAGGAGAAAATAGGGCAGCTCTGTACTGCTGTGTGACAATTTTTTATTCAACAGGGAGTTTGATGCAGCTTCATAGGTAGTTTAGGGTTAATGATATTTAATTTTTACATGACTACAGCCACCTTTAAATTTTGAAGGGTACCTAAATGGTAATTTTGACATAAAAATAAATAGTTCTTATAAAAAACAATCTGTAAAAAAAGCATAATTTTAATTCCACATTGAACATATTAGCAGAGAATGCAAGCTTTCACATGAAAAGTTCTTTAAGCTTTGATTTTTGTAATTCAGTATTTGGAAGTAGTAAGGGAATGACCCTATTAATAAAATTAATGTTGATCTGGCAGCAATGTTCTGATCGCCTTCTTACATTGTTACTTTTTCTACTTCTTTTTCTGCTTCTAGGAATCTCAGGACTATGAGGTAAGCCTGAGAGACTGAGCACAGAGAAACCCAAACTATTTCTGATCTGAAGCCAGTCCCAGTGTTGGGACTGAGTTTGTAGTTTCCAGCTGTGAACTCTGATTGATTTTGGTCAGTTATTTCAGTGAGTGCAGCTGATAATACCCTCATCTTATAAACAGTGTTCTATATACTTAACATGGCACCACAGAATTCATTTTTATACCAACTTCAGTCTATTCAGGTCTGTGGGAATAAACACATGAATAGCACTTGAAGGAGAAAAATTTATGGAACATAAAGAACTCAGTGTTAATTAACATTCAGATCTGTCTGAAAAAAGAACCTAAATATCGTAATATTTGTTATTACAATATTTGTTATAGTATAATGCCACATTCTGCTAAAGCCCCATTGGGTTTTAAGCAGGTTTTACAGCTTTTCTGCCATACCTTAGTATCCTGAACAAAGTACCCTGAGTATCTGAATTACTATCAGCAAATGAACTGCCTGTCTCCAGAGGTCATCATGTCTATTGTTGTGTACGTTTTAAAAAAAAAAAAATCCTTCTCAATCTGATCTGTATTTTTTGAGCAAATCTTGTGAAATCCCAATGTAGACCTGTTTTTGAAGTACAATCCACAGTACTGAGTTGTGAATAATGTATTGTGCTCTGAACAGGCGGAAACATGCTTTGAACAAGTAAACCACTCAGGTAAAACCAAAATAAAATAGTCATTTTTTTTTTTCCAAATACCTTTAGTTTTATAGAAAAATGGAAAAAAAAATTGAAACAAAGGTAATGTCTCTTTGAAAATTAGCCACATATTTACCTTTTTGGTTTTACCTTCCACTCTCCCCTTCTCCCTTGTTCCCCCGTCCCCAGTTTAAAAAACCCTGCAGACACAGACATATTTTTGTAATTTTGTTGTTGTTGCCAAATCAATGATTTTCACTGATTTATTTCTTCTACTATAAAATTATTTTTATTTTTACCAGGATGGAAATGTTTTCCTCAGACAACTTGATATTCTGTTTCTGCTTCTCTTCCCACCTGTGTTAGTGCATTTCTACACTCTAAGAAAAAACATTATTAAAAAATCTTTATGATTAATATTATAAAGAAAATAGAAGTATATTTAGAAATATATAGTACTTTGATCTTCCTGTTATTATTTTAAAAAGTATTCATTTTGCTTTTTGAAGACAGGGCTAGAATCCCAGATGAAGTAGGTTTTGTATCCTGATAAAACAAGAGTTACGGCACCCACTTCATCTCAGGTGATATTCTGGACTCTCCTATTGCAGTTGGGTCCTCCATCCATACTCTTTTCCCCTTTTCCCCTGAATTATGGAACTCTGCAGAGATCCAACTCAAAAAGAACATTAGCCAACCCCAGCAGAGCAAGAGGGAGAGACAGAAAGATTCCACAGAAGAGCTAATTTCTTACCAAAAGTGTGTAAAAAATCTACAGTACTGACACAGTTGATGTTGCAGAAGTTTTAATAAATTACGGAAACAGTCCCATCACTTCCTGCAAACTGGGTAAAATCTGGAAGAAAAGTTTCACAAGTGGAGCAATACTTGCTGTAGCTCAATGCAGGCATTACACAGAAACCTCCAAGGCAGAAGAACTTGGCGTTTGTCACTGAAAACTAGAGACTCTCAAAGTGTGGACTCTGGCAAGCTTACAATTTGAGATCCTGCTATCACACAAACAGGTTTTCATTGTACTTTCAAAAGCTTTCATTTTTTTTCTCTAAAATGTTGATCATCTCTTCCTTTCACACACAAAAAGCATTGAGTTTAAAAAGGATGATAGAAAGCCTAAAAAGAGTTTGACAGCTTAACAGAAGCCTTGGAAGAAAGTCAAAGGACAATTTAATAGTTGTTGTCTTTAAAAGATTATGTAGAAAATGTTTGTTACTTTATATTTTGAAAACTGAATAAGCTAATTTTTTTTCTGTTTTGAAAGGCTCTCTCTGAGAACTTCCGAAGTTGAAGTATTGCAATAAAAAAAAAAGAATGCCGCTGATAGTAAACCTTAAAACTTCAACATCTATCAAGGATAAGCTGTCTGGAAGATAAGACAAAGGTCTACAAACCCACAGAATTATATCCTGTTGAGCAGTTAAGTTCAAATCTGTCAATCCTAAAAAAAACCAGGAGAAAACTTCTATACAATTTTCAATGAAGAATTCACTGAAAGCCTCTATGAAATTCTTCAATATTAACTAAAGAAAATAAAAAGTTAAAAAAAGGTAAATTCTAAAAAAATTGGGCACGTGAGCTACTAAGTAGAAAAAAAATGTATATTAGAACTAGAGATGATATGTTTTTCCCTGCATGTGCAATCATTACAGACATTAGATATTTGGCTATTGTGCAGAACACTGATGTGCAAGAGAGGGGAAGGACAAAGAATTGCAGTCTGAAAAATATTGCAAAAGTAGGATTAGGATCAGGATTGAGGATGTGGGTGGGTTTCCTTGGTTTTGGGTTCGGTTTTTTTCCATCTCATTTTTAAAAAGTTGAGCAAAACCAATTCTCTGCCAAGAATGAACATATTCTTGAAAGCCCCAATCACACATTGGAAAAAAGGAAGCTATGGAAGTGTAAGGAAAAATTTAAGTTTACTTGTTTAGCCTCCTTACTAAGGTAGTCACTAAGGGTAGAAATCACAGATACAGACAAGCTATCTCAGCTACCGACAGCTTTGAAAATAATACATCAGTAGCACTGATTTAGGTAATACTGCTCTCCTTAGACATATCTGGTTTGTGCAGGGTTGAAAATGTGGCTTTTGTCCTGGCTGTGACACAGCTGCAGGAGGTAGGGAAGAGCAACAGCAGAGAGCTACAAAAAGCAAGAGCAGGATGCAAAGCATAATAGGGCAAAGCCAAGTGTGTGGTTGTGATCTTCGAATAAATGAAACCCAAATAGCTTGGTAAACTTTCCCCCCAGCAATAAGTTTAAGTCACTGTCTGAAAATGGAAGGGGAAGGAGGAAGGCAGGAAGGCAGGAAAAAAAGAGAAATCATTCTTTCTCTGTCTTTCCTGAGACCTTTGTGAAGTCTTTTTTCAGCCAACACTGCAGGGACATGCCATTTATTACAGCAGATCAAGGATCAGTCCTACCTCAGTTAGAAAGGGACCAATTCTAAATTATTTGTAGAAGGAGAATAGTGGATTAAATTATATCTCCAAAAGTCTCATTTTATCTCTACATATCACAGCAATGTGATTTTCATCACCTTCAGCCAACATCCTCCCAGAACAGTAAAGAGGTTAAAAACTAAGATGGTAATATAAATTGGATTTTTATGCTCTCTTATCATGAATGCTGAGATTATAACATGCGTCTGAGCCACATTATCAGGTTTTTCCTTTTTTTAAAAGAATGCTGAGAATTTTAAGTAAGCATATATCTACATGAACTGTGGCTAGAAAAAGAAAAAAAATTGCAATATGGCTGCTGATAACACTGAATTTACAGTATACCTCAGTCATACTGTAAAAGGGACATATGTCTTTCTTTGGCATCCAGTCCTGTGATCAATTGGGCAAGAGCACCCATGTCTCATCATTCTTTTCAAACTCACTATAGTTTTCTGATATCCCAATGGAGAGTTTTTCCATGATGTCTTGGACACAAGCTCAGGACTGGTACAGCATTGTTTTATTCAGGTAGAATGTGAAAAATCTTTCTAAAATTCCATTGTAATTTTTCACTATATATTTTTCTCCTGAAATATTCTTATGCCTTTTAGAGTAAAAGACACGATCATTATAAGGAACCGGAAAAGCATGATTTCAGAAAAGCCCCTGGCCCATTCTGGAGGCAGAAGTGGATTCAAAAACTGCTGGTCAATTTGACAGCTTGATAAACCTCTTTCTCTGCTAGGTTCTTGCCTCTGAGGTTTTCCAAGGAAAGGATGCTCAGAGAAGCTCACTGACATTGGTACAATGCCTGATATTTTTAGAACAAAGGTGCTACATCAGCATAAAGTATCATTAACAGCGTTTTATATTCTTTAGCTTCAGTGATAGAGCTGTTCCTTTCAGAGCAGAGGCTCCTTTATGCAATTATCACCTGAGAGATACTCATCACAGATTCCTTTGGATATACAGCATATGTTCAGAACAGCCATGCCTGTATTCATAAGCATTTACCCTTACAACCACACATTTCATGTTCCACCTATGTTTGTAATAATGCAAGAATGCAGTCACTGCAGGTGACATCATGGCATTGACAAGAACTTGTAGGGAAAGGATGTTTCTATCTGATAATAATGTTCAGCTGCAGAAAAAAAAAATGCCATGACAAAGATGCAGGGTTATTTTTCCAAGTGTCTCTTTCCATGTAAGTTTGGGAAACAGAGGAGATTTCTGGATTCTGAACATTTTAAATAGTTCTGTTTTGACTGCTAAATTCACCTTCTTTATGGCCACTATCAGTCTGGAATAGAAGCATGGGAAGAAAGAAGAAAAACACCATTTTCCCCAAGTAGTTAATTCTTCACTAACTGGAGACTGAAAGAGAGTTGACATTATTTAATACCTGATTTTTAACTAGGATAATAAAAATACTTAAATATTTAAAATTATGTTTGGCTAGTTGAAAAACAAATAGGTTCAATGAGAACAGATCTAGAATAAATCGGGAGAACTGGCTACACAGGATTTGGAGAAGGCTGAGGTTCTGAATGACTTCTTCGCCTCGGTCTTCACTGGCAAAGGCTCTGACTGCACCACCCAGTTCGTAGAAGGTAGATGCAGGGGCTGTGAGAATTAAGACCTTGGGCCCACTGTAGGAGAGGATCTGGTTCGTGACCATCTTCAAAATCTGAACGCACACAAGTCCGTGGGACCTGATGGAATCCATCCGCGGGTCCTGAAGGAACTGGCGAATGAAGTTGCTAAGCCACTGGCCATCATATTTGAAAAATCATGGCAGCCAGGTGAAGTTCCCGACAACTGGAAAAACGGAAATATAACCCCCATTTTCAAGAAGGGGAAAATGGAAGACCCGGGGAATTACAGACCACTCAGTCTCACCTCTGTGCCTGGCAAAATCTTGGAGCACATTCTCCTGGAAGGCATGCTAAGGCACATGAAAAACAACAAGGTGCTTGGTGACAGCCAGCATGGCTTCACTAAGGGGAAATCCTGCCTGACCAATTTGGTGGCCTTCTATGATGGGGTTACAGAATTGATGGACAAGGGTAAAGCAGTTGATGTCATCTACCTGGACTTGTGCAAAGCGTTTGACACTGTCCCACACAACATCCTTCTCTCTAAATTGGAGAGATATCAATTTGATGGATGGACCACTTGGTGGATAAAGAACTGGCTGGATGGCCGCACAGAAAGAGTTGTGGTCAATGGCTCAATGTCCGGCTGGAGACCGCTAACGAGTGGTGTCCCTCAGGGATCGGTGTTGGGAGCGGTCTTGTTTAACATCTTCATCGCTGACACGGACAGTGGGATTGAGTGCGCCCTCAGCAAGTTTGCCGATGACACCAAGCTGTGTGGTCCGGTTGATGTGCTGGAGGGAAGGGATGCCATCCAGAGGGACCTTGACACGCTTGTGAGGTGGGCTGATGCCAACCTTATGAAGTTCAACCATACCAAGTGCAAGGTCCTACACCAGGGTCGGAGCAATCCCAGGCACAGCTACAGACTGGGCAAAGAAGAGATTCAGAGCGGCCCTGCGGAGAAGGACTTGGGGGTGCTGGTCGATGAGAAAACGAACATGAGCCGGCTTCAGTGTGCACTCGCAGCCCAGAAAGCCAACCGTATCCTGGGCTGCATCAAAAGGACCATGACCAACAGGTCGAAGGAAGTGATCCTGCCCCTCTACTCTGCTCTTGTGAGACCTCACCTGGAGTATTGTGTGCAGTTCTGGTGTCCTCAACATAAAAAGGACATGGAACTGCTGGAACAAGTCCAGAGGAGGGCCATGAGGATGATCAGGGGACTGGAGCACCTCCCGTATGAAGACAGGCTGAGGAAGTTGGGGCTGTTCAGCCTGGAGAAGAGAAGGCTGCGTGGGGACCTAATAGCAGCCTTCCAGTAACTGAAGGGGACCTATAGGGATGCTGGGGAGGGACTCTTATTCAGGGACTATAGTGACAGGACAAGGGGTAACGGGTTAAAACTTAAAAAGGGGAAATTTAATTTGGATATAAGGAGGAAATTCTTTCCTGTTAGGGTGGTGAGACACTGGAATGGGTTGCCCAGGGATGTTGTGAGTGTTTCATCCCTGGTGGTGTTCAAGGCCAGGTTGGATGAAGCCTTGTGTGGGATGGTTTAGTGTGAGGTGTCCCTGTTCATGGCGGGGGGGTGGAACTAGATGATCTTGAGGTCCTTTCCAACCCTAACTATTCTATGATTCTATGATTCTATGATTCTGTAATGTTTCGTGCAACCATGACTCTCTATGAATCTTTTGTATCCGATCTCCCTTCAAACTAGAAGACCCGCAGACTTGGACTGATTCACCTATCTGCCTAAATCTCCTTTACATTCACACATGTAACTTTGTCTTTTTAGCAGAATAAATCAATGCACATCTTAAGTCTGCCTTTATTCACATGTTCTGTTAATGCTGGGGTTGCTAAAGAACATCTGACACTATGCCATCAAGTAAAACCAGCGTAGGTAAGTGAATTCTCCATCATCTGGAAGATTCTGAAATTTCAGAACCTTGAATACTGTGCACTGGAATGACCTACAAACTTCATGAATTTTCAGAAAAAAAAAATGAAGCCCTCCAGAATAAATTCTCCAGTTCCAAAATTTTATTTTTATATATATTATAAATACGCATATTCATAAGCATATATGCAGCTATGGATTCTAAAGAACTGTTGAGATGAAAGAGGAGAATGCAGGAATAATTGTTTTTTCCCACTTCTCCTCAATCTGTAAGTTTTGCTTGCCTGCTTTTTGTGCAAATGTTGAAATCTGTCAGATTGAAGCCAGTCAAAAAAAAAGCCAACCAACCAAAAAAAAAAACCCCACACACCCCTCAAACCCAAAACTAAATTGAGGCCAAAAGGGCTACATTGTCAAACAAGAAGGTTTTGTTTTAAATCTGAGAGAGAAAACAAAATGTACTTCAAGTGCTTTTAGCTTTTCTAACAAAAGGTGTCATGCTTTACAGTTGATTTAGAGCATAAATCTCTCTTAAAATGGCTTAGATTGCAGGTGAAACAATTTTTTAACTCATATTTTGAGGGCAAACTGTAAGTGACCTCTGGAGTCTTAGTCAGCACCAAACCATTTGCCACAGCAAGGACAAGCCAGCACCTGCAGTCCTCTGAACTTGTAAAATACCTCTAGAACTGTCAGTACTCCCTTTGGCCACTTCTAAGTGATTTGCACGTGCAGGCTGGAGTGCCTTCTTTTCCCCAAAACACAGAGATAGAAGGTATGGTCAACAGCCACCTGACCGACATGCCTGAGTTTTTCTTTCTATGAAAATCTCATTATGTGAGGAAAGGAGAAAGAGGGTGACTAATGACATGGCACTCCTGGAGCTCAAGTTTGTTACGTACTCCTTCTGTACTCCCGGAAAGAATCACCACAAATTTAAAATTCGTGCCATAAATACAGGCAGTGAATGCACATCCACAAAAAAGTGTTTTGCTCCTGAATCATGTCTCTCACCTTTGGTCCACATTAATAATAAATTGCAGTATTAAGGGTTTCATTTAGACAATTAATAAAGGGAGGTTGGTGGGGAGCATGCAAAACAAATGAGCAAACAAACCTTATTTTACTGTGAGGGTGGTCAAACAATCAAATGGGTCCCCGGAGATGTTGTGAAGCCTTCATCCTTGGATGTTTTCAAAACCCACCTGGACATAGCCCTGGGCAGCCTGCTTTTAGAAGACCCTGATTTGAACAGAGGGTCAGACTAGACGATCTTCAGAGATGCCTTCCAGCTTCAGTCCACGATTTTATGTGTCTGTATATATCTTGTCTTTGTCTACTGAGCAAAATGAAACCCACCTTTTCCAGCTCCTCAGTGATTCAAAGATATGTATGCAGAATAATTTCTGGGTATGCATCCATTAGCTGGAACAGATGCTTCAGGTACTCGGTATCTTGTAGGATTGTACCTTCTGATCATCATTCTGCAATTGTGCTTCCTAAAATAAATGAAGGATATAGATAGACAGACTCATGATTTTCCTCTACTTTCTCTGATGATAATAGTAAATTCTTAGAAAGAAGACCTTCTGACAAACCTGAATGAAAAATATACATGTCCCCAAGGGTCTATCATCAGAAATTCAAACTTTTTTTTTTTTTTCCAGTAGAATACGATAATTTGAGAACGCATAATGATTTCCCTTGGTTAAGTGGCTGGAGGAGGAGAGAGGGAGGGAAGAAGGCAGAATGTTCTAACAGACTATTGACTACTTGATGTGGATTGAGAACTGGCTGAATGGCAGGTCTTAGAGGGTTGTGGTCAGTGGCACAGAATTTAGCTGGGGACCTGCAACTATTGGTATCCCCCAAGGGTCACAAGGGTCAATACTGAATCCAGTATTGTTTAATTTATTCATTAACAACTTGAATAAAGGGATAGAGTGCCTCCTCAGCAAGTTTTCTGACTACACAAACATAAGAAGAGTGCCTGATACCCCAGAGCGCTGTGCTGCTACACAGAAGGATCTAGACAGGCCAGAGAGATGGGCAGAGAGGAATATTTTGAAATTCAATAAAGGCAAGTGCAGAGTCCTGCACATGGGAGGAATAACCCCATGCACCAGTACAGGCTGGGGGCTCATCTGCTGAAAAGTAGTTCTGTGGAGAAGGACCTGGGAGTGCTGCTGGACAGGAAGTTTTCCATGAGTCAGCAATGTGCCCTTGTGGCCAAGAAGGCCATTGGTATCCTGGGTTGTTTTAGGAAGAGCATTGCCAGCAGGTCAAGGCAAGTAATCTTAATTTTTTACTCAGTCCTGGTGAGGCCTCACATTGAGTACTGTGTCCAGTTCTGGGCTCCCCAGCACAAGACATACATGGAGCTCCTGGAGCAAGTCCAGCAAAGGGATACTAGAATCTTTAAGGATCTGCAACGTCGCTCATCGGAGGAAAGGATAAGGGAGCTGTGCCTGTTCAACCTAGATATGAAAAGTCTCCCTATGAAAGGACCATGTCAAGAAGATAGGGCCAGACTCTTCCCAGTGGTGCCAGGGTAGAGGAGAGGCAATGGGAACAAACTAAAATACAGGAAGTTACACCTGAACATGAGGAAGAACTGCTTTACTGTAAGGATGATTAAGCATTGGAATAGGTTTCCCAGAGAAGTTGTGGAGCCTCCTTCCCTGGAGATATGCAAGAGCCATTGGACACAATCCTGAGTAAAGTGCTTTAGGTGACCCTGCTTGAACAGGGAAGTTAGACTAGACGACTAGATGACCAGACGACCTCCAGCAGTCATTTCTAACCTCAAACAGGACTCCAGTTTTGAGCCATCCTTAGTGCCCATGACTGTCTTCCACTGAAAAGCAGGGGTCAAATAAAACAATGTAGTTGAATGACAAATGAAATCTAAGTGTTATGTGTCTCAGGTTAATAACTGGACCATTAGCAAGTCCACTTACATTATTAGGATTAATACAGTGGTCTTTGTTCTCTGCCTGTTTATTTAGGGGTTTTGTACTCTGCTATTCTCATACTCATTAGGAAAGTGAGCAATCCTTCTCCCAAAGATTTCTCATGAAGAATATTGCTGATTGTCACAAAAAACTTAATAGTGCGAAACTGCACAAACAGAATATGCTGAAAATACATATCCGTGTACTGTTCCTGAGGAAGAATGATACCAACATGAAACAGTTTAGCTCATTTTTATAATGCAAAATCCAAATTTTCTCACATGGAGATGCAACTGTTGGAAAGACATCAGGCACAGATCCAAGTACCTATATATCTGTTTCTTATTCTGCCTTTCCAGTTGCTTTCCTCCTATCATTTTAAAGCAACACTTACTTTCACTACATTTCAGACAACTCACCATAAGTTTTCTCTCTCCATAGCTCTCTTTCATTGGGAACAGTGGGGAAGTTGTTACCCTTTCAGTTTTCCAGACAATTCCCTGCATTGTGAAAAAGCTGCATTGAGTGCCCTAATCTGAGAAGATGCAGAAAAATCCGAGTAATATATGGTTTATCTCCCTAATAGGTACAATAAAGATGCTATCGGTTTTCAACCCCTTTCATCATTGAGCAAATAGTAAGACCTGTGGCTCTTTACCCCTATAATGGTGCAGAACCTGACCATGAGCCGGCAGTGTGCGCTTGCAGCCGAGAAAGCCAACCGTATCCTGGGCTGCATCAAAAGAAACATGACCAGCAGGTCGAAGGAGGTGATCCTGCCCCTCTGCTCAGCTCTCGCAAGGCCTCGCTTGGAGCATTGTGTGCAGTTCTGGTGTCCTCAACATAAAAGACATGGAACTGTTGTAACAAGTTCAGAGGAGGGCCACGAGGATGATCAGGGGACTGGAACACCTCCCATATGAAGACAGGCTGAGGAAGCTGGGGCTGTTCAGCCTGGAGAAGAGAAGGCTGCATGGAGACCTCATAGCAGCCTTCCAGTAACTGAAGGGGGCCTATAAGGGTGTTGGGGAGGAACTCTCCATTAGGGATTGTAGTAGATAGAACAAGGGGTAATGAGCTCAAACTTAAATAGGGGAAGTTTAGATTGGATATAAGGAAGAAATTCTTTACTGTAAGGGTGGTGAGGCACTGGAATGGGTTGCCCAGGGAGGCTGTGAATGCTCCATCCCTGGCAGTGTTCAAGGCTGGGTTGGACAGAGCCTTGGGTGACATGCTTTAGTGTGAGGTGTCCCTGCCCATGGCAGGGGGGGTTGCAAATTGATGATATTAAGGTCTTTTCCAACTCTAACTATTCTATGATTCTATGATCTGGTTATTATGTGAATGAAACTTCAAGTAATACTGAGTCCTTTAGAAATCAGAGATCTTCCTTGGAAGTGCTATAGATATTCTTTGTGATTGATGTCAGGGGAAAAATGAGGAAAACTGTTCAAATCTAGATTTCCCAGATGCTTTTACTTGTAAACAGTGGGACAAACACCTTGGAAACAGCTGGTTGAAAGACTGCTGAGATCAGCAGTCTTTCAGACAAACCATGTTAAACAGTTCTGTAATGATTTAAAGGCTTTAAATAAGTAGCAAGATCAGTCCCAACCGAGACATAGAATTGAAGCTTGTCCAGAGACCTAATTTAAACTGGTTTGATGTGCTGAGCACGAAAAACACTTTTCCTCATAGGGAACACCTTTGTTCTTGAAGGAATGGAAGATTTTTTTCTTATTGGTAGGAAACAGAAGGGAGAAAGGACAAGATGCATTCCAGAAGCTTCCGCTTACTTTTTAAAAAGGTGCTGACCTTTTAACCAAAATGAAAAGATGGATTGCTAAATTACCCCTGCCCTTTCCAATCCAGTAACAGATACTTTCTTTACAGGATTTCAGAAGAGATAAGGATACCCAAAAAGCACTATTTTCACAGGTTTAAATTAAAAGTCTAAGTCTGATATTGAGTGGTGATGGACTGAATCTGCCTTTCTTGAGTTTATCAACTTTCTGAGAAGCTCCTCTCACCTCAGAAAGGAGTGGTAGCCAATTAACATAATCTTTCTGTACAGTTACTGGAGAATGATGAAGTTGTCCAGGGCATTTTGTTATTTTGTGGAATTTCTCACTCTATCCTCTATGTAGAGAGCCTAAGCAGATGTAAGATCTAACAGAACACCCAAATTTGGAGAATTTATTGGAATAAATCCCTCTCTACACATTTATATGCTCTGTGAGTAATTAAAGACCATCTGAAATAAGTAAACCAGTAAAGACTATACAGAGTGGAGTCCTGAAGAAGACATTATTTAGCAAGAACAGGTCACTGCCAACTGCAAATTAGTTTGTCACACCCACTACACCATATTCTTCCTATGACAGAATGAGTGGCACCAACTTATCGCAGGTAATAATGAGCAAAGCTATCCATGTGGTAGTTACACAGTAAACTGGGTATTTTTGAGGGTTGCTCTCATTCAACCTTACCAAACATACAGAAGTACAAAAATAAAGAAAAAGCATTCACAGTAATTTTAAAGTGACAAGTAAATCCCCACGACGGCTTTGTTCAACAATTTGTACCTTGCATGGTTTTGCAGAAATCCATCAGTACATATTGCCTCATGTCTGTACATTAGATTACTATAAGTGTTAATCATCACATCCCCTATCTAAAGCTATAATCCTGTATTTGTGATTGCACAATTATTTAACATGGTAACAAATCATATTATTACAGTGTATTATAATGAATTATCATGATTCTAAGTGAGATATAAGTGGAAGGGGGATGGGTTTTTTTAAAGGAAGAAAAAGCAGTCTTTAAAGATAAGGTGATAGGGAGAAGATTCATATAGCAGAGCAGACAGCATGTCACCGGAATTGTCAGCTTTCTTCCCCAAGTGTCACTGATTCATTTTCCTTGTTCCCTTGAATTCACCTGTTTGTCTTGTTCTTAATCCCTCAAAAGGCTGAGATTCCTACTGATTTTTCAGGTTTGCTCTTTTCCACTGGTCTGCAACTGGAGGACGCTCGTTCTGATGGAAAAAGCAGCTTGTGCAGAACTGTTTGCTGGATCCTGTTTGTATGGGATTCCTCTTGATTCTGTGAATACTCTTACTGCTGAAAGCACTGATAAGTGGGGATAAAATACAGTCTCTACTGAAGCCTGTGGTAAAACTTATATTGACTTCAATGAAGTCATACTTTCCTGTTTGCGGGTTACAGTCTCATCCATGCAGCAAGTTTAGTCTGAGTAATCAAAATGTGAGTTTACCTCTCCATATGTCAGAATCCAACTTACTGATGTGAACAGAAGGGTGAGCAATGTCCTTTCAGACCTTTTTGGTTGGGTGACTTGAAGAGCCAGAGGCTGTCCATTAACAAGCAGTGATGACGCTGTGGGCACTTGACTGAAGCATTTGTATTCATTTTGCCTAGGACAGCACAAAGCTTTAGAGTCACAAAATCTTATACAGAAGGCCCTGTATTCATATTCATTTGCTTACTCAGGTGGTCCCACAGAAAATTCCAACACTATTACTACCTCATAAACATGTAACTAGGAGGGAGAAACAAACTGTTGATTTATTTAATACATGACAGAATTTGTCCTCAGTTGACTCTAAAGTCTCAGAGCTGAAAATCAAAAAAATCCCTAAACTCTACAGATCAATGTACTGAAGAATGGCTCTGTGTTAGGGACTTTCCCTAACTGAGCCTTTTTCATGTGTGTCATTTCAATTGTGCTGTGACTCACAGGCTCATTGTGAGATATTTGTTGGGGCAACTGGATTCTGCAGGTCCATTATTCTCAGGGTTCTGTTTTGGTTTAATTTTTATTTTCTTTTTATGGGAGTAGGGCCTTATTAAAAAGGATGCTTTTGAAAACTGCTGAATCCAAGTTGGTTTGTGTGCGGAATTGATAAATAACACTTAAAAAACAACACAAATATAAAATCTGTTTAAAAAGATGACAATTTAAGTCTAGAAGAGAGAGAGGAGGGGAATCATCTTATAGTGCAACACCTGCTTCGGGCTAAAACAGTAAAATTCAATTCATTTTCATACAGCATCTTTCATACAAAGCCTCTCAAAACGTTTTATAGCAAGAGATAAAATGACAAGATAACTTGTTACAGAAGAGGTTATTGCAACTCTCACATAGAAAGAAAGGGAGCTGTGTGCAGAAACGGACTGGGCTAGGAAATAAAGGGGATGTAAATTTGAAGGAGGGAAAAAGTAATATCCTTGCACAGTATAACAGAAAGAAGAGTTGAATAATACTCATATGAATGAGGATAAGGATGAGCATAATAATGGGGATGGGGACAAGGATAAGAATGTTTCCTCTTGTATAAAAACTTACATCTACTATTTTTATGTAGTAATTAAATTTCATAGTCCTGCAGGATAGATAAATTCATTTTGCAGATGGAAAAACCTTGGCATAAACAAACGTGTTAAAAGGACTGCCCTAGGAAATAGGCAGCCACTGGGGGAGGAGAACTGAAACTGCCAGTACTTACCAAGAAACTAATACAAAGCTGGCTCTGTTACTTTAATACAGCACTTTGCCTTTTTTTTTTTGGTGGAATGGTGGATGTAGTATTTTGCAGCAGGTCCACGACTCCTTGAATTCCAGTCTGAATGCTTGAATTATTTATTGAAATAACAATTCTTGCATTGTTCTGTCATCTCTGAAGATCACAAAATAAGTCAGTGTTGGGGACATGTCTGTGATTCAGAAGCCGTCCCCAATGCTGAGCTCCAGGTGTCAGGCAGATGGCACCAATACACAGAAGAAAATGACAAGAACAGAGGCTGGTCTGGGAGAGCCAACTCCCATCCAGTTTAGATCACACTACAGCTTACAAGGACTGTTCAATGATGTGACAGTAGGTGGAAAAAGGATTAATATTCTCTGGGAATGAAAGCACAGGAAGGAGTGGCAATTTTAGAAGATTCTGCATTTTTTACAGAGAAGGCAAACAATACAGAAAACCAAAGCAGTGGCAAAAACTAGATTACAGAAGTAGACTGTGGAAAAGAAAATGAACATAGAATGCTGGAAAGAAAGCATGGTTAATTTTCTTTTTCCTGTTTATATGGTAAACAATTTCTGACATCCTGTTGGACACCCAAAGCCTGTACAAGCAGACAAGAGATTAACACTGTGCCTGTATGCTGTCTGCATTTGGAGGACTAGGACAGTACAGATTCTTCATTTTTAATCAGTGTACTTTCCCTGGTGTTCAGCTTCCATGTTTTTGCTGTTTTTTTCCAGACTCATTCATCCTTTTTTTGTACCATAAATAATGCATACATGGCTTGCCATTTAGTAATTCATTGGCATCAAATATATTCTTGCAAAAGTGTTAACTTCCACACATAGTTGTACATTTTGAAGAATATGGATATTTCCCTGTGATTGAGAAATGTGGCAGTACTGACAGGATATTCCCAGAACACTGTATACATGGCAGGGTGCTTGGATCACACTTGCCAAGGAAGCAGCGCCAGCATACTGTAAACATTCCCAACTTACTGAACTAAAATAAACCTTGCCCATTGCAGGGGGGTTGGAACTAGGTGATCTTTGAGGTCCTTTCCAATCCAAACCATTCTATGATTCTACTAAATCAACACCCCCATCCTGCTATTGGCAGCCCTGGGGCAGTCTGATGCACCCAGTTACAATTCAGCTGTTTGCCCATATGCCATTCGTTATGTGACAGACCTACAGGGGCAGGAGTGAGACTGATGAGAACAGAGATGCGTTGTCACCCATATTTTGTTTTTAACTATATTAATATACTAATACAACAACATTGACAGTAAAGATTTCTTACTTCTTTATTCATAGTGCATTAAAATCAGAAAGTAGGCACAGATGTATCACAGACTAGATTTAGGCATAAATATGTAAAAAATTAGATTTATGATTTGACTTGTTTTATGTCTGGACTCTTTAATATTCTTTGTATATTTTAAGAAAAGTTAACAATAGATATTAAAATATGTGACATTTTATTATACCATTTTTTTCAGATATTGGAACAGGCTACAGCTATATGGAACATAAAAGTAACACATTTTAGACTTTCCCATGTACAGCCACTACCTTGCCTGTTAGAAATGTATCATTCATTATACAGCTACATAATTATCCTTTAAAAGCAGTATAAACATTTCAGTAATCTACATTTTTTTCTGTAGATTCCACTACTAAGAATACAATTACTTAATTTTAAATGTTGCATTCTTTCTTTAGAAGGCATATTTTAGACAGGCAGTAATTATTTTCAGCCTTGCTCTCTGTTAGGAAAAGTGATGATAAATTTGTGAGAATACCTTTTTTAAATCTAATTTTTTGATTTTTTTTTTTTTATTAAATCCAAGGTGTCTTTAACTATATTTTTTAAACTTTCTTGTACATTAAAAATGAGGGTACATAATGTCATATGATTTCATAATATTTGTATTTTCAGTAGTTAATTAATGTGATTTAATTGAAACGTCCTCTAGAAATGCCCACTCCACCATGTGGTTTATGTTATTAATCTATAGGAGCAGTAACAAAATAAACTGCAGGTCAATGTGAAAGAGAGCGACAGTAGGTATCCCTCAATATAGCTTGTTTGCAAGCCACTTAAACCAGGTAGCACACAGGTAGCACTACTACAGACCTGAGAATAATAGGCTGTATCATGACTAATCCTCTTACTCATAAAATAATTGGGGAAAGGAAGTCTTAAGCAAAGTATAGCCAGATTCCCCAAAAGAACAGCCTATACAGAGGAAGATTTAATCTTCCAGACCTGGTTAGTACATTTATTGCTCCTCATGATGCTCTGTGCAATATACTTTTGTGTCTAAAAGATCATTCCTGCTTTATTTTCTCATGTTCTCACACACTCTGTGACTTGTGCCTCAGTCAACACTGAGCATTCCTGTTCAAATTCCCAGGTTAGATTTGCTTTCCTGGCTGTAGAGGTGAGGATTTTCGAACAGTGAAGCCAGGCACTGACCACTGGGAAGGGAATTAGCTCCTGAATGGGAGCATGTGCCTAAGCCACTCTTCCCCCACTGGGAAAATTTTTAAATGGCATTGGCAGGATTTCCATGGTGCCCATTCACAGTAAGTCATAGAAACAGCACCTGAGGAGGTCAAAAAGAGAAAAAGCTGAGGGGATGTACATTGCAGACAACATTTTGAGATTTTTTACCATTGTTTTCTGTGTTTTTACATGTGGCACTATGTCGACTGTCTGCAGCTTAAATGATTTTCCAGTTCATGTTGTTTATGTATCAAGTTCTCTTCCACCCCCTACATGTTTTCTTGTTGTTTTTTAGTCTTATTTTACGAGAGCAGGATGTCCCTGAAAAACTCTTTTATAGCATACACATAAACCAGCATCTTCTGAAAGCCCCAATACTGAAAGACGCTTCTCCAGCCATCATCAACCTGTCTAACACTTGACTGCCCTAAATGCATGCTGGCCAGGTAAATTTAAATGCAAATAATTGTCAATACCTTTCCTTGTCTATCCAGGAGTATGAGACTCAGGCACATAGAGGCACATTGATAATATATAAATTTCAGTAATTTCAATATTAATTCGTTTCATCTTTGTGTTAGCATAGTCCCTGCCTAACATTGACTTTAATCAACTTGCTTTATCAGTACAAGGTGACCATTCATATTTAGGTTCCTTAATCACATACACCTAATTTTTCCAGCATTGATTTTTACTCCTGATTATCCATAGAAGGGTTTATACAGCACACATCTCCTACACCTTTCTGCCCAAGAGATGACAACAAAGGTAATTCAACTTTATTGCAATAACACACTATTTACATTATTCAAAATAAGCAGCTAAATTTCAATGACTCTTTTGGACTTGTGCTCCAAGTTCAGGGTTTGGCAGTCAGGCTTGCTAAACTGCAAATTGTCTCACACAGAGTGTAACACCTCTGGGGAAACCTTTTAACTCTCCTGTCACGGCATTTCCCTCTGTAAACTTATTTACTATATCTGTGTCACAGAAGTGGCAGGAGAATTAATCCTTGTAAAACTGTAGTCAGATATCACTAAAAGAGAAGGAAAGACTAGGATTTTCAGGGGTTTTGGTATGATTGCACTGTATTCTGGATAGACAAGACTATGGGCTACACAGCTTCCCAGTGTATACCACAGGGTAAAACCAAAGCACCTTAGGAGCATTCACAGCCACCAAAGTCTTTCACTAGTTCCCCAGTAGAAAGGAAAAGAGAAAGTGTTGGCTTCACTTGATCTTCTGGGAAGCAGAAAAGTTTCTTCTTCCACTTACCTATTCTTGCCAGAGTTTCTAGCACCCAGCCATGATATCACACATGGTAAAATGAATGTGCACGAAACTCAAGTGGTGCCAAAATTAAATTTCTGAGAAAATTTATCCGAACACGCATATTTACACAGTTCACAGTTAATAAGATATCAAATGCTTCAGAAGCACCTGAAAAGCAATAATTTGGCAGTAATAAACTTCCCCATACATGAATTTTCTTCCTGTGATGCAAAACACAAAGTCAGGTCATGACTGCCACACAAAAATGCCCAACTCCATTGACAGCCATACACAATTAAGAAAAAGAAATAGTGGAGTCCCTATCAGGTCCCAATCACTAAATCTATTTAATGTTTCTAAAGTGATGCTATATGGATTTAATGATGCTATTAGTGATATCTGCAGAGACTGTATGAATATAAGCAATTACCATTTGGGATATTCTTTCTTGGTAGAAAAACCACCTAATTCCACTAATTGCCTCTACTTCTGTTTCTGTTAACTGTACACTGTATACATGTTAATAATGTTATTATCAGCAGCAATAAATTTTAATTAACATTCATGCGTAAAATGTAATTCAAAACAAACATATTCTGATATATTTATTTTATTAAATCAATTGCATAGTTATTTCAACAGCTAAAGCATTATTCCTAGGTGTCAGTTAGCAAAGACGTCTGCAACTCCTCTTGAAAGAACATTAAAAACGCCCCATACCTGAAACAGACCTCTAGAGACCCTATTCTTAACTAATACTGAAAAGCAGACAGTTACACTAAACACTCCTAGGAATACATAACAGGAATTATTACTACTCAGACTTCCAGCTCAGAAAATACACTCTATATTCTGAGAAAGTAAGGAAAAGCAAGTATGAAGAACTGGAAAACCAAATCACTGGTCCAGGGCCGTCCAACAGGTTTATAGCAGGGCAAGAAATTGAATCCAGATCTCACGAAAACTGGTCCAGGGCTTTAACTACAAGCCATTAGAGATACAACTGATCAGTCATTGAGATTTTATAGACTTGAAATGTGCTGCAGTTTCAGAGTGTAATTTCAGCTTCCTCCTGGCATAAAACTACAGAAATTGGAGGAGGTGCTTCATGGAATTGGGAGAACTAAAGCTATCCCAGAAACTTGCAGTTCCTTTTACTTGTTTAATCCATGTTTTTGTGACCAATACTGATACAAAGATATCCATGCACAATGAAGTAGTCCTTTTCCAATACAGCAAGTATAAATGTTTGACAGTATACATGAATTTTATTAACTGATTTGTAAGGCAATTAGAGGCCTTGTTTAAAAGCTAGCAAAATGAATGTGAGTAATTTTTGAGCTCCAAGGAAATTCTGATAAGGTCCTGCATAGGTGCTTAAGCATGCTGCGCAGTTGGCTGATTTCCATGTTACTTTACACAATTTCAGAAATATTAATAATCTTCTTTTCAGAGCAATTAATAGTCTTCTTTGCAGGTTATGAGGGAAATAATCCATAAAAGTTTTAGGTACTTTGGAAAACCCAGCGTGAATGCCTAAAATCAACCTTCTCCCCATTCCAATAGCTAATGATATTACATATATTCCAGACTGTGCATATTGATTGATTTCAAAATATAATCAAACTAGATTCACACCACAATTAAAAAAAAGAACTAAAAGATTTAGGTGTGACTAATTCCTTACTGTCTGCCACAGATTTGCTTTTTATTGGCACCTTAGTACTCCTGATCAATGTAATTTAATTCCTGGCAGGCACACAGCAAACATGATTATCAATCCTATACATTTCACTGCTCCTGTTATATATATGCAGATATAAATGGACAATGTGGACCCACTGTTGGAACTATGAACCTTCAACCACACTGACAAAAAGTTGTCATAAATGGACATGTGCAGAAAATATGGTTCTCCTCAAGGTACCAGAGGTGACAGAAAATGGCATGTTGTTGTTAAATGTATTTAAAGCCAAGACACACACCTTTCAGTCATTGCCACTGTTGCAGTCATTCTAAGTGGGCAACAGTAGCTCTCACACAAGGTCAAGGAAATTGTCAGTAATCCCTGGAGACAACTAATGGGCACTGGTGGAGAAGGAGATTATGTTGGGTAGAAAGACACACCATCCTGAGGTAGCAACAGTGGCAGCTAACACTCCTTCAGTCTTTCAGAACTACAATGAAACTCATAGCATAAATACAAAGCAGCAAGATGGCATTTTTTACAGCTGCTTCTCACAGTATCATGACACTTTCAGTGTATGTTAAAATCCAAGAAGCACAGTAAAAACAATTATGCCATTTCTGTAGCATGTACTATGTATCTAATATGAGCAGAATGAGTCAGTCTATCAGCGGTCTGAATCTGCTATACAGACAACAGACCAGAATGCTTTGAAAAATACTAAGTTTATTATTCAATTAAATTAATATTATCCCTAAGAAAAGAAAACTTTTTGAGGGGAACAAAACTTTTTTTTAGTGCAAATTCAGAGTATGCAATTTAATTCCAAACCGATTTCTTCTGCTTTTAAATTGTTATTAGTATGCTAAAAAACCAAATTCTTACATCTTGTCATCACTCTTTAAATTTCACTAAATGGTACTTGGCTATAAATCTGCCACAGTATCTTTCACATGTAAACAGTTTTGCTTTCAGGCTGCTCAATTAAAACCAGAAATATATTTGTCAACACCTTAATCCTATGTTAATATGGATTCTATAGAACAGATTTTAGTTAATTCTATAACTCTGTTTCCAATCTTTCCTACAGTTAAGGTGCTTTACACTAATTGACTGATGTTTCAGAACAATAATTGAAATCCTGCTGAATACTGAACACATCCTTTGCCTAATTGTTCAGGAGTAGATCAGTACAGAGTAAAAGTACCTTTTTTTAATAAATCTTCTGAGGTGGAACTTTAAGGTAGATCTCAGAGGATCAGTCTTTCCAATTCCTTACAGCAAGCGTCACCCTCCAAAAGCACCAATGCATACTGAAGCTCAAAACCTGTTGTTTTATGGAAATATAAACTAGAAAATAGCTTTTTAAAAATAAAAGAAAGTGAGAAAAATAATAAAAAAAAAAACCAAAACACACAAACAAAACCTAAACCAAAACACACACACAAAAAAAAAAAAACCCAACTCAAACTACCAAGTAAAACTTCCCCATTTCCTGTCATGTCCTTGCAGAGTACTGCCTTTCCAAGGACTAATCCCATGCCGGCTATAAAAGTTGGTTTCTATGTCCTTGAGGCCCCTTTGTGAGCTTGCTCTCAGAAGCCTTTACCACACTTCATGCTGTTTCTGTCTGTCTGTCCATCCCTCCCCATTTGATTTGGAGAAATGAATGAAAGTTTCTACAGTCTTCTCTACCTTGGCATTTCAATTGTCCCTGAGGACCTGCAATTCTGCTCTTCAGAGGATGCCACCTAACTCAGCCACTAGCCTCCAGAGACAAGCAGCAAAGCACCTATCCACCCAGCTGGATGGCCATTCCTGTTTGAAGGAACACATACGGCTGTGTCTGAAAAAATTAAACCCTCATACAGCCTGTCACATCTTTTACAAGGAGGACTAACATAAGACAACTTTTTAAAAGCCCTTATATTCCTTATGTTAACATGTTGAAAGGAAAACAGATGCTTAATGTTCACTTTCATTACTAATAACATAGCTGATAATTTAATACAAAAAGATTTTATTAGAGATGGAGCTGGTTGTTTCTTTGGAGTTATTCTTGCTTGATACTTCTTATTAGAAGATTTTGATTGAAGCTCCTTTTAATTTTGACAAAGTTTTACATTCGGGTTGAAATTTTCTCTACTGGGTGTCTGTCAGGGAGATGATTTAGTTTTTTTACAAATGTTTCAGCAGAAATGGTTCAGCCATTTCTGAACAGAAGCAAACTGAAAAATACTCTTTCACTGATGAAACTGTAACAAAATCGCACTTACTATAAGCACACTTTACAATAACAGCTTGTCCTTTTAACAGAATTCTTTTTTTAAGCCAGACACGTGTTTGATACCATCCCAGTGATAAAACCCAGTTTTTCCATGCTGGAAACCCCTGAAAAATATCCCTCCATAGTAGGCTGGAAAGTCACAAAGGTTTGACAGAAATATTACTCACAATTTCTGCCTTCCAACTCAGAGCTTTGACTTTTCTGAACAAGTTTCAGACCTGGAGAATGACCAAGTATGGTCCAGGCCACAATTACAAAGACCAAGGAAGACTCCTCCCGAATTTCAATGCCAATTGATGTCTGCCACTGGATGTGTGCGTGTGAACTAATAGGTTAGTTTCCTAGAGCCTTACGGTATTTCTTTGGTGGTACTCAAGTGACATGGAAGTGAAGGAAATATGAAAAAAGCATTGCAACATCTGAGGCAAGATGACAAGAGATGAGATAACTATTTTGGGAAGGAGCAGACTGGGACAAGAAACCTGAGAGAAGGAGTGCAAGAAAGTTGAAGATGGGTAAGACAGTGCAATTCATAAACAAGGAAATGGACTCTGGGAAGAGTAATATCAGGAACAGAAGAATTCTAGCTGTGAAAGCTGCAGAAGTCATAAATTATGGCCACAGAACAAGAAGAGTCTTTTGTGTTAGAAGAATTTGTGAAGCAGATTTAAAAATATAATACATTCGCTTGAATGTCTTTGTGATTCTGTATGATGTAATGTTTGATTTTTTTGTGTGGGTTTTTTTTCTTTTTTAAAGCTGGAAGTTACACACTGAAATATGGGTTGACATTACAGAGTTGCACTGTCAGAATATTAAAATGTAACTGTTAGCACAGAAGTTTCCTATGTTACTTCAATTTCCTCCCCGACTTTTGGTCCAGAGTTGAATATTTGTCTGTTTAGACACATGAGAAATTCATGTTTGAGAACATGAGAATTGAAAAGAAGCCACCAAGAGTTTCTATTTGTGACTGGCAAACACACTTGTGTTTAGGAAATTGTATTGCAGCACATAACCCTTGAAGTTCCCTTGAAATAGATCAATTCACTTTAGTAGCATGTGTAAGCATATTGCGGTAGCTGTGATCACAATACTAGTAAGACATTTTAAAACCTAATAGTTTTGATTGTTGCAGATGGTATCAAAACAGTAACAAAGTAGGGTATGTTCCTTGGTATTGGTTATTGGTGCAGCTGTTAAGTTAATAAAGTCAGTATATACTCAGTTTTAATTGTAGACACATTTTATTTGAGCTTTCATAGAACAGCTGTGAAATAAGTGCTATAATTAATGTTTTGTGGGTTACGATGAAATCCATGTGTATATTTTATAAATGATATGTTATTACCTCAGTTCAATTTATTCAGTTTTTGGTTTTTAAGATGAAAGATCATCAGATAATGGGAATGCCTTCAGAAAACATTTAAAGGTTTCAAAGTCGTCTTCATTTGTGCTTTCACCTGCCAAGTCACCATCAATAACATTTATTATTAAATCAATTTATTTTATGAAATTAATGGCATTTTTACAAACCTAGATTTATCAGGTACTTGGCACATTAATATGGGAGTCAAGCAGGCTGTTCCAGCTGTACTTGAAGAAATAACCTCGTTCTAGCTATTTTTTTTTTTTTTGGTATTATTTTCATACAGGGTGTTCCAAAGTTGCCATTACTAAGAAACTGTCATACGAAGGATAAACCATCAAAGGGAAAGTCAAATGTTGACTCTAATTCCCTCGGACAGGCAGATAGGCAAACTAGCACAAACAAAATGTTGATTTGTGGTATTTTAATTGCAGGTACTACCAACTCCCTTAATTTCAGACAAATGCTTTCTTCTATGGGGCAATTTTTTGTAGGGAACTCAACAAAAAAGAATTGTCAGCACTGCTGGGAGACCCTGAAACTAAAAAAGAACCACCTGAGATTTTCTCAGACTCAAGGAAGTGATTTATGGATATAGGCTTCCTTCCTTCCTATTTCTGTTTTCATAATGGCATTTAGAAAATGTTTTGTTTGGTTGTCTTGCTTTTTTGTTTTCAAATGAGAGTTCACAAATTCAGTTACATAGACTTTACCAGAAAAGGGCCTTATAATAGTGTCACCTAGGTTTCTTGGGGATAACTTTACTTATGCATTACATAATTTATTGCATTGTACATAGGATTATATTCCAGAGTTCCCCTTTTTCTTTGTGTGACCCTGAAATGCGCAAGTGACTATTCCAGAAGGCAATGTGGATCTACAAACTACAGGAATTTCATCTTCCTTGCAATTCCTTCACAGAGACAAAGATGCTTCCCACATCAAACCTTCTCTTTTAGTGCATTTCTGTTGAATTTGGGGTGGGAGGGTGAGAATGAAGGAAAAAAAGAAAAAAAGGATTTGTTAATGGACAGTTAGGTCCATAGGAATTCTGCTCCTCGTGTGCTTCATTAACAGGAAGACATAGGGAAATTATTTTCTTCTGCAGCATCCTCCCTTGTCCGGAGGCACAATGGTAGCTTCAAATACTTTACAAAGTAGACTGTAATGCCCTGGCTTATAAGGGCAGAATTCTGTGTAGCACTGTTAGATAATCAAACAAAGAGTCTGTTTTTCTTCTTAAGTATCAACAAAAATAATCAGAGGAATCAGAAACCGTTCAACATCTTTGAAAAAATCAGGCTACCTATATTTAGTTATTGAAATATGAGTTAATGAAATATGATACTAAATTTAGTATCTACCCCTGTGTGCATTCAAAAGCCATGGACTGACCATTCTGTAATTGAATGGAGGGCAGTCTTTTCATCCTTTGTGCTCTTGGCTCTTTTGAGATGTGGGTTAGGAGAATAGTGGGATTTATCTTTGTTACTATCCTATTTTCTTTGCTGATGGAACATTCAGGCATAATTATGGGTTGTTCTTCTAAAATTCTGTGGTGCTCAGAGAACCTCTCATTTCCCTTTTAGTTTTTCTCTACTTTGAGAATTATGACTCACCATATCACCAAACTAGCTTGCTATCTGAACAGCTCAAGTTACCATGGGATAGCTGCAGTGGTAAACAGATCTTTCTCCACTCTCTACCCCTCTGAGCATTTTGCCCCTATGTGCAGTAGAAACTTTGCTCCATGTTTGCAGAAGGTAAAAAAGTCTCCAGGGGATACTAGATACTTCCTGTGCATATGGTGAAGATCAAGCTGGAAGGAATGAGGAAAATGATGGTTTTGTTTTTCCCAGCATACTAACTAGTACAGTCGTAACATGGCATCAAAAGCAATGCATCGTATCTCATAACAGATGTTCCGTGTATGTTTCTCACAAGGTTGGGAAAGCCAGGAGAGAATAGGAATCTGCAAATCCCTTCTGATCTTTATTCTACCTCTGAAACTACAAAACTGTATTAAACTTGCATGAAGCACACACAGAAAAGTTCGAGAAACCCTCTCTGATGGTCAGTTTATCCTTCTCTCAGTAGCCAGGAGACTTACTTTTAAGGACATGTTCCTCTGGTTGCCTTTGGACCAGTTCCTTACGAAGCCTGTAACAGTGAAGAATAAGCATATAAATGGTTTCGGTGTAAGGCTAAGATATTCACATCTGCTGCTTCCCTATGGCTCTCCTAGTGGCTATGTCTTCTGCAGAGAAAAGGTAACTCCCAGCCTCTCCCCTTCTGTTAATAACTGAATACCACTTCATTGCTAGTTTGCCCTTTGATGAATATTGTTCTGGTAGTAACATATTGCCTGTACCTGGATATATCCAGATATGTAGTACACAGCCTATTTTTTTTTTCAGGCAGCAGCAGAAGTTTACACTGGGGTTGTCCATGAAGGAACAGAATGGCCTCACCATCCTTGAAGTGCTTGGCTAACTGCAGTTTAGCCCCGTCACCCTCTCTTACTTAGACCATGGTTCAGTGAAACATTCAGTTTACAAGTTTCTCTTACAGAATCAAAAAGACCATTGTGGTATGATATAAAGCTGTGATACAGAACATGTTTCATTCTGCTGCTTCATAACTTTTCCAAATAGGTTAACTTTCTCCCAGTCTTTATGTTGGACCAGCTGTCATCCATCTGCACTTATGAAAAATTAGGAGGCTCAAGTCCCCAGAGGTTGGTCTTTTTCATTTATTTTATGCAGCGACTTCTTCCCATTGCTAACGACTCCGGTTTGTTAATTATATGCTATAACTGAAAGCTTGCATGCTAGGCTTTGAATCTTCTGCTGCTTGCCGAAGGCCTGAAGAATTATGTGTCACATTTACACATAATTCTGCTTTTCCCCCTACAAAAATTTCTTATAACTCTAATTATGCAGCCATGAGGAGCTGAATGAGTCTACCCAGATGTTCTAGGGGAGGACAAAATATAGTGGTTGCCACTAAAATTATACAGTTATGTACTAGAACAAGGCCAATGCATACTTTTCAAAAACTAGCATTTGTGAAATACTGTCCTCCAGTACCTGAAGGAACTTCTCATTATAACTGGGGAGGATAAGAGACAGAGAAGCTCTCATGCTACTCTAGAGCTACAACCCCAGTGCTCTTGCAGACACAGACATGGGGGAGAAATTTGTGCAGCCAATTATTTTCTTCAAAACTCATTACCTGTCATTAATTCATAGTCTGGAATTGCTTAAAAAAGAACAGTGAAATATCTAAATAATGGTATTGCTCAGATAGCTCTCCATGTGGCAAAGAAAAAGAGTACATTATGCTCTGCTTAAAAGAAAAGAGACTGAATCAAAAGGTGCACAAAACAAAGAAGAGCTCAGAAACAACTCAGACTGCAGATGTGATGCATCTGTTTGCTTGCCCACTGGGAACACTGAGATAGAGAGATTAAGGCCTTTATACAGAAATGGTTAGACAACTAGATCAGATAGATACACAAAATACAGCTAGGTTGACTTCAAGTCTATAGCAGTGATAAACACTCTAACAGAGGAGTGAATATAATTCACTGACTATGCATTAAGCATTGAACATATATGCCATTAAAGAGTTAATGATCTTACAGTGATGGAGTAAAACCAGAACTGAAACTGACCTGGCAAAGGATACACGCAAATGAAATTTTAAAAAGCTGCATGTCATTTCTCTGTCAAAAAAAATAAAGCTGATACTGATAAATATACAGTCCATTCATTATTATATTAAAGGAAAAGGTACAGATATATTGTAGGCTTATTGCTGATGTGAAATTATGAAGAAGGAAGCAAACATAAAAGTTGCCATTCAAAATAAATGTGCACCTTGACAAGAACTCTAAGTAAAAGTGGGCTAAAAGCAAAAATAATGTAGTCCAATGGCTACTGCATCTGTGCCTTATAGTAGTCTTTAAAAATAACCCTAATATATAACTTCACAAGAGAAGATAAAAGCTATAAGTCAAGTTTTTTATAACTGCATTTCTTTTAATTCCATCACTACCTGTAAAACCAAGTAAGCAATGAAAGTCACTTCTTCACAAGTAATTCCTCACTATTGTCATAAATCACTACAGTATTAAAAAAAAATACCTTTACTAGCAAAAATACTTCTGGCTTTAACATTCACTTTGGAAATATTGAGAAATGTAGCCTCATAACTTATTCATAACATAGGAATTAATGCAGTCACTATTCCTGGTTTCTGATTAAATGCTGTCTTGTAACCTAGTGACACTGGAAATAATGACCATATGATCATTTTCTGCAAATTGAGTCAACAAAGAGAAACTTTGCTATGTCAAGATGCAACATTACTTGGCCAACAGAAGTACACACCTAGACATGCATCCACAGTTGTGCAGGCAATTTTCTTCTGTGTCCATATGGGATAGTGTATGCAGACAAAGTCCATTTCTAACAACTTGCTCATTCTCACACTTTTACTAGTTAAGGCAGAGGTAGATAGTGATGAAATTTACAAACTTATAAAAATGAGAAAAGGAATTGAAAGTGAAGGTCTTTTTTGTCAGCTCCTTCTCAGTGATACTAGTAGACAGAATTCACTCAACATGATGTTGAGCTGTAAATCCTCTGACAGACTTCCATATAGTGTACAAGACCACAAAAGCTTATAAAACCATGTTCCTCATCATTGATAACTTATCTTGCTAGAGGCTTCAATATAAAAGACAAGCAAAGGACACAGAGAAAAAAACTCATATTAGTGTTGCCAAGATTTAGGACCAGACTTGTGCAAGGACTCCCAGCAAATTCCAAAATTAAACTATTCCTCTTCCTCGTGAATCCAGAACAGGGACATGACAATTTCTACAAATGAATCAGAAAATACCTCGGATAGGAGAAATAAATAAATACAAGTAGAAAGACAAAACAATAATGTGTGCACACATGTATTATCACACCACATTGGTGTGGAAAGCATAACTAATTGCAATCACTGAAGCAGAGGAAAATATCAGAGAATGGGAACTAGACAACAGTTACTCAATTAATGCAGAAGTTAAAAAAAGAGACCTAATTACTTGTGGAAGGCAAAAAAAAAAAAAAAAAAAAAATAGGCCAGTGAAATAAAATCATAGAAGGGCAAAGTATTAAATGCTAAAGCAGAAAGTTGTCATGGACATAGGAAAATAAGGAAGGAGAGGAGAGGAGAGGAGAGGAGAGGAGAGGAGAGGAGAGGAGAGGAGAGGAGAGGAGAGGAGAGGAGAGGAGAGGAGAGGAGAGGAGAGGAGAGACGGATAGGGAGACAGAGGAGAGGAGAGGAAAGGAGAGGGATATGGAGACAGATGAGAGACTAAAGGGAAGAAAAAGAAAAGGAAAAGAGAAAAGATGAAAAAGAAAAATGAAGAAAATAAAAAAAGAAAAAAGAAAAAAAGAAAAAAGAAAATAAAAAAGAAAAAAGAAAAAAGAAAAAAGAAAAAAGAAAAAAGAAAAGAAAAAAGAAAGAAAAGAAAAAAGAAAGAAAAGAAAAAAGAAAAGAGAAAAAAAAGAAAAGAAAGAAAAGAACAGAAAAGGAAAAGAAAAGAGAAAAGGAAAAAAGAAAAAAGAAGAGAAAAAAGAAAAGAAGAAAAGGGAAAAAAGGAAGAAAAAAAGAAAAGAAAGAAAAGAACAGAAAATGAAAAGAGAAAAAAGAATGAAGAAAAAAGAGAAAAGGAAAAAAAGAAAATAAAAGAGAAAAAAAAGAAAATAAAAGAGAAAAAAGAAAAGAAAAGAAGAAAAGAAGAGAAAAGAAAAGAAGAGAGAAAAAAAAGAAAAGAAAAGAAA
This sequence comes from Lathamus discolor, assembly GCF_037157495.1. Classification (NCBI taxonomy): domain Eukaryota; kingdom Metazoa; phylum Chordata; class Aves; order Psittaciformes; family Psittacidae; genus Lathamus; species Lathamus discolor. Next base: position 115,415,674 of record NC_088887.1, on the reverse strand, counting down.
AGAAAAGAAAAGAAAAGAAAAGAAAAGAAAAGAAAAGAAAAGAAAAGAAAAGAAAAGAAAAGAAAAGAAAAGAAAAGAAAAGAAAAGAAAAGAAAAGAAAAGAAAAGAAAAGAAAAGAAAAGAAAAGAAAAGAAGGTGTAAACGATTCCGACTCCCGACGGTAGCCATGGAGCGCGGGAGCGCGCACCACGTGTGAATGAGCACAAGTGGGGCGAGAACGCGAGAAAGCCGAATCTGAGTGCGCGGCGCCACCGGCGTTGCCCCGAGCTCCGCGCTCTAGCCAGTCAAGAGGGACCAAGCGCGCAGCGGCCGCGGGGGCGGTGCTGCGGGAAGGCGGGGGGGGCGGCTTTGGTGCGGAGGCGGTGCGGGGGATGAGCAGCAGCGCGGAGCCATCCGCCAGAGCTGGATCACTCTGCGAGCTGTGGAAGCGGAGTGCGGTTAAACGCGGATGGGTGATGGGGACGAGAAGGGAAGGGTCTGCCGGCGTCGCGGCGTTGGAGCTGCCGGCCCCGCGCTTGCTGCTCCTGGTGTTTACCGAGTTACAGCAGCCGCGCGCGGGTGCGGTGTGGTGTGGTGCAGCCGCAGCCCCGGCGCTGGTCCCGGCTGCAGGGAGCAGGGCGCAGGGTAGGGAAGGGTCAACACCACTGGAGTGGCATAAAATACATTCAAAGGAAAAAAAAAAATCTTTAAAAATCTACCTGGAAGGATGGGGAAGGGGGTGGGAAGGACAGGATGTGGCAGAAACTGGCTTCTGGGAAAAGCTAGTGGCTTGGGTTAGGGACGAGCAGCAGATCAGGGGAGAGCTCTCGGCAGCTCGCCCCCTTGCATTCACGCTCCGGGGCAGAGTAGAGGAAAAATTCCGTGAGGCAGGCTGCGAGGAGCAAGAGGAGGAGGAAGGGGAGGGGGAGAGGACAAGGGGGGGGGGGGGGGCGGCTTGTGCGCTTAGGGGTAGGGGCGAGCCCTAGGGCGGGCGGGGGTGTGAGGTGACACACTCATAAATACACATACACATCGCACATCCATCCACACGCGTCCAGCCAGGGGCGGGCAGAGCCCCCGCCGGCCCCCTGGAGCAGCCGGGGGAGGTGCCTCGGCCCCCCCGCGGGGAGGGGGGACTGTGGGGCCGGGAGGGGCTGCCGGCGCGGATGCCTTCACCTGGCCCGCTCCATCAGTGAGTGAGGCGAGGCGCAGAGGAGGAGAGGCTGTCGGGTCTGGAGAACTACCTCTGGATGGTTAAAAGAGGAAAAAAAAAAACAAGCGAAAAAACCCAACTCTGCAATCCTCTGCTCCCCCCAGGCTCAGCACCATAAGGGACTGCTATATTTGAGGCTGTCAGGAGGATGAGAGAGAGAGACTGAGAGTCAGGGCGAGAGAGAGCCGGTGCCACAGCAGCGGTAAGTGTGTTTGCCATTCCCCAAGCCAGGCACTGATTTCCCTGGTTAGACTTCGGAGTGTGTGTGCGCGGTTTATTTGTTGCAATATCCATCGCAGCATCTCTGTGAGCAGTCTGCTGCGAAGCCAGCAATGGTGAGAGATCCCGTTTTTGGGCTCCTGCTGCAGGTTTATGTGTTTTGCTTTTTGTTTTGAATCTTACGCTGAAATTGTTGTCATAATTGAGCAGAAAAGTTGAAGCAGAAATTACTGTGATGTACTGCATGCTTCCTGTCATTTAACTAGCTAGCAAACTACTGCAGTGAATGAGTTATGAGGAGAAATGTGAGGCTTTTAGAGCAAATACATACTTCAGAGAAAGAATGCCTGTTTTACTGTGCTATATTTTTTTTTTTTTTATGTTTGGGAGAGCTACCATGCTAATGCTTGAGGGTGAAACAGAAAATAACCTGGTGTGTTAAGTTTATAGTGCTGCACTAAAAGTTGTGTTGTTAAGGAGTTCAGAATGGTACTTGGCTTTGGGATAAACAATTATCTTATGAATTAGAGAAGTAGAGTGCATGGACTGTGCTCTGCTGACAGGCAGAGGAGATGGAATTACATAAAGATGCAATGATTTTCCCTCTCGGATGCGAGGACAGTGCGTAAGACTATGTGGAATGTCTATGAGCTGGTGAGATGAACTGAGTTATCTCTGCTTAACAGAGAATGAAACTGGCTTTAAGAATCTATCATCTCAGTAAAGAAAAATCTGCATCTGTTACTTTATTTGTACTCCTTCAGATGTTTAGTTCCATTCCTGTTGAACACTGAGGAACTTCATAGAACAGAACTTATACAAGGTGATGTAATGTGACTGTTTAGCACTAAAGTTTTCCATGTGTTGCAGTATTTCAGAAATTTGAAGTTTTTGCAAAGTTTATTTTTTTTTCTTTTTTACTTTAAAAAGTAATACTTTCCTTGAATGACACATTTTCAGTAATGTTTTTTTTTAATGGGGTACTGGATCCCAGATTTTTCTAAGGTATTCCCCTAGTCTTCACTGAGCTTTGGATGAGACCCTAAAGTTTGAAACTACAAATAAATTACAAGCTCACTGTTAGCCAAAAGCTGAAGGGGATTCCTGATAATTAAAATTTGGATGACATTTTCCAATTAATAAAAGTGCAATTAATTCCTGTTGAGTTATAGTAGAACTCCGTCAGAAGTACTTTATGGCAATCAATATTAATGCAAGATCAGTTCATCGTGATTAATATTATTACAGTGGATATCAAAAGAATTAGCAATAATTGGGTCATTACTTTAAAGTGCTATCAAAATAACTATTAGAATTTGTAAAAATACATTTTCATAAATTGTTTTCAATTACTTTAGCATTTATCTGCAAAGTTTCAAGTAAAAACTTCACATTTCTATCTTGTTGGGTGGGAAGATGCTTGTTTACTAGTGAGGTACACTAAAAGGAAGACAGAAAACTGAGACATGAACTATGGTAAGTGAGGAATGTTTCATGTACAGTGGCCCTCTGTGGTAATATACTTTTAACTATGTGAGTGATTAAGAGATGTGGTTAAGAAGAAAAGGTGTTCGAAGACAACAGACATGCAAAGAAAGGAGGATGAAATGTTAAGCATACGTGCAGGTGATAACAGCTAAATAGTTTTAAAAGTGGAGTATTCAACATGCAGTTCTTTTTCCTACTCTTATAAGGCAAATGCCTATGAAAAAGAACTAGCAGAGCATGAAGATAGCTATGGATGGGCTGGAGACTAAAAATAGATGTTAGGTTTGTTGCTCAATATGAAACTGAAGGTCATACTTTGAATTCTAGGTTAAAATGTCAGGGGAAAGAATCTTAATTTAATTTTATGTGAGGGCAGATGTATTAGGAATGAAAACAGAAAAGTCTGTCTGAATTAATAACTGAGAACTTGAAAGAAAGAATCTTTGAAAACAGATTTTGAGGAAAAATATCCTAGCAGCTAAGATAAAAGATGTGATTAAAAACTCTGCTGTTAGGGAATAATACAGGGCAACTTTAAGAAATGCGTAACTTAGAGGACCGTCAGCAAAGATTCAATACAGGAAGGTCATGACTGGCAAATTTGCTTGAGTCCCCTGAATAAGTTGCTGACAGGGTAGACTATTGGGGAATCAGTGATAGGATTTATGGGGGGTTCAGAAAACGTCCAGTGTTCTGTGCTCCACAATTATCGATTTGGAAAGTAAGTTTTGGAAGAAGTGCTGGAGTGAATTCAAACCTGACTTAGAGATAGGGACCAGAGGGTGTCAGTAAAGGTAAAGAGCTCTGGATGAAAGGAGGAAGTTAAAAGTATGAGGCTTTCAGTGAGAGTCTGAGAGATCCAGTTTTCTTTCTTGCTTGTTATAAAGCTGGCATGTTAAAAAAGAATAAATCTGATTTGCTAGCAATACAGGAAAATCTGTTCCACTGAAAAGATTCATTATACTGAAAGTTTTCTGATTAGGTCAATAATAGCAATTATATTTTAAGTATTTAATACAACTTTTTATTAAAGACATCATAGAAAACTAGACATTAAGAATATACATGCCAAGGGGGTGGCATTGAGTCATCTGAGGTGATTGGTTCAGTGGCATTGAAAAAAAATGGTTCTTCTGAATTACATGTTTCTTTCTGAATGTAGCCTGCAACAAAGATCCTAGCTTCTCTGAATCCACTGCCTAATTTGCCACTGTTGGTCTGCTCCCTCCATATGTTCCTGCTAACTGCTTCTGCATTGTACTTCCCCTGAGTTTCATAACCACCTCAATCATTTAAACAATTTCCCATACTGTAAAATACTAAACTGAAATGTGCCACAGTTTATACTGCAGAGATTCCTGAGAATCAATGTCAAATACACGTTTGCTTGTGAATATTTTATTGTTTGGTGTTTCACAGAATTTATTTTCCTCCTTCTGTGCATAGGCTCTCTGATGCTTTTTTCAGGGTCTGTTACACCCTGTATTAACAACTTAGCACATTACAAGGGAAAAATGCTCTGTCTGGAAGTGATGGAGTCCCTACAGAGCTTTATCTTCTGAGCAGTTCTGATCAATAACACTACATTAGGGGCCAGTGCCTTTAAAAAAATATAAATCATGAAATTGTGGAAACTTTGTAGGATAAATATGTTCTGATTTTACTTACATTTAAGATTTCAAAGCCTTGTGTGTATACGTGCTATATCTGTGTTTATACACACACATATACCATATATGTGAGAAATGATCCTGTGTCTTTGCAAGCTGGAATGGAAGCAAGAATAACATTTTCTAGTTAGTGGAAGGAAGAGAGTTCAGGATGATTTTTCACTGTACTTTATAAAGGCCACAGATCAATTTTTAGGTGTTGCAAGTAGATGTATAACAAGGGAAGATGATGTCAGGTTCTGTATGGAGTGAATATAATGAAACTATAGAATTGCCATTCATCTTACAGCTGATGTTCTTGATCACACATGCCCATACTTGTTCTTTGTAGTCCACTGAGACTAGTTCTAAGTTTACAGAGCCATGAGGTTATGTCAGAATGACAGTAGAATTCATCCTGTCATACAGTAGCTACCAGTTCCATAGTTCACCTCTTTACATCTCTTTCAGGACAAAACTTACATGTCAGTCTCGGGGAAAATTGATAACTCTTCTCCATTCCCATACCTAGAAATAGAAAATGAATCAAACTCTTTCCGTCCATCAGAAACCTCTTTTGGGAGTTTCCTTTTTCAGTATGCTCTTAAAGGTTTTATTGTAAATTGAGTTAAAACATGATGATATCTTTGGAGAACCTTTTGCTGCTGGAACTAAAAGCAGACAAACATTGAAGGTAGTTCATCGCAGTTACTGAGAGGGGTAAAGGATCACAACTTTCCATTCAATACACAAGGAGTGTGACTTCAGCCTTCTTGAGAGTGAGAAATGCTCAGTTTTTAATAGCCGAAAGTTTAAGATTTGCTACATGTCCAGTGGGACTCCTAGACTGCAAATCATTTTGATAAAGACCAAATGTATGGCTTTCTAAATGATGTGGTATCAGATCAGTCTTATGGGTTTCTTCCCTTACTAAATAGCATCACTTTGATAGAATTCATGAACCCTGTTGTATTTTTATGCATTTTATAGTCTTTATTAAATATGTGAGGGACATTGTCCTGGGTCTGTAACATTCTTGCTATAGATTGTAACCAGCCTGCTGTAGCAATGCATTCAACAAAGAGTCGTAGCTACGCAGATAGGCAGGGAAATAAAAATGACTTTGTGGTCATAGTATCTGAAGAAGCTAATCTAAACAGTGTAACAGCCTCATAGTATTTTGGGAATACATTCAGGCACTAATCTTGAAAAGTTGTGATTCTTGCTTAGCCATAAAAAGGCATATCCAGGTATGCTTGTTGCAATAATCCCCACCAAAAATGTGCTCCCAAAGCCACAGTAATTGGCAAGGAGCTTAATAGAAATTTACTTTCAGGAAAGGTGGTTACTTGCTACTTGTTTAAGTACACATGCATTATCACTTCTGAAAGATGACCATTTATCCCCATTAGGTTACTGCACAGTCTTTTGTATGCTATCTCCTCTGAGTTACTTGCATGTCTCCACAGAGACCTGGAGTGTGATGTGCAAAACCTCGTGAAAATGAGTCAATAAAGTCACGGTATATATTTTTACCAGTTCTCACACAGAACATTTTCCAAAAGATAAGTATTAGAGTAATTCAGAAAAAAAAAATAATATATATATATATATATTCTGGACATGCTGGAACACTTTTGTGACATTCAGGTCTGTTAGTCTGGCAGAGTCATTCAGCTTTGTCATGTTCATATTACTGTGATGTAACCATTTATCTTTACATTTATTCACATGATGGCTTGGACGGGTGACAAGGTGGACAGATTCTCAAATGGCTGGAACAGAAAATACTGAAAATTTCATGAGCTGTCTTGTTCGTCTATAGAAATTTCAGTATGCCTAGCAAACAAAAATATGTATGTATTTCAAACTAGCATTTGAAGTGCTGGACATAAGAGACAAATAAAAGTTCAAGTGAAGTTTATGTTTTCTATGCTTACTGGTTTCTTTTCCACAAGCATTCACTGCCTGGAATATTATACTTACATAGTCCACTTTGTGGACCAAGTTAATGATATTAAACTTTGTATCTAAGGTTGCATAGGCACACTTTCAAAATTAAAAAAAAAAAAAAACAAAACAGACGTAGATCTGTACCTACTATTTAAGTTACAGTCGCTGTACAGTTGACCAATTGTATATATAAATTGTAGATTTTTCTAATACAGCATAACTTATATGTGCATCTATTTACATTTATTTATAAAAATTCTGATATCACTTTAAAATGCAGTTGCCCAACTGTCTTAATTCACATCACAAGTCCATACTAAATAGTATTTAGATTAGAACTCAGATTGTCCTAGAAGATTTGTTGTTTTATTAGCAAGGTCCTCTGACTCCATTATAAACCTTATCATTATCATCATCATAGCAACTAGGCACTGTAATCATAAATCAAGATTGCATTGTGCTAGGAGCTGCGAACACAAAATGGTCCCTGAATCAGAGAACGTATGGCTTAACTCAAAAGCTCTTCCCTTTTTCCTGTTCTTTGCGACCTTTGAAAAGCTTACATCTAGGGGGAGATATCTGTGTTTCACAGCCATACTACCATGATCATATACAGATTTCTTCAAGATCACCTCCCACACCAGAAAAAAACCCAAGATACAATCTGCAACACCATGACGTGTAATGATCACACATACGTGCTGTAAAATGTCTTGCAGATTTGTCTGAAGACTGTACCAGCAGTCCACAATTACTTCTGAAATGCATACATTTTAGACATCTTTTCTGAATTAATTCAGTCTTCAGCTTTCCAAAATCTCATGCAGATCAAATCTTGTGAAAAATAAGTATATGGACTTCTGCATGAGATTGTATTAGAAGGTATGTTCTCCTTGTTAAAACTTTTTAGGGTTTTTTTGTCAATCCAGAAGTCATGAGTTAAAGCAGATAATGTACTCACTCCTGTGCCATGACCGTGTTCTTTGTTTGGTTTTTGACTCCCGCACTTCTGAGGTGATACAAGTTCTTGATTTTTCAGTTTCATGCTATGCAAGATGCTCAGAATGTGCTTACTTCACTGTAACGTGTGCAGTGTCATGTTTTATTGCTGACATAAAACTTAGCTTAGGGAATCTGGGAATAAAGCCATGACTTCTCCGATGCCATAACATCTCTTTGATGTGTGTGTGCACAGCTTCTCAATTCAAAACCAGTTGTGTAGTGTTTCCTCTGTCTGGACTTACGGGATGCAGGTTGGGCACTGAAGTAGCTTCAGGCCGAGAAAGACTATCACATGGGTTTGAGAAGGGGCATACTTGAAGACATAGAACAGATCAGATACCAAGGGAGAATAATATACTAAAGAGGACCATCCGCACACAAAGAGATAATTTGGAAAACATGATATATAGCTGAAATGTCTGCAGTCTTGTTTTTCGTCTTGCATATCACAGCTGACTGATTGCTAACATCTAAGTACTTATTTGCCTTATCAATCACTTTGTGCCTGAGTCGTTCACTGATGGGCATAATCCTCTGTGACTTCACAAGGCATCTCTTGAGGAAATTTGAATGTTAGCAGCAGCGAATTGAGACATTACTGAAGGCATCAGGTGGGAGGAGGATGTTTGCACAAGAGGCATGTTAATCAACAACAGGAGAAAATACGCAGCATCAAAGTAGCATAATTCAGTGGAAGGTGGGTTAAATTCTTGCATAATTTCTTGCAAGAAATACCTACTTGCAGACTAGAAGCAAGACAGTTAGACTGATTGATCAAGACCTTAAAAAAGCAAAGCCCTTTTGTAGAAAACAGATAAAGGTTGAGCAAGCTGAGAAGCATTAAGTGTGTAAAAGTACTAACGATAATACCGTTAAAAGGTATTTACCACCGGAAGTTACTTGTTCAAAAATCTGTTATCTCTGTAACTTTTCATTAACTGTTCATAAGTTACTGTCAAGATTCGTGCTCTGTCAGTCTTTGCAAAATATATGCTTTGCAACGTCATGACTTCAGTTGTAAAGGAATGTAAAGGAATTTGCTAAGGATTTCTTTCAAAGATGCAAAAATATATTGAAATTATAAACAACATGTGCGTGACTATATAGGATTATAGGATCTGCAAATGCGAATAAGATATGAGACAAAATGGAAGCTATCATAGTTTTTTGGTTATTTTGCTTCAACAGAAAATAATTACATGTATTCATACGTGACATTCTGCATCAAATAAAAGCTGGCATTTAAGGAATTATGGTGAGTTGAACACTTAATATTTACTAAAAATACTGTCTATTTTAACAGCAGTGTTCTACTTTCATGTATTACATCAGAATTCAGACAAGATAGCAGGCTGCATTGTGGAGACTGCTTTAAAGTCAAAAGAATGTGGGTTGTGAGAAACTCTCCGGAAACTGTAATGGGTGCGCTTGCTTTTTACAATCTACAGGAGTGTAACTAAGCAGCTTAGGGGATCCCAAGTATTTATCTAAAAACTACCTGTAGGTGGTATAATAAGATCTGGAATATTTTGTCAGTGAAAGAAACAGACTATAAACAGCTATATGCAAGGCAGTGATTTTGGACTTTTTGTTATTATTTCTGGTTTTATTATAGCGTTGTGATGAGGAAGCAGAGCAAAGCAAATACAAAGGTTTACCTTTTATTTAGCCTAATGCTGTTCTTTTAACTGGCTGAGAAAAGCTCAATCCATTGACTTAAAAATTAATCTAAACAAAGCTAACTTTCAGGATCAAGCACACTGGAAATAGTGCTACTTTATTTCTTTATACCATACAACAGGTTTAAAGACACATCATGATACAGGAAGAAATCCTTTTTCCTTCTGTAAGAAAACAGGCTAACAGTTTAGTCAGTAGAAACTTCTGTAGACTATGGACAGAAGGTCCTGTCGCAGGAGATTTTTGTTGCTTTTATTGATATTAATTTTTATTTGGAATTTATTAGTTATTACTGTATAAAAATATTTCTGAATTTTGTGACTTTAGTTATAAGCTTTTTGTTAATGCAGTCTATTGCCATTTTTCTTTACTTTCCTCATCACCTGAGATTTTCACGTTATCTTGCATGAAATTAGTTTTCGTAATTTGTATGCTTGATTTGCCTTTTCTGTAATTTGGATTTTACTGCCAATGTAAGACAAAGAAGGAGTTGAGGGAAGTATTGGGAACACAACCCTTCTATCACTCTCATTGCCAAGTATAAAGGCAGCAAATAAATGTATTTTGTTAATGCAGTGAAGTCAGAGTCCTTGTGGCTTGAGTTACCTTAAAGAGACTCTGCAGCACTCCTGCTAAATTAGATGATGTTGAGGGAAAAGAAAGAAAAAAGAAATAAGAAAAAGGCACTTTCACATAAAATTCACACCACATTTAACAAGCTTAAGAGAAAAACACTTGCCCAAAGCTGAAAGCACAGGTCACTACAGGTTGAATTTAAGAGCCAGGCTTTTCACTGAGAGGCTGTAAACACCGGTTGGGTAGTACAGGAATGATGGGGACCATGTGGTCATGAATCACCTTTTCTCTGCTCATTAATAAGTGGGGGGAGAAGGGGAAATTCCACATAAATTATTCCTCTTCTGTGTCACAGACCTGCAGTGCAAATGGACAAACTTTTTTAGGGAAGTGGAGGGTCCAACACCACACGCAGAGAACACCGATTTGGGTTATTGAAGTTTTTTGATATACTGGGTAGAGACTGTAACCTGAACACAGCTGGGAATCAGAGGTCTTGTGCTTATTATGCTGTCAAGTTATATTTATCCTAAAAGTACCATAGAAGTCCTTATGAAATGTTCTGCATATAGAGTAGCTCTTTTATATCTATATTTGTTCTCACTCAAAGCATGCATTTAAAGAGTGTGCCTTTAAATACAATGAAAGCAGGCAGTTGACCACATTGGCTACCAGCAACTGCTGACTGCTGCTTTTTCAAAGTTTATGCACATCTCTTACAGTTCTCATTCTCTTTCCTCACTGCCATGATACGGGCATATCCTCGTATTTGCCTTGTAATTGCAGTCGGGCTTTTGTGGCTAAGGCTTTGCTCAGAAGGCCCCAAAACCATGCAGAGCTAAATTCTGTGCTGACCTGCCTGCTGATTTTAGGATGGCTCCTCCACCTACAGCTCTTAACCCTACTATCCCAGGAAGCATACCTGGCCACTTTCAGTGACAGAGAAATTCTAGGCTGGATTTTAAGTCTGCTACCATGTGTATTCTGGCCATGCTAGCAAGAAGCAGGGCTGCACAAAAATTACCCATTTTTGTTCTGTAAGTGTCCATCTGCATCAGTGATGATTTTCTGCCTAAATATTTTATTCTTCTGTGAATGTGCAAAAATGTAGATTTTTTTTTTTCCCCCCTGCCAGTTCTGCTGACAAGCAGAACTTTTTCATGCAGCTCTATAATTAGGCTCCAGAGTCCTGCAGAGACACACAGCAGAGTGGTAGGCTTTATATTCTGCGACACTCAAAACTTGCGGTTCGAAGATGTGTGTGCTTACATCTATCCCACCTCTTTGCATGCTATAACTAAGCTCTTCCATTCCCTTTGGATTTGTCCCCCTGTGTCTAACAAAAATTAGAATTTTGAGTGTTTCAGTTCCTAAATTGCAAATCGGCACTCGACCACTGTGCAAAGGTTTTGACAGGATGGAACAGAATTTGCTATCATCATTGAAAATCCCAGTTTAAGAATCTTGCATTGATTCAAGTTGTGCAATAAAACTGTTGCACTTTGTATCAAAACAATCAATTGTTGTGGTTTCCACCACTGTACAGAGTTCCTGATCGCAAAGCCCTATGATTAGTATATATATGATACTCCTATAGCAAAGATACAGTTATCAAGAAATAGATCACTTGTAGAAGTTGCATGTGGATTATCATGTAATGTTACTGCATGGCCTGTCGGGAAACCTTAAATTTTCTCCTTTAAGGTAACCTTTGAACTAATCTGTTTTAAAGCACACTATCTTAGAGACCACGAGTCTTTGCTGCTAGATTCCATAGGTATCCTCAACAGTAAATTAGTAACAGTAATTATACTTCCTAAAGATGATTATAATCTGGGGTTTCATAACTAGTAAGCTTCTATTCAAGCCATTTGAAAATAGGGAGTGATATGATTTGTTTAGCTTTGCACAGTTTGGAGAAAAAGATTTTCATGTTATAATATGGCTAATGAGAATCACAGCTTATGCTTTATCACTGCTACAGCAGAGAAGAACATTTCCTGTCCTTAGCTCATTCTTAGAGGTTTAATTAATAATGTAGACAGTTGAGTCTGCCTGCTTGGACTAAAATAATTAGCAGAGAGTAAACAAACACTTTACGTTTCACTTTATGAATGGTGTGGTGCCACTTTAAATATTTAATGTTTTGAGCTCAGTGACCAATCAATTCTTGCCAGGTGCCAGGTTACAGCGACCGTCTGGGCAAGAAAGCCGAGTTGTGAGCAGAGGTAGGCTCCCATAACCACTTTCAATGACAACGGTTACAGGAAATCGAAGACCTAAAACAAGTGCTAAAAAAGAAGTTATGAAAATGTAGAAGTTGTTGGAAAAGAAGTGGTAAAAAACCCAGAAAGGAGAGGAGATGATAGAGTATAGTTCAACGCAGCTCAATAGCTAACTAGACTAAGTTAGAGCTCCATATGAAATCCTACAGGAGATAACTGTCTCATGCAAATTTAAATCTTAGGTGGTGACTTATCCTAATTTCTTTGTATATTCAGGGCAAGAAAAGCTAAAAAATATCCTTCTTAGTAAAATTTACTGGCTTTTTCTCATTAGTATCGATAGCCCGGGGAAGAGAAAACCCAGACTCTGCCTACAGAGTACACAAAGCTTATGTGCTGTGTGTGCTGAAAGCCAGCACTTGGTTGCAGTTTTGACTTCGGGAGCCATACATTGCATGTTCTGAGCAACTTCATACACAATCTTAAACTGCACATACACTTAAAAACAACTTTGACTGCAATTTAGTTAATTTTAGGTGAAGTCCTGGACACGTACCCTTAAGAAGGTAATGCACTTTACACCTAATCTTTACTTCATGGCATGGAATATTACATTTGGTATTATAGTAATTTTGTATTTTTGTCTATCTGAAACATTTAAAAGGCATACTCCTTAACCTTAAAAATCTCTTCAGTTCTGTGGTTTGTCTTGTAAACCAGAATGCTTCTTCTCTTTTTTCTTATTTTCAAAGTCGCTAAAATATTGACTATCTGATAAATACTAATTTTAAACAAGCTTTTTGACTCAGTCAAATGTAATTCACTCTCAACAGCATAAAATATTCAGAAAATCACTTTTCCATTATTTTTTTTTCTGGAGATTAGACAGAGATGCAACCAGTACATGTGAGGCTGGTGAATATTATTTTCTGGCTGCTGCACCACTCAGAAACGTCTATGATGTTTTCTCACTGTGCCCACTTCAATCAATTAGCTCTTATTACTGCAGCCCACGATGAGGCTCCTGGGCTACAACTCAGGGCAGTTTTCACGTCCAACACTTTTACTAATGACAATCATACTTGGAGAGAGCCTTGCCCAGTTTTCATATTTCATACCTAATATGCAGGTTTGACAGAAACCCCGCAAAACTGCTTGCCAACCTGTTGCATTCGGTACAAAAGCCACTCTGCAATGATTAATATGGATCCCCGCTGTGCCATTTGTGTAGGGTTATTTTCCAGAGAAAGATCAGGCTTAAATTGTTTTTTTCAGTAGAGCTTGCTTCTGTCCACATTTTAAAGACCGTGCTGCAAGTCCTTTGCCATATGAGTAGAAAAAGTTTCCTGGAAGTGTGCTCTTAAGTGATGGATACAGGCTGTGGCTTATGGGAAACTGCCTCCATCTCATCCTCATGCTGGGCTGAGAGGCTTTTCACCTGTCAGTGGCACACACCAATGCAACAACACTGAAACATTAGATGTATGTGTCACTATCACTATTTTTTTTTTCTCATTTGGAAACAATAAAACACTAAAATCATCTAAGAAAAAGGGAGGCTTATAGGAGCTTCTGTATGAAGTGATTTTTTTTATTTATTTATAACAAGCATCTATGGCAACATTTGGATGCTTATGTGTTAATGAAAATCCAAAGATGGGTGTGAAAATATAAACGCTTTGTTCAGATATTTTGTTTCTTTACAATTGTTTTTGTTCTCCAGATTCAAAATACTGTCTTGATATATTGAAAATAAAATTCCATTCTTTACCGCCAATTTATTAGTGACTATCACAAACCTGAAAACTCTGTTTTTAATCCAGTTCAACTACTAATTACCACTGGTTCTGAGCAACCAGGGACCTCATTTTCACAGTACGTCCATTCTTTCATCTGTAAAAACTGATGCAAGCATAAGGAAAGGGGTCAGTTACCTATTCTTCTGCTCTTCATGGCTTTTTCTGTGACACAGAAACCCCTAAAACCGGCAGCAAAAGCCAATTTGAACAGATCACTTTGTTACCAAGGTAATAAAATCCATGAGCTTCCAGAATAAGCAGATTTCTTGTGTGATATTTAGTGTTCATGGCTGACTGAAAAAAAAGGGGTAACAGCTTTTTGTAGCAAATAAGGTACTCATATTTTGGAATAGTAATTCACAACATCAATTTTCAGGGCCTGTACTAGATGAGGGGTGAACCAAGGAGGGGAGAAAATGATCTTTAAGTACCCAAGATGGCCAAGTCCAATGCATTTGTATTTCAAACAGTAATTTCAAATACATGCGTGTATGAGTGCACAGGGAAAGCTGGTGTGTTTGGGTGTTTTTGGGTTTTTTTTCCAGAATTGTAAGTAAAATTCAAAAGATTCTGAACTGTGACTTTCACTTGTGATTTCTGAGATATGTCTTATTGTCCACAGTACAGGAGGCTGACCAGCTAGGAAGCAGTTGGTTTGCAAGTACTCAGTCTCGGTATTTTGTTTGTGTTATTCGTAACCTCTGCTACCAGTGTATAAAAATATGACTTGAACTTTTGATTAATGCATTTTTTACTGCACCATTAAGTTTGTCTAGTTTACTAGCAGCATGGGGAAATTCACAAACATAACAATTTTTTCCTCTCTCCAAATACAAATAAACTATTTTGTGTGTGCATCCTCAAGGACTTGCATCCTGAAATACATTTATGGAAGTTAATGTTCAGGGGATATTTCCGGGAAAATTGTACTAAGTCATGTCAGGGCTTATATTGCCAAGGTGCTGAATTTAGGGGAAAAGAATTGATTTTAGTGGGCACAAAATATCCCTCCAGCTAGTGTATGAAGACACAGCAGAGCTTTGGGCTGAATCAAAATGCCTTGCTGTTGAAGCCTCTCTGGTTTGCAGCCTGCCCACTGTGGGGCTGTGAGTGAGTTTCTCCCTTTGAACTGAAGTTTTATGAGAAGAATTCACAACAATGTAAGTAGTGATGATCTTCGTTAACTCTTATCTACCTCGCTCATCATGTTGATGAATCTGTATACCTGCTCAAGGTTTTAAAAGATAATGTGATTTGCTGTTTGTTTTAATGGGGATTTGTTTGGTGGTTTGGTTTTTTTTTTATTTTTTAATGACATGAGGTTTTGCTGTTCAGTGTCATTTTATTCTCATTTTTTGTGTGAACAGTGGTCTGTTGTCATTTGGTCACACACATACATACACTTTCACTACAGAAGCTGTTCATCAAAGCAGTGACATTTCATTTTAGGACGCATTTGGAAAACCGATGTTGTTGTGGTGGTGTTTTGACTTGGGAAATGGGATATAGTGTATGTGAACACTCTGCTCAATCACAGAAGAATGGAAGAAGTTTGCCTGAGCTCAAATTCCAACACACACTTTACAATGAAAATTTCAGCCTTCTCTCACACCAAAATGAGGCCTGCATAATAAAACAGATTAAAGGAAGCATATCCTCAAGCAGTGTGAAGTCAGGCTGAGGAATACAGTCACATAGTTCATAGATTTGAGTTTTTAAAGGACTGGATAATTTTATGACCAATAATAACATTTTTAGTTATGCACACTAAGTGAGGTGTAATTGGATTTCCTGCTTCACAGCATCAGCTACAGGACCACTACATCACTACAGGGACTGAGAAGGGATGAATTTATTTACACACACATGTGCGTGTTCACACTATTGCACACTCCTCCTGCACACAGCAGTGAATTATGGTGACGTGCACTAGGGGATTTTTTGAATCATTGTGCGTAAGCCACTGGCTTTGAATAGTTAAGGCCAACATCTAAATGTCAACAATAGCCATGCAGAGTAACTTTAGTAATGACATTGCATGTGGAGCTTGTGAAAACTGTGGGCATTTTGTCCATTTTGCAAATGTCAGCAGGTCTGGACCCAGCTGCAGGAGGAAGAGAATGTGTCAAACCATCAGCTCTTAATATTCAAAAGGCTTCTGGGAATATGAAAGGCTGTGCAAGACTCAGTCAGTACCAGAGTGCCAGATGTTGGCCGTGGACACAGTCACTAAAACTTGATCGCCAGTTTAGTTGACACATCCTTCACCCTCCCATCATAGTCATTTCAGAAATCAATAGGAATTAAAAAATAGGTGTCTATAGCATGGTTGCTACTTTTAAAGGTTTTTTTTTTTTTAATGAAGGTGTAGGTGAAAATTAGAAATTTATTTGAAAATCCAGAGGATAATTACTGCAGGGAAAGTCCAGGCAATGAGTATGATGAAGTAGCATACTGTGCCTCTTTCTATTTTAGTATTTTTCCCAGCATGCTATATGCTGTCTACACTAGAATGTGAACCTATGGAAAAATTGACTAATTAATAAGTTTATTAAAGGTATCACATATTACTATCAGCGCTTTCAACTACCAGAATATGGTTTAGAAACCTTTTTTAGCACTTAGACTCACTGTGTAGAGCAAGAGAGTTAAGCACCAGCAAGAAGCCAATTAAAATCTATATGTTCAGCATGCAGATTCCTAGAGTGTGCCACAGGCAATCAGTGATGTCAGAGACAAGTCCTGTATCTGACCAGGGGCACCAGAATTTGACAGTCATTCACAATGCATATAACTTTAGACAATTCTGGGTTTAAAATTGAAGTGTAACCCTCATTCTATTAAAATGCAGGAGGATGAATTTCATTACTGGACTATCTCTGTGGTTAGAGCCACTTCCCAAGTGTGAGTTGTGGGTTCATCTTCATGAGGAGCTCGGGGAAATGCAAAAGCACAGGTGTGCTGGCGTAGAATAGTTAGTGGTCCCTGATTGTTCAGAAAGGAATTAGATGCTCTCTGCTGAATGGAGACAGCACACGCTAGAGAAAGCTTCATTGCTGCTAATAATTGAATCACTGAGAAGGATCCTTAGTTCTGCTGCCACCACAGCATCTGGTAAACAGAAAATAATGAAACAGCCAGCAGTGGATCCAAGCATTCCATCCTGAACCTTAAGTATCTATGGTGCGACTCTTGTTTGATTCAGTTTATCTGCAATTCCAGCTCCATTCGTTTTAGAACTAATAGGGAAAGATGAAAGTGAAGAACTGCACTTACCAAGTGAAAAACTGCCATTCTGTCCTCTAACAGATTACCCTTTCACAGATCACCTTGTCCCTAGCCAGCTTGCCTACACTCTTTTTTAAGTGTGATTGTAGGTAGCACAGTCATAACTGGAAAACCACAGCTAAAAGCATCCGTTTTTAGTGACATTCTGTTCCCCTTACACAATGGCCAATTTGTTCAGAATTACATGATAAACACTAACCACACCAGGAAGTTCAAACTGATAAAGTATGCATTATCTTGCTTAACAGTATTAAAGCAAATAGAAATTATAAACTGGATCATGTAGGTGATATTGAAATAGTGTGAAGAGTAGCTGACAAGAAGGCAGAAGCAGTATAATTATAGAAGAGCCAAAGAGTTTTACGTTGATGAAAAGCAACACTGATAATTTGACATCAAGAGTTATTTGACTATACATGATGAAACTATTAAAAGTATGTTAAATGGAAAGAAGTAGGTCAGCCTATTATACAGCAGGAGAATACCGAGTGAATCCAGAGAGAAGAGAAAAAAAGGGGGGGGGGACGACAAGGGAGGAAAGGAATGGGGAAAGATCAGTATCATTTTCTCTGGGCAAGTTTCTGACTAGTCGCATTGACAGTACTGGGAGTTTGGGATGTCAAGGGAAAAGCCCTCCTGTTTTCTCTGAAAGGATAAGGAAAAATTGGTCACTGTATAGATATTTTTCCTCAAAGAGTACAAATCACCTCAAAGAGCATGGGGAGAAGAAGAATATAGCCAGAGTACTAGCTTTTTAACCTAGCTGGCCAATATGGTGAGCTAGTATTTGTCCCCCCCCTTCACTGTGCTCTAGTGGTTTATCTGCCCCAAGTTGCCACCTCTGAGTAGCTATAAAAAGACTAATGGGAAATAAAACAGATATAAATAAAAAAAAAGATATAAAATAAAAATAAATAAATAATAAATAAAAAAAAAGATATAAATCAAATAACCACTTTTCCTGAAAAAAAAACAAAACCCAAAAAACCTAACCCTCAACTTTTTTTTTTTTTTTCCTCTTTGAACCAGCATTTAGTACAAAAAAGTATTTTTCAGGCACTATTCCTTATCATATGTCTTGGAAAATAGTGAAGAACTGAAGGGTAGGAGATGACTGTTGAACATGGAAGTGTGTTTAACATGAACCCCAGAGCTTTTTGTGCACCTAAAAATGAAATCACATCTACTGTATGGAAAAGAAGGATATCTGTATGATAATCCAGAGAAAATTACATGAATAGGGGGTCTTTTCCAGAATTTATAGAGGACTTCATTTATACAGAGATATGAAATACATTTCTTTCTGTAGGGTTCAGCATCAGAAAGCATGTTGAGGAAAGACATCACTATACTCAAAAACCCAAACAGATAGGAAAATATGTTCGGAGAATCACTCTGAGAAGACAAAGAGATTAGATAATTAATTATTTATTTTTCCAACAGAACTTCAGGGGAAATATATAAGGTGTTCCAGGCTACAAGGCCTGAATTCTGTTGAACTCTGTTCTGTGTGACCCAGAACTCTGTATGCTTTTTAGAAAACTGGCATTCCAAGTTCAAGGTTTCATTTTACCTAATTATTACTGGCTGCCAAAGATAAAGCATCTGGAACAGTAGTATGCAGATTCAAACAAGCCCATGAGCTTTCATTTTCTTTTCATGTCTGGATTAAATAGGAAGGGTGAGAGTAAAAAAAGTAACAACACGGAAAAGGAGGCAGAGTAGCCTAATTACATGATGTTCTTTCAGTTACAGACATATACTAGTTCATTCCATCCAATCTTCTCATTTATGAGCACTGTGAAAACAGAAATGGGTTTTGTTCATTTGTATTGGTTGTCATTATAGCAACATTGTTTTCTGTGTACTGCTGGCCCAGAAGACGATGGCCAGTGTGTTACAGGAAGGTTCTGCAGTCAATCACAAGGCAAGGAGGAGCTGTGCTGGTTCAAACTTTTTTTTTTTCTCAAACTGTTCATTCAAACTTTTTGAATGTTTTCCTCTCTTCTTTGCTTTGTCATTTAGCACTCGAAAACAAAGGTCATTCCAAGTAAAAAATGTTTGTTCTTTTTGTATGGAAAGCATAATTACTGATGCTTTAAAAGATTGAGTTTAAATCCTGTTGTGCAGATTTTTATTTGTTTTGATGAATTCATTTGACATCTGTTTGCTACCTAAAATATTGCTGCTATCATCTAATGACCAGACATTCTGGCTCCATTCACCAGAAGTGTCGTTCAATAGTTGCTGTTCAGCACTAAATGTTGCATTACACAGACTGATGGAGTATTATGAATTTAATATATTTTAATTAATTTTCTAATGTCAAGATGAGCATTATGAAGCAGGTGTTCTAGTAAGAGTTAAACATAGTGCATTATCTGTGAAGCAGTTGTACTAAACCAGTTAGAAATGTGGGTGTTGGAAAGCTTTAAAATTCATGTAGGGATATTATCCTCTGCCCAGTCATTTCTATCTAACACAGATGCATGCAAATCTTCATTTCCCCCTACACAAGAATGTTTCAAGAGAAGATGAGTGTTCCTTAGATTTTTCCATTTAATTTGCAAACACTCTACTTTAGCACTCTGCTGTTGCTGAATGCCAAAAAAGAGAATAAATCCTGCAAGTCAATGAAAACACTACCAGAAGTTGGACTGGCATAAACCACCATATCTTGATGTATGCTACCTTATTTTCATGAGGTGTAGGGTGCATTCACTATGCAGTGATTCCACAGTAACTGAATTGGACTGTAAATAAAAAACTTGCAGTTTTTGCTTAAGGAGAAAGATGCTCAACAGGAGAAACAGCAATAAATGACTTTAAAAATGAGGTAGGGTCACTGTGTTACTTACTAATTAATACTATTTGAGTTACGTGCTCTAGTCTTTTCTGCAGCAGCAGCGTGAGAACGCTCCTCTGGGACTTTTTCTCAGAAATGACTGACATCATCTTTCATGGAAGAAGGAAGGAAAATTATGACATCCCTGCACTTGAATCAAGGTTAAAGATCTTTAATCTGCATGTGCATAGTGAAATGTTGGGGCAGGGAACAAGGAGGAACTTGGACAGGAAGGAAAGTGGGTGGTGATGCTCTTTACTAAACATGTTGTCAGAGAGTTGTGGGAGAAGGCAAGAGGCCTGAGGAGTGACAGGCTTCTTTGCCTTTGCCCTTGTGTTAGGTAGGTGGTTTCTGAGCTGTAGCTTCAGCACTGAGATCCATCACCCAAGTGTCTAGGTAGTCCATGGGACATGGCACCACACTTTGTGCAGTTATTGTGATAAGGAAAGGACAGTGAACAAGGTCATGATATCCATGCTTTATAAATCATATGGTAACATCAGTGTAAATTATATATATCTTTGGAGGAATTGGGAGGCACATAATTTTTTTAATTGGTTTTACTTAGTTTTCCTTTATGAAAGAAAATGAGAATTGAGGAAGATGTGAGATTATTTGGTGAGACTGTATAGCTAGGTTCCAAAACCGAAAATCAAATGCCAAATATAAGTTGACTGGCTTTCACAAAGTCTAAGCTATCAGCAGGTCCCTTTGTCTTCCTTCAGAGGCAGATAATGTCTTTCCACCTTATGTTTTCAACAGCAGCAGCTGATCGAGCATAAAACAATACATTTAATATTACTCAATTTATTGCAACTTTATTTCAATATTTAGTTTAACCTATAGTGTGAGAGGGGTTGCTGTGTCCCAGCATGTGTTCTTCATCTACATTTTATTTCTTAGAGTGCAGGCAGGAAGGTACTGAAGGAAAGGTAGTGGTCAGTTCAGCTGGTAAGGATCTGGGAAGTATTAAAGTAACCAGCTGTAGGCAATTACTATGTCAGTTTTGAAATTTCACCACAACAATTACAATAATTTGCAAGGGAGTGCAGTCCATTCTAGCTGTCTTAACATTCATCTGCTTTTGTCCGTTGGGGCTTCCTTTTAGCGCTTCATATGATAAACCCCAGCGTCTCTATGTGCTTTGTAGCCATCTCCATCAGCCCACTTGTTTGATGCCACCTTTAGAATGACCTCATACTTTACATTAATTATTATTCAATTAAACAAGAGTGGAATTTATAGTTATACAGCAGATCTGTGCAAAGCAATTGCATAGGTCTCTTCAGACTCTTTACCCTGAATTCCAAGGAGTTTTTGCTGAATACATGTAAACAAAAACACGTGAGATACTTTGCTCAAGGTCACCATATTTAAACCTTTGCAGTAGTTCTGTTGCCATTCCAAGTATCCTCAAACAGAGGACTTTTTAACTGCAGATTAATTTGTTAATTTTCCAGTGTTACAGTGGAAACACTGTTTCAGGGGAAGAAGGAACAGCCTGTGCACAGCAAGGAGAGATGGAGTCTATAAGGCCCTTGCTGTGGGAGTTTGGAGAGCCTGAGCCTCTCTGCCTGTGAAACAAATACTGCAGTTACCCATCTTTTAAGTCTTCAGTGACTACAGCTGGAGGAAAGTCATACACATGTTTGCAATACTGAACTGGTGATGTTCAAATGCAGGTAGAGGCGCATTGCCTGCTGTCATGCCTGATGCGGAGCCTGGTGAGAAGCATACCAAGATGGACACCATGGTCTTGATCCACAGCTCACTGAACTCAGTGGAAATACTCCAGTGAGTTCATTAGGCTTTAATTCAATATATTAATGCTGAATGCAAGCATGTGCTACATTGTGAATGCTGGCACTAGTGCTGCTTTCTATTCATGAATTCGTGTCAAGTGTTGCTTTGTTTGTCAAGGAAGTGCAGTGTTTTGTGTACAGATCTATTTTCTCAAAAGCAGCAGAAAAACGTTTGACAAAAGAAGAGCATGTTCTTCTTCAAGGTGGTAAACCATTTTCAATATGTTATGAACTATATTTCTTCTGAAATTTTATAATGTAGATTTCAGTGTTCTCTTACAAGGGTTGAATTCAGAATTTGAAAAATGACCCATTAAAAAAATTGCTTTTTAAAATTTTTTCTGTCCTATTGTATTTCATTTTGTATTTTACATTTTCAAGTGAATACATTATCACTGTAAATCTTCCTAACTGAAGTCTCATGAGTTCTGAGGTATCTGCAGAGAAAGTACCCATGTAAGCAAACAAAAGGCGAATGAAAGGTTTCACATCTTATTAAATTAAGTGAAAACATTTTTTTTTATTTAAAAATATTTTCTTTGTGTTTCATTAACAACTACACAGGGGGTTATTATCTAAAGGTAAATAAAGAAGTTAAGGAAAAGTATATACCACCTTTAAGTCTTCAAACAAAAGCTCTTGGTTCCCAATTTACTTGTCATATGCAATATAACCAAATCAGCATTATATTTAAAATTTTAGATTTAGCTTTTAAGAAGGTGGGGGTTTTCTAGGATTAAGTTCTGTACAGTTTTGAATAATTGTGTGTGTATACTTATAGCAAGGACAGATGGCCTGTGAAGTATATGGGGATGTTGTTTGGAAAGCTAGGGACCAGGTTAGGAAAGCTAAGGCCAAGTTGGAATTAAACTTGGCTAGGGATGTTAAAGGTAACGGAAAGGGATTCTGTAGGTACATTGCAAACAAAAGACAGACTAGGGACAATGTGGGCCCTCTCTGGAAGCTATCAGGAGAACTGGCTACCCTGGATTTGGAGAAGGCTGAGGTTCTTAATAACTTCTTTGCCTCAGTCTTCACTGGCAAAGGCTCTGACCTCACCACACAAGTCTTGGAAGGCAGATGCAGGGACTGTGAGGATGAAGACCTTGGGCCCACTGTTGGAGAGGATCTGGTTTGAGACCATCTTAAGAACCTGAACGTACACAAGTCCATGGGGCCCCATTAAATCCTTCCGTGGGTCTTGAAGGAGCTGGCGAATGAAGTTGCTAAGCCACTGGCCATCATATTTGAAAAATCATGGCAGTCAGGTGAAATTCCCAACGACTGGAAAAAGGGAAATAGAACCCCCATTTTCAAGAAGGGGAAAATGGATGACCCTGGGAATTACAGACCAGTCAGCCTCACATCTGTGCTTGGCAAAATCTTGGAGCACATTCTCCTGGAAGGCATGCTAAGGCACATGAAAAACAACAGGGTGCTTGGTGACAGCCAGCATGGAAATCCTGCTTGAACAATTGGTGGCCTTCTGTGATGGGGCTATGGAACTGATGGAACTACGGAACTGATGGGGTAGAGCAGCTGATGTCATCTACCTGGACTTGTGCAAAGCATACCACACTGTCCCATATGACATCCTTGTCTCTAAATTGGAGAGACATCAATTTGATTAGTGTACCACTTGGTGGATAGAGAACTGGCTGGATGGCCACACACAAAGAGTTGTGGTCAACGGCTCAATGTCCAGCTGGAGACCAATAATGAGTGGTGTCCCTCAGGGATCGGTGTTGGGACAGGTCTTGTTCAGCATCTTTGTCAGTGACATGGACAGTGGGATTGAGTGCGCCCTCAGCAAGTTTGTCGATGACACCAAGCTGTGTGGTTAGGTTGATATGCTGGAGGGAAGGGATGCCATCCAGAGGGACCTTGACATGCTTGTGAGGTGGGCTGATGCCAGCCTCGTGAAGTTTAACCATGTCATGTGCAAGGTCCTACACCTGGGTCAGGACAATCGCAGGCACAGCTCCAAGTTGGGCAGAGAAGAGATTCAGAGCAGCCCTGTGGAGAAGGACTTGGGGGTGTTGGTCAATAAGAAAATGAGCAGGAGCCGGCAGTGTGCGCTCGCAGCCCAGAAAGCCAACCGTATCCTGGGCTGCATCAAAAGGAGCATCACCAGGAGGTTGAAGATTGGATATAAGGAAGACGCTCTTTAGTGTAAGGGTGGTGAGGCACTGGAATGGGTTGCCCAAGTTGTGAATGCTCCAGCCCTGGCAGTGTTGAAGGCCAAGTGTTGGACAGGACCTTGGGTGACATGGTTTAGTGTGAGGTGTCCCTGCCCATGGTGGGGTTGGAACTAGGTGATCTTAAGATCCTTTCCAACCCTAACTATTCTATGATTCTGTACACATAGTGTTTTAGTACACATATACCTGTGAAAAATACTCTCTTTTTGCTTGCAATTACAGGCTTAAAAATGACGCAGGAATGGGCTGTGATATCTATAATTCAGAAGCATAATAAAATTGTGCATATAAAGTCATTTTCAGAAAAACTCTCTTCAAGTCTTTTGTTTTGCCCAAGAGATTTTACAGTAAGTTCACAACTACAGACTGTACTTCCTAAGATGTGTCAGACTGTTTACACTGCTTTGTAGATTGAATGGAAGATGACCTAAACTACAAGGAAGACCTGATGCTGAAATGAATTCATATATATAATTTCTATTGAAGTCAAATGCATTTAGTTAGACAAGCTAAATTTCAGAATCATGACTGTGAGTCTGATATGTGGCAGAACACCTCAGACTTTGAACTGAAAAATGAGTTATCTTGAAAATATTTTGCATCACAGTAGCGAATTTCAGCATTCTTCCATTATTTTGCTTTGTTGACTAAAGAAATAAGCATAACATTTCTCAAACAGAAATACTAAAGCTTTGAAGTCTTTTATTAGATCAGCTTCTTCTATATGAGAGAATGAAGTTGCCCATGCTCAGAAACATCTTTTTCTTTGTTAAATAATAATCGGCTATGTTCAATACTTCCATAATGCATCAGTGGGGTTTTAGTTACTCATATTTTTAAGGCTGCAGTATAATCTGCCTTTCAAAATGTTCCCTTTGCATAAGCACATTCATTATTTGCCTTTAAGAAGAGGAAAAGAGAAGTTTACATAACTTAAATGAAAAATATAAAAACAGTTTTACTTAAACTATTTACCAAAAATTTAATAGATAAATATTTCCGGGAGTTCAGCAGTACAGCAGAATCCTGTAAGAGATAAATGCGCATACACTGAAGGGTTGACTAGTTTTTTTTTCCTTATAAAATACAGCGAGTTATAGAGTATAGCAGTTTAATTTGGAAGTAGTATTTAAGAGAAATAATCAAGGAAATCCATATGAAAATACATATATACTCTGTAAAAACAATCATAACAATATTAGAACTTCTTTTTTTTTTTTTTTTTTTTATATTGCGAACTGTGCAACAAAGCCCAGTTTCACTGACTTCAGCTAAGGACCTGAATATTGTAAAAGTGAACACTACCAACAATTTTTATAAACACAGACATCTTCGTAATTCAAACTCTTCACCTCTGGACAATGCTCTCCACTTGTGTGGCTCTTTCAGTATTTCAGCCATATACACATGGATTGAATGAATTCTACCAGTTTTGAGTTACTATTTAATTTATAGTTCTATAAACTATAATTCAGTAGTTTCCCTTTAAAAGCCTTAATGTGTCATCCTATACCCTAGCTAAAGTATTTACATATTTTTAATCACTGCAAATGATGACAAAAATAAAACAGGTAATAGAGGAGGTAGCATTTGAGGGAAGTCTCTGCTTATGTTTGTTTTGTCATTTAAAGTAGTGTCTGTGTATTAACTAGGCAATGATAGCTATCTTCAACTGAGAATCTTTTTCTGTTTCAAATGCTTATCTCAGTGTTTCTGAACAGTCCCTTGTTTTCCCCTTCTGCTTTAATCTGAGATAGTACTACAAGCTGGAGAAAGTAACAGGTAGGTGATAATTCCCTTTCTAGATGTATTTTGTTCCTTTGGTAGGTTTGCATTGATTGTTCTGCTTACAGCTAACCTATTAAGACTCCAAAGACCAAAGACCAGATCTTAGCTTTCCTGAAGGAGAAAGATGCTCTTTTTTTTTTTTTTTTTTTTTTCATATACTAAGAAGTAAAGTGGTGAAATGTACGTTCAAGGATATTTATTGAGTACTATGTTGGAGAACAGGCAACATCATTCAGTCTGAGCTTCCCTTAAATGCTGAAGGCAGTGCTGAACAAATTGTATAAGTGAAGCTGCTAGTGAATGAAATCCACATTATAATAAAAATTAAACATGCTGCATAAAACTCCTTTCCTCAGTTTCCCCCATTTACTTTTTTTTTTATAATCAGTTTCAGATGCAAATATATTATTTTAAGGTGTTTCTAATGGTATGGTGATAAATGTCTTTTCAAACACTGTTTTAGGTAATCTAAGTGTTTTCTTATATCTTGACAGATATATGCTTATTGTAATTGGTTACTTTGTGTCCTGTACATGGAACGACTGTGAATCTCAGAAATAAAGTACTATGTAATGAATTAGCTTGACTGATAACTTCCCTTTTTATTATACAGCAGAGTAAACAGTCATTAATTTAAAACATGTAAATTGGAAATCTGAGAACCATATCACTAGCTGAAGTGGGACATATTCCTACAGAGTGTGATTACTTTCATAATTCTTGAGTATAAAAGAATTGCTGTAAATCAGAACAGTCAGACATTCCCAATAAGAGGCATCAAATACTACCATTAAAGGATGAAAGAATCTGTGGACATAGGAAAAATCTACAAGTCATTCAATTTCTAAATTAAAACCTAAAATAGTTTGAGAACAATGAGAGTAAAGAAAGATTTGAAAGCTTACAACTTCCTATAGAGGAATAGCACACTCAGCGTATTTTTGACAAACCCCTGTATAGCTTTAAAGTAGTTGCAGTTTGCCTCTGAAGTGTGAACATGCTTTTAATTAAAGTTATATTTTAAGGAAACAAAAGAAAAAGAAAAAATAAAGAAAAGAGAAAAGAAAAAAAAGAGAAAAGGAAACCCAAACCTGATTCTGTATACAATAAGATATATGCCCTGAAGGTAATTACGCATTTAAGGAGATATCATTCCATTTTTCAGTTCTTCAGGTTTATTCCAGAGCTTATGCTTTGACTATCAGTAGCTGTGGGTGTATATGACATTAGATGCTGTCTGAACACAGCAGACTTCAGGGAGCACAGCTCCAGAATGTCCTTTCTTAAACTGAGTCTTCACAGCAGTTGGCCACTGCCAGGGTTCTGAGTTGCCTTCTGGGGACCTCTGGGGTGCTTCTTTCTCTCAACTGCCTTACCTATGAATTTTAGGATCCTGATTTAGAAAGTCAGGATTATGCAATAGGGAAGAAACATCTCCCTTTCAGGTACCAGGATATCTAGCTTAGGCAGTCTGAGTATGATCCTGAAGGCTTCATTTATAGGTTTCAAAGTGCATTACTTTTTAGAAAGGAAGAACACTTGCAAAGATTTACTAAAAAAGAGTTTTTCCCTTTGAACAGCTACAGCTTTACAAAACTCTTTTCCATCTTTACTTCTTACCGGGAAACATTTTATTCCATTTGTTCTCTTAAAAATTAAAGTGCATCAGCCACTACAGAACGTGTACTAGTAAGACAAAACAAAGCAAATGCAGTTATATGGTTTGTGTGTTGTACAGAGAAAATAACTTGTGTTCAGTTTTACTCCAGACATTTAATATCCTGAAAAAAAGTAACACCATTTGATAAGACATATCTCACATTAGGCAAGCTCTTTGACTAGTCAGTTTTGCTAATGTAAAGTGATAGTTTGAATTTGCAGTCTGAAGGCTGTAGCATATCCTTGGACTAGCTCTGTTGACTTTCCTGTTTTTTCACTCACTCCATTCTAATTCCAGACCCTTTAGTATGCAGTGCAATGCATTCATTTAAATTCAGTATCTGGTAATGGCTAGAATATAACAGAGGTTCAATGAGGCTCATTATCAGAGGCTGTAGGATGTGCACAGTCCCATGCCAAATCCTTACCTTGCCAGTACCGTGTCCTGAGTGGGGGCTGTCCTGAGGATCTGTCCATCCCAGCTCATTGTTAAGACCTGAGCAATTCCTGCCCTAAAGCTCTCTCCTTTCAAATTTATTGCCAGGTTTTGAATGTTTTTTACCCTTGGGCTCTCTTCTTTCAGACTGATCATCAGGGTTTGAATGAATTTTGCCTCTGGGTTGCCTCTTTTCAGTTTCAATTTCAGAGTTGGAGCTCTTGCTGCCCTCAGATTCTCACTTTTCATTTTCAATATTTGGGTTTAAAGACACACTGGCTTTAAAAGACTTTCCGTTTTAATATTTTCTCATGTCATGCTTCAGTTAGACACAGTTGTGTTGCTCTCATTGGTGAAACTTCCCTTTTTATATTTCTGAATATTTACTGAGTCGTTTTGTTCAGGATTTGCTTAGTTTCCACTTCTCATTCAGTCTTGCATCATGGTAAGGGCCTTCACTGATTATTTATTTAGGAATTGCTTGAAATCACTTTTGAGCTCCTCTTGTATTTGAACATGAAAACTGTGATGGATACAGAGTATGCTTTCCCTTTTGTGAAGAAATGTAAGTGCTTTTTTACGTATTTCTGAATGCTACATCAAACTTGATAGGATTGTATGTTCTGTATGCAGTGACACCTTCCAGTGGTTACTGGAATCTCCAATTCCAACAGACAGGTCTTCATTACTGAACTTTCTATTGCAGTATTACATTTAAAGGTGATTCTGAATTGCCAGATGTTGATAGCATGTGTGCAAATGTTTGGGATGTTGCCTTCATGATTGCCATGCACTTCCACACAGCAGTGCTCACTTCACATATGTTGCTTTTGGTGTTCTTGACTGGTTTAACCATAGAGATTTTCTAGAAAAAGCATTCATTTCTTCCATGGGCTACCTGTCCTTCAAAATCTCATGCATGCTGTACTCCTATCAAGACCAAACTATATGCTGCTGCACTGGAGCAGGAAGAAACTTAGGTTAAGCTTATGTATGAATACTTCATAGAACCACAGAGTCACAGAACGGCTGCAGGGGAAAGGTGTCTCTGGAGGTCATCTGGTCCAACTCCCTGCTGCCAGCAGGGTCACCTACAGCAGGCTGCCCGAACTGTGTCCAGCTGGGTTTTGAGTACCACCAAGGATGAAGACTCCACAGCCTCTTTGGGGAACCTGTTTCAGTGTTTGACCACCATTATAGTAAAAAAAAAGGTGTTTTTTTAAGGTTTAAATGGAATTTGTTGTATTTCAATTTATGCCCATTACCTCTCATCCTTTCACTGGGCGTTATAGCATTTTTTTTTATTTTTTTTTATGTTCAAAACACAGATACTTCAGTCCATTGTATCTGCTATGTTCAACTGCAACATGCAGAGAGAGTGCAAGGGTTATAGCAGTATTAAAACCTTTCCTTGTTAGAGATGCACAAGCTCAATATCAAGCCAGATCAAAACATTATCTTGGAGGTAAACTACCGTAAATGTGCATATGAACACATACAACCTTTTCAGAGGTTGGAAGGATATTTTTGTTTGTTTCCCAAGAGGTGATGTAAGTGTCTGAATGCTTGAAGTTCAAAATGTAAAGACACTTGGCTTTGTTTCCCCCAACAAAGAGCTGGTATTGGACCCATGAATGCAGGTCATCAGAGGCTATTTAACTCAGGCCCTAAATGTCATTAACTATCAACCCCAGTAACAAGAAGCCCACTTATAAAGTTAAGTGAGTTTCAGTGGGACGAAGTTTTCTAAGAGCCAGATTTGCTATGTCAGTAAAGATGTTAATAGGTTCTTAAACTGATCTGCAGAAATATTCATCCCTTGCATAACCACATTTCTTTAAGCAGAGGTTCAGTAGCTGTAAGGTTTGGCCTGGACAGGAGAATCAGGATGCAGAGCACAGTCCACAGCATGAATCTTGATGATTATTCAAACTGGGTACATCATACGTATGTAAAACATGTGAGGCCTTTTGGACTGTTTCTCATAAGTTTTTTAAACTCCACTTCCTACAGGAGACAAGCTCTAGCATGTACTCAGCCATCTCCAGAATGTTTTGTTCCATGCCCCTCTACATCTCTTTGACAGAGCAACAACCCAAATTCTTGAAACCTAGTACTACATTCACATCTATCCTATTATACCAGAAGGGCTATTTCTTAAGGGTATAAGACAACTCCCAACAGCCCCTTGGTGCATTTGTAACTAACTGGAGTCTGTTTCATTGATTTCCCCTTGTTCATTTCAGTCATTGTCATAGTTCCATTGAAGTAGGGAGGAGCCAGGCTTTTAACTTGCTGATCTGTTAAAAAGAAAAAAAAAATAAAAAATAAAAAAAATAGCCTTGCATTTACAAATTTTACTGTAGGTAGTTTAAAAAGGGATGTGGGCATTTAGGAACTTCAGAGTTTTGATAAATCAGTAGTTACCAGACAGTAAGCACTCATTATACATCATGTGTTCCACATTCAGTTTCCATGGAAATATGATTTGTATTGCCCATTAAAAGCTCAGTGTCACTGAACTTTTATTAAGGTAAGCTATGTCACATTACATTGCATGTTGTGTGGGATGCTGTAGGACAAGGAAAAGTGCATGGAAAGTACACTGAGTAGCTGAGATACAGTTATTTCTAACCTTAGAAACATCTGTAAAATTTTCTTTTAGTACTTGAAAATGGAATTTAGACTACAGAGTGTGTGTGCAGAAGGAAAAATTTCCCAAGGTCTCATTTATCCTCATTTTCAACAAAAATGGTGCAAGACCATGAAAAAAAAAAAAACAAAAAACAAACCTTGAAGTATTCCTAAAATAAATAAATTAGTTTGTTTGCTGACATGTATTAAGCAAAAAGCAACAGTCCTTTTTCCAAAAATATGTTCTGTGAGAAACCTTGTGCAACAAGGTCATGAGTTGCTTCAAATAAGACTTCTATTTTGAGCAATCATTAATCCCGTTTATAAGAACAGCTAGCGTGAATTCAGAAGCACAATGTCACCAGAATATGAAAAGATAAAAAGTGTGCAGATTTTGTGGATTTGTTTCATAGGTAAGCTAATTTTACAAAAGATGTTTGAAAAGGAATGTGTCTGAAATGCTAATGGATATCTGAAAGTTTTATTTTGTCCTGTTCAGGATCTGGGATTTGAGAATTCAATGTGTTTAACCTTTACTCATTTTTCTTCCACAGCAGCATATGTTTTAGGTTTTTGCTTGTCAGACTAGCTTCTATTTTTTCAAGGCAGCTGTTTTGGTATATTCTTTGAAAATATCTAAATGACTGATACCTCCTGGCTTTGAACTTTCATTGAAACCTCAGACCATTGTGTTTATTTGCAGTACTTTCTGTTTCTCAGGTAGTTCTTCCTAACTATCTCTATTCTGTCTTTTTATCCAACCTTTTGAGTCCTTTTGAGAGGACTCAACTGATTTATAAGTCAGCATTGACTGACTTAAATTCAGTCCCTGCTAATAAAACATACTACTTTGATGTCAGACTCAGTAAATTTTGAGCATCTAATATGGATTATTGGTGAACCTTTGTTTATCTATCACAGAACAGATATAGTGGACCAACTTACCTGATACACTATACTATTATAAGCACCCAAGATCAGATTTTTTTTACTTAATTTTTCCCCTGTTACACTGGGGAAATAGAGTGTTAGGACACCAGATTATTTTACTTTAAAAACTATTTTTATTTACTGGCTCAAGATGAGTACTTCGTGTTATGAGGCAACTGTCTCATTTTATGGGCAAGTCTTTATTTTATGAAAACCAACTAGGCTCTACTGTAGACAGTAAAAACCGACTTTGCTAATAATTAGTGAGCAAAATTATCCACATCTGTAACGAATAAGAAAGAACATCTATGTAAAAGCACTACTGAAGAAATTATAATATATACAGAATTTTATTAATTGAATAAAAGAAAAAACAATTTTAAACCTCACTTTGGTTAAAGTCCCTCACTACTGTTAAATCCACTACTGAAATTAGTGCATATGACTGCAGGGAATTAACTTAGTATGGAAGTATCACACAGATTTTTACCCATCAGATTTCAGTCATCGTATGTAATTTTTTATTTACTTTTGTCTGGCTTGTTTTTGTTTGTGGTTGGTTTTGGTTTTTTTAATACTAGGAATTGCAGTGGTAATGCAGTTTTTATTATTTCATTGCTATTTAGATGTTGCCCACATAAGGCTACCCTCTGGCGGTATGGGATGTAATTCAACATTGTGAAGCAATAAGATGAGGTATAGCTTGAATTGCGCTTTTAATGTACCATTGCTTCAGTAAGAATTCTGCAAAATGTTCTCTTCATGCTTAAGCATACAAAGGTGACAATCAAAGCCAGTCAATAGCAGCAATGTACTTTCTTGTAATCTATAATTTAATGTTACTTTATACTTCTGAAAAATCATCCTTTTGATGCTTTGATCTTTTAGTTTTGCCTTTAGAATAAAGTAGAAAAAAATTTGAAAATGCTGTCTTTGTAGACATCTTTGAAACATAGCAGTAAGTTCATCCATTCAGTGATGCATTACAAAGTCTGACAGTCTTTGTTACATGTCTCATGGGAAAATATTTTTAAGTTTTGTCTATCACCAATCCAGACTAAAAGTGAAATTCTGTGTTTGGCTGGTAAACACAAACCCAGTATAATTAATTGTTCCAGTGGGTGTAAATAAAGAGAGTTAAATTGAAATAAGAAGCTATAAAGCAGGTAATTTGAAGATCATTAATCTGTAATAGGTAGGTCTTAGAGGAGACACTAGTAGAGTTTCTGATAGAAATATAAATGATTGGTGTAATAAAATCATCATTTTAGGTGTACTTTTGTCTAATGTTTCAGAAATAATAGCACCAGGAGCAACAATATGGACTGTGTTTAGGACACAGTAAAAAAGGTCATCTTTTACCTTGGTTAATATTTGTTTGACAATTCATAGTTTGAACCAGATAGCATCAATTCTTCTTACCTCAATGCTATGGCTGGTGTTCCTGCCCATGGCAGGTGGGTTGGAACTAGATGATCTTAAGGTCCTTTCCAACCCTAACTATTCTATGATTCTATGATATATGAATCAGGAATGATGATTTAAACTACCATTACTTCATTTGAATGTGTTCTAGTTACTAATATTTTTTCACTGATAATCTCTTAAAATACAATGGCTGATTCATTCTTGAATAGGTAAATAACAGATTCTTAGAACTCCAAAGGGTAAATTTAAAATCTTACATTAAGTCAGGATAAAGCTCATTCACCCTGTCCACACTGTGGGGCTCAAACTGTGGCATGAGTATCAAGTAAGCCAACAGGCATGGTTAGTGCAGAAAAACTGGAGCAAGAGACACCAGTATGATCTTGCATCAGGCAGTAAAAAAGGAAGAATGGTCTTAAACTATCTCCACACTATTTCTCCCATGCTACCCCATGGCCTGAAGTTCCGAGAGAGGTATAACAGTTTACTTCTGATTTTGTGTCTCCCTTTCCATTAATTAGAGAAGAAACTTAAGGAACAAGGTTAGACTGGAAACTTTTAGATGTGTCAAAGTAGGTAAGATGGTTCCATTCCACCCATGGCAAGGTGATTGGAACTAGATGATCTTTAAGAATCTGTGTGTTACTTCTGGGTAGTTGGTGTTCATTGCTTTTGAAGCAAATCGTAATGTAACTGACAAAGGAAAGATGCTAATACATATGTTTATAACATGAATGTGACTGATCCAGATAACTTTGGTGAACTTGAGCCCAAACAGAGGTGTGGCTTCCCCAAGAACAGACGTAGCTGGATATTCCATCTGTGCTTCAGAAAGAGGACTGGTTTTTTTTTTTTTTTTTGATTTACACTTTGGTAAATGATAACAGAACATGACCTGCTGCAGTCAGAAACAGGATCGTAAGTATACTTCTGCACCATCTGTAGGCAGAAAAGCTATTTTACTTTTTACAGAAGCAATCTTTCTTAAGGAATAGGTACCATATGAGAAAACAGCAGTCTTCCTGAGGTTTAGCATAACAGAATCCATGCACATTGCATTTACAAATGCTACTTGGGATGGTAAAGCAATAGAAAGCTGAGGGACAGACAAGTCCTGAATTAAAAGGTCATTTAATTCTGGTCCTTTCATGAGATCAAAATATAAAGCTAAGGTGATAAACACATGGGCTCAGACCCTGTTGGTGTACTTTGTTTCAAAATGGCATTGATTTCTCCCCATAGCACTTCTGTCTCATCTAACACTTGTAAGAGATAAACTAAGACAGAGATAAATCTAATGAAATACAGCATGTAGAATGTGGATGTCTTCATCTAATCTAGTAACTTTCGACCTTCGTTATATGTATTATTAAGGCATAATCAATCTTGCCTTAAGGTAGATATTGAAAGCAAATTAGATGAGTTGCATCCTGAAAGTGACTGTTTTTTTTTCTGTTCTTTATAATGGGGGACTAGGGTGACCTGCATAGATACCGATGAATAAGGTTAGATTTATGGAGTTAGGTGAAATGAATATCCACATTACTTGTATGAAGTGGTTGGTAAAATAGTTTTAGCTATAAATACTGATTGATGTAAATTAGAATAACTCTAAATTAGAATTGCTATTTTTAGATATAAATACTGATTGATGTAAATTAGAGTAACTGTAGTGACCAGAATAAAGCAAAATTTTTGGTTGTAAAAATTGAGAAGGAAAGGAAGCTGAGGTTTTTCACCAGAAAGACAGAAATCTTCACAATCCTGAGATGTCCATGCGCAAATAAACTCAAAGAAATGGATAGTATGACACAATTTTACCATATAGTCTTCTTAAACAAAAAAATACATGATTAGGAAGTCCAATATGGGTATTAAGATTAGGAATGCACTGGCATTGAGCTGAAGTCCTGACAAGACAGTTCCCATTTAGACCTTAATATTTGCATTGTGCCTTTCCTAAACTACCACTATTTTGAGTTGATTCTCTCATCTGTGCTGAATTTACACTGCAAACCTCAGGGGGCAGACTTGTCATACTTCATTTTAAATAGCCCAGGCATCCTTGTCTCCCTTCTTTTCCGAAGCGTCTACAAATTCATTCTCCTGCCATGCCTTCACCCTCTGAATAAGACCATTCTCTTTGTCTTTTACCTCCTTCAGCCATAACAGCTTATGTTGAAATGTTTCTGGGTGAAGACCTTTGCTGTGTGCTAAACTCATTCGATTGTAATTTATCCTTTGAGGTGATGGTCTCTGTAAAATTAAAACGTGTACTGAACTTGAAAAAAAAAAAATGCTTATCCTCAAACATGGTGAGGAATAAGGAAGCCATTTGCGTGCCAACTAGAAACTATTAATCACACAAAAGACATGAAGAAAAATAAAACAGGGTTTAAATGGTCAAAATACAAAATGGAGGTGGGGGTGGGGTGTGTTAATAGTTAAGTAAGCATTTTTAGTGATATGGTTTAGAGATGGACTTGGCAGTCCTGGAATAGTGGTTAGACTTGATAACCTATAGATCTTTTCTAACCTCATTGATTCTATGATTCTGTGATTCAGCAACCAAATAATGAAATGAAGTTTTCAATTCCAAGTGTAATAAAATAGTTGACCATAGTAGGATTATCTGGGATTTTTTGTATCACTATATATTGATACTGATGTTAGAATGGCATAATGACCTTTTGATATGTCATCCTGCCTATCCAACTATGAAGTCTCACCCAGAAATTCCCTTTTCTACATTTCTTCATCATCTTTTATCTGTGAAAGTCACAGAAACTCTACTTTTTCTTCTTCTTCTAGTCAGACTTTTTCTTTATGAAAAACATTTCTATATTCTTCTACACCAAATTTAGCATCATAGGCAACTTACTGTTCAAAAATATGATTCTTGGTAATGTCATGCTGAAATGTGAACACCCCAAAACTATCTGCTTTGAGTAGATATTCCTTCAGGTATTTACAGTGAAGTTCTGACAGTTCTGGGTTATGAATAATTCACATTCTGATCATCATCTCCAGTAACACATCAATAAACTGAAGAGATTTGTTTTAAGTTTCTCCTAAACTTTCTTGAAAATCCTTCCTTCTTTACAGAAACTGAGCAATCCCTGAAATATGTATATAGTTACATATTTTTGTTACCTACATGCATACATATATATCTGTAATAAAAAAAAAATGAAAGTTTGGTTGTCTTTGCCAGATGGTTCTGCCTTGGAGAAAGATATTTGTACGACATGCTTGAATTAATGTGCATATTTTAAAATGTTAATATGCATTCTTTGTAGACTAGAAAAAAAATCAAGATTTAACAATCCATCTCCTGTGATACAAATATTCAGTGAATGACCAGCAGCTTCTCCTTAACTGTTAATACAACTGGAAGGAAAATATATACTAAATTATCATTTGGACTATTGAAGTGTTAATAAGTCAGGCAGCATAACAACAAGACTAAGATCTGCCATGAGGAAAATGGATACTGCTAATTATTTTTTGTTTAATACAGACAAGCTTGTTAATATTTTATATACCTGCTGTATATAGAACTAAAACTTGTCTTAATACTAAATCTGTCTGGTTTAGATACCACAAGCAATAGAGCAAAGGCTCTCATCTCACTATGGTAATAATGGTTGCAACTCATGCCTATTCCTAAAATCCCAGAATTGCGGGAATTCAGCCAATTCAGTGCTCCATCAGTTGCTCATAGATATTTTATCACTGGTATGCCTTACCTCACCATGCTTAATTCCTTTTTTGTGCTCTGAGAAACATGTATTTCAGCAGTAAATATTTTGGCAAGCAGACAGAAGTATTGAAAATTTTTCATAAGGTTTTTATATGCTCAGAGCCCAGTGTTACATATGCAAAAAAAAAGCTGATGTTTTCTCTTCTGGTAGTATCTAGGCTAACTTTTCTATAAGCTGTGCAGTGCCGTCACTTTTCCCATGCTGAGAGACCCAAAACATGGCGATAGCTTTAACTTCTTTGCTGAGCATTCTCTGTGTGGATTGTGACTGACCCAGAGATGGAGGATACATCTACAGCAGCGTTTTCATTCATCTCGAGTACACTTTTGAACTGAATCTCCTTATTATCTGCCCTAACTCTGCTTTGGTTCGTGTCACAGAGCAGGCTTGGAGGACACAAACTGGGTTCCTCTTGGATGAACTAGACTTGTCCTGCAGGAGCACAGCTAATGCAGTGTAACAGCTGGTAGGCATTCATGAATATGGTTTTCTCCTATATGTTAACCTAATTTGTAGGAGGCTTTTAAAATTTCTATCTAACTGTGACTGGGGATTTATGATTTGTAATGTAGAGGGCATGCAAAAGCAGGACCATGACCAAGTAAGTTACTCTCTTCCTACTCACTAGTCCAGCTCCATTTTCTAAGTCAATCTATTTGTCTTCACTGAGAAGGAAAGAAGATCAAGGATTTGCTTAAAATAAGTGACCTCTTGGTCAGTTATTTTAAACCACTGAAGATGGTGTTTTCTTTGGGTCTTTATTCTTCCTCGTATGCTTATGCTTTCTCCAGTATGCATATAATCTCACTTACTAGTATATTAAGAGCATGTTACTTTGTTCAAGAGCAATGCAATGTGTCACTTCATCAGATCCTTTACATTGTTTTACATTTAAAAGAATCACAGAAGTCATGCTGTGAACTCATATAATGAGTTTTCTGGAAGCTTTACAAAAATGAGTGGTGTTTGGAATTTTGATTTAATGGAAAAATGCAGCATTTTGATACAAGATAAAGTTTTTCACAAAAAAAGATTTTTCCACAATTTCGTTCAGAACTTTCTGTGTTTCAATAAAGTAAATTACTCTGGTTTAGTATCACAGCACATTCTGGTACTTATATAATGTTTATAATATCGTATACATGTAATCACCAAAATTAATGCATCACTATAGAGGTTGAAATGCAACAAATAATAAAACTGAAATGTAACTGTTAGCATAACAAAGTTGTTGAGTATTTTAAGAACAAACCAAAAAATCTAAACTGATTCTTTTTAACTTTTCCTCAGATTAAAATTGTATCAAAATCAACATTATTTAATTTCATTGTTAACAAAACTACATTTTGAAACAAGGCTGTTCTATCAAGAATTTTTAAATATCTGTATTTGACAGCAAAACTAGCAACATTTTTTCTAATTTATGACAGATTTGAATTTTATTCCTAAATAATTCTAACATTTGTACCATAACTGTGGAAATCCTAAAGGATCTTTTACTTTGTCTGTTTCTTGATGCTATACAGTTCATCAGTAATAACTTTATACATTATTATGAAATGACAAGGTGTATTAACTGAGTATGTGAGCTCATAAAAGACATAAAAGAGTTTCCTCGTCCTCACTTATAAGAGCTAATTTAGCTGTAGTATCTTAATTACAGCTACCTGATATTAACACAGATATTGTCTAAGCTAAAACAAGTATTTGTTCCATATGCACAGTTGCAGTGCAACCAGCTGTGCATTTTATAAACTGAGGAAGTCTGTTATCCTCTAATACAGCTCCTTACCCTTATACACCATTGTCTTGTGTGTATTTTGTAGTTGTATTTTCTCTGCACTCTCAGGAGGGAGTTATCTCTTTTATTTATTTTCTTCCATTCCACAGATCCAATAATATTTTTTTTTTTTTTACAGATGTTGAAAGTAAGAATTGAGCGCTGCCTAGGCAGTTACAGAGCTCCTTGTAACTTACTTTTGTTTCACACTCAGGAGACCTGAGCATGAGTATCAGAAGATTTTATAGTATGAAACCAAGAGCTAGGATTTTACTTAGCTGAAGGTATATGGGGTGTGCCTAAAGGTGTATGTTAACATGTTTAGAGGGACCAGGATGGAGACTTTGCTGCAGCTTGCATTTTCAGAAGTCATGCATTTTAACTAACAAAGGCTATGGAATTATAATAAAAGTTGGATGGCATGATGCACTGTGGACATGATCCATGTCCCACTGAAGCTAGCAGGGGACTTGTAATTGATTTCATTGGAAACTGGAGCTGGTCTTACCAGTCGTCTGCAAGCAGGAGAATTGTTTAAGCTTTTAGATAGCAATGCTGATACATTTGATGCAAGGTGTTTTGCATGTTAATGAAAATACGCTGTCAGTGTCATGTTTGCAAATATTTTTCTTAGTGTCTGTTCATTTATATAAAGGACTATAATTCAGAAACTTCCAAACCTTCCACTTGTATTGCCAGTCTGAAGAAATAAGCTTCAGTCATCCTGCATAAATTCTTGCATTCACTGGACTTTACACAATAGCCTTTTCTGAGGATCTTGACTCGTACAAAAAGTGGCTTTGATTGCATAGAGTATTTCCCTTTTTCTGGTTTAAAGGAGAGAATCCATTTCTTACCTCTTACCTTACCTCTGGTATCACATGGTACTGGTGTTGATAGGTTCAATAATAATAGGTCAGATATGCCTGACATTAGACTAATAGTATGTGTAAATATAATCACAACACATCAAGTTGCTGGAAAGTCAGAAGTAGATTACTATTAAACACATTTGTCTGCTGTACAGAAAGTGAAAGTCGCAGTGCCTACCTCAGGAACTGTCTAGAATCTAACCTTGCCACTAAACCCCAGATAATTAACTTCTTCTGGAGCTGGAGCTCAGGTGAGCAGTCTTCCAGCTTGGTGGAGAGGAGGAGGTGGTACAAAGCTTCACCCCACCTGGATTACATGGCATCTATTACTGTATTTGAAAAAGTTACAAAGAGAACATGATTTACCTTTTCTCTCCGTCACTTCCTCCTGGTGGCTGTGAATACACACTGACTGTTTTGTATATGTGTGCTGAAGGGAAAGATGTGGAATAAGAGAAAAATATATAGCCAGAAAAACGCACTGAATTCTCTCTTAACGCCATTTAGCTGTAAATACCTAGTGACTCAATTACAAATGGAAAAAATACATTGCTACCTACATATTTTTTAATGCTTTCATGATATTAATAAACGAATGTGTATATTTTTGTATTCCTATTGAATGGAACAAAAAAATGAAAAGAAAAGCTATCACGTCAAGAAGATAAATCCTCGCATAAAGCTCCCCTCTGTCCATAATGTTCTCCACCCTGTTTGTTAGTGTTTCTTAGAAGTGTAGCACTTTAACTGTGAAATAATAAACATAGTAGTGTAACTGAAGTGAATCCTAGATAAATTAATGAAAACCACACAGAGTGTTATAATAAAGAGGATTTCTCAAGTATCATCTGTTTGTTTACTGTGATATTTTGTGGCAAAAATCACTGCAGAGACCTGAGAATATTCTCCTAAATAAATGTTGCTCTTCTTGATAAGTGAGGCAAAAACGTCATAAAGAAAAATTGCTTGGTTTTGAAGGAATTTTATTATTATTTTTTGAGGTGAAAGGCACAGTCCTGTAAGGGACTGGGTGTTTCTGTAAAAAAAAAAAAAAAAATAACCAAAACCCACAAACATTCAGTAAAATCAGAAGTCGGTGATGTGGCACAGTATGTCTGTATGTTCTCATATTAAAAAAAAAAACTAGTTATGGTATCATAGGATAACTGAGGGTGGATTGGACATCAGGAGGTCATCTCTTCCAACTTTGATTCAGGTATATATGTACATTTCAGAATCTTCACTGTCACCACCACCATCAGTTTCCATATAAGTAATTTATGAAGTCCTATCTATTAGCTTCTTCTGATACACCCTAAGAAGAATCACATATAGACAGCATTGCTTGAATATATTTTGGGCTTGGATTACACTATCACTTGTGTTTTGTTATGCTGCACTGAGAAGGAAAGGATTTGAACATTTGGTTCAGGTTTGGAATCAGAGAATATTCAGAACTCTACTGTGAATTGCAGTCAGCTGGCCAGTTACTCTTCCGGTTTGGCAAAATGAAGCCAGCCCCCAAAATAAAAAGTGTTAGAGGCTAAACAGTTTGTCAGAACTTGAATTTTTGTATTAGGTAACTCTTGTAATAAGAGTAGAACAGGTTGAAAATTTAGAAGATGAGGTAAAAAATCAAAATATATTATAAAAAAGCCAGTGTTGCTTTATATGAGACCATTTACAGATAGTACAGTGATTATTATATTTCTCCTTGATCAGGTATATCTGTTACAAAAGAAAGGAGATGTTCTTAACCAAATCTAAGTACATTTTGAATCCTTGCCCTTTAGCAAAACTGTTTCCAGTTAAAATTTGACAGATGTTACAGTTCTCTCCATTTTCTCTCATTCCTCAGTAACACAGTTCCCTTCACTATGAAAAACTGTTGCTGTCATGGATTATGTCAACTTTAGCCTTTATTACACATTTCCAGTTCTATATTTTCATGAATGGGATTGAAAACAAAAGAGGGAGAAAATGTCTGAGCAAGTGTGGTAAAAGCCTTGTTATTAAATTGTTCTATCTCATTCTGGTGAAGTCTCACTTTATTATATTTTTCTCTTTCCTTATTACACTTTATGTCTATATTCTTTAATGGCATTTTCCAGTAGGCAAGTTTTTATTTCTAAAATTCTAGCTTCCACTGAAGGAATTTTAAACATTATCCTTTACTTTTTTTTTTTTTTTTCCCCTTATGTCTTCATGGTCATGATTTGGAATATTAAAGTTGTGTGACTGTAGGATCTAGCACTACTGACATTTATTATGAATTTTCAACAAGGAAGTACAGATGAAACTATTGTACAATGGCACTCTTTTGTGTGACAGTCCTTTTGACATGTGTCTTACAACCAGAGATAAGTCCTGTAAAATGTGATTCAGACAGAACTACATGCTTTTGGCACATTCATGACTATAAATCTTAGATCTGCCTACACCTCCCTGGATTAAAAATGCTTTCAGAAATTTCAATGCATTAGAACTTTTTTCTTTTTGGTACATTTTATCACAATCATCTGATCTCTCTCTTTTGACTTTGACCATATACCCAAATCTGATAATCGAAATCTTCCATGAACTGCAGTTGTTTATTAAAATTGTTCTATTGGTAAAGAAATGCAGCTATTTCTGAGAGCAGACAAGAGTTTTATCTATGAGATCAAATGGTAAGAAAGCATTCTTAAGGGAATTAAATCTTAGGGTGCATTAGAAAGGGAGTGGTTAGTAGGTCAAGAGAGGTTCTCCTCCCCCTCTACTCAGCCTTGGTGAGGCCGCATCTGGAATATTGCGTCCAGTTCTGGGCCCCTCTGTTCAAGAAGGACAGGGAATTGCTTGAAGGAGTCCAGCGCAGAGCCACAAAGATGATTAAGGGAGTGGAACATCTCCCTTATGAGGAGAGGCTGAGGGAGCTGGGTCTCTTTAGCTTGGAGAAGAGGAGACTGAGGGGTGACCTCATCAATGTTTACAAATATGTAAAGGGTAGGTCTCAGGATGATGGAGCTAGGCTTTTTTCAGTGATATCCAGTGATAGGACAAGGGGCAATGGGTGTAAACTGGAACATAGGAAGTTCCACGTTAACATCAGGAAGAACTTCTTTACTGTAAGAGTGACAGAGCACTGGAACAGGTTGCCCAGGGGGGTTGTGGAGTCTCCTGCACTGGAGATATTCAAGGCCCGCCTGGACAAGTTCCTGTGTGATGTACTGTAGGTTACCCTGCTCTTGCAGGGGGGTTGGACTAGATGATCTTTTTAGGTCCCTTCCAACCCTTGGGATTCTGTGATTCTGTGATTATGGTTTTGTTTCCTTTTTCAGGTTACTGAAAATTTGAAATATTAGGTCTTAGATCAGTTACGTCCATGTTTTTCTGAAAATATAAAGTGGCTTTGTTTGTGATTATGTGAAAATAACTGGAATGGCAATAAGATGAATAGTTAGTTCTTTCGAGCACAGTCAGCCACTACTCAGCTGCTGCCATGCTGAAGTGTTTGCAGGATCAAGAAGTAGGTAATAATTGTAAAGAACAATGCCTTCACTGCATCCATACATGTTTAAAATCATCACTGACATTTTAATATCTATATAGAGAATAATCAGACTAACCTATAAAGCTATATTTGAATTATCACTTGGTAAAATTGTTAATAAAAGTAGACTAATATGAAAATATTCTAAAAATCTGCAAAAAATAAAGTAATTCTATAATCTCTTCCACTTTGAGATATCGCTATGATACTGCTGTACAAAAGTGTGGAATGTGTTTAAAATTTTATTTCAGTATGCCTACTAATTTTTAGGAGTCAGTTTTCATAGAAAAATTATGCATGCAATGAGCTTCAGGAGTGTGATTATATATATCAACATATAAACTTAAAATGCAGAGGTAGAAGAGGAGTATATCAGGACATCTTAGAAAGGTAGCTGTGACAAGCATATAACTGGTCAGAAATACAAACATACTGTTTTTTTCATAGTGTGAAGAAGGCAGCTAGAAGAGATAGGATGGGATGGGATGGGATGGGATAGGATAGGATAGGATAGGATAGGATAGGATAGGATAGGATAGGATAGGATAGGATAGGATAGGATAGGCCAGGGCAGGGCAGGGCAGGGCAGGGCAGGGCA
Organism: Lathamus discolor; assembly: GCF_037157495.1. Lineage (NCBI taxonomy): Eukaryota > Metazoa > Chordata > Aves > Psittaciformes > Psittacidae > Lathamus > Lathamus discolor. The sequence continues at coordinate 115,372,337 of NC_088887.1, read as the reverse complement.
GGGCGGGGCAGTTCTGCTGAAAGAGACATCCAATAATCAACTACTCTGACTGTGTACAGAAAAACTGTAAATTATAAGGAGTAAGGCAAGATAATTTTTAGACAAAACCCTTGTATCTTGGAAATATTACAATGTTGGGATGCAGAGGATGAATCTGTATAATTTGAGATACAAAGATGAAATTATACAATGATAGTTCCTTGGTTTAGTAGTAGAGATACTAGTGATAATCTTACACAGGAGTGCAAAGTAGTATAGATTGATTCTGTATTGCATTCCTGGTCGTGCGCTAAATGCAGCAGAGTGAAGTATATGAAAACAAACAAAAAGAAGTCACTCGTAAAACATGATAGCAGGGGTTCAGACCAGTTGAGACAAATAACACCACAAAGGCGGTGTTGCACAGGGTATAATGTGAGACTGGCTGGAGCACAAATGTGAAAAATCTGACCAATAAGAGGTATTGTCAGAGTAGATTTGGGATTTTCAGAAGGTAGTAAGATTTGATGGGCCTGCCGTGGGGGAGGACAGAAGCAGGATCCTGCTATGCTGTTGTGCAAAAGGAGATGATCAGGGGACACATCAAATAGGATCAAGGAGGAACTCAGAAAAAGGAAGGAAAAGCAGTTGATATTAAAATGGAGGAAAGACAAATATATACTCAGTGCTGTCAAAACAAGCACAGAGATAAAAAAAAATAATTGTATTTAGCAGTGAATTATCTGTGTGTGGACAAATGTTTGTATGTCAATCAGAAAGCCTGAGTAAATGAGCTGAATGAGGTGAGTCTAAGCATTGCTTTTATATATCTAAATCCTCCAGCCACTAAATACAGGATTTTTGTCAGTTTCCCCCATCCCTTGCCCAGGAAGTTCTTTGTATAATTTTGGCTTCTTTAAAACTGTTGCTTCTAAAAGCCACATCTGTTCAGTGTTCCAGCTATGCATCTGGAGCTGTGCAATATGGAAGGTGGGAGAGCTTCTCACAGACTTGGCTAGAGTGAGAGCAGCAAATCAAGACAAAATTGCAGGGGCTGGAGGACTTGCCTGTGGGTAGAGGCGGGGGGAGCTGGGTTTGTTCAGCCTGAAGCAGAGAAGCCTCAGGAAAGACAAAACAGCCCATGCCTATGCAGACATCCCTTGTCATCAAGGAGGGCCCATCAAAGCTGGGCTAATCTCAGCTGTGTGGGGCAGGAAGACAAAAGACAATGCACACAAATAGACATTTGAGTGGCATACTGAATCTATCATAAGAACCTTTTCCCCATGAGGGCAGTTGGGCAGTGCCACAATTTGCCCAGAGAAGTTGTACAGTCTCTATTCTTGCAGGTTTTTCAAAACCCAGCTGTACAAGGCCCAGAACAACCTGGTCAGCTCTCGTGGGATACCATGCTCCATGCAGGATATTGGACTGGAGATCTTTTGAAGACCTTTTGGACCTCAATTATATAATTAGTCTATGATTAGGAAAAAACATACACTACTCCAAATAACCAAGCAGGTGCTCAGAAAGTCCCTTCTCTGCCTCAGTGTGAGCAGAATCATGCTTATTACCTGCTTATTTTAATAGGCAGTTTCCTAATAATTTACAGTTCTGCAGTGAGAAGAATAAATAATCCTTTTTTCTTTTCTTTTGCCCCCCCCCCTTCTTTTTTTTTTTCAATGAAATAGTGCAGTTGCTTCCCACCCAACCGTTGGGTATGTGTTTGTGATCACTATGAATGTGACTATTACAACTAGTAAATGTGAATTCATTAAAAATGATCTAATGTCTTCTGAAAATAAGACATTAATATAACTTCAACCTGTAAAAAAAAAATCAGCCTATTTTTAAATTTGCTAAAAGAATTTGCATACATTTAAGTTAACTTTTGGTGGGTTTAGTGAAAATTAATTTGTTCTACAAATAATGCCTGCTAGTTTAGTTGAATGTATCAGACTGTGAAATGAAGAACGTGATAAAAAGCATCTTGAAATAAATTAAAGCACATTGGTTTTGAAAAATAATTGGGTTTGGATAAAAGATATTGGAATTAGCAAAAATGTGCTGCTTTGAATAAAAATCTGTTCCTTTCCATGCAAATATGTTGCTTATAATAAAAATGGTCTGGTTTCAGTGGCAAGAACATGTATTTTTTCCAAGAGACAAAAATTGTCCCCAAATATTTAATTTTTAGTAAGTAGTTAAAAAGATGTTTAAATCTTCAAAAAAATATTAGTGTAGCTGATTGAAATTCTACAGTTAAATATTATTCTGTTGGAAAATACAGTTTATGAGAAATGAAATCATCCCTTTAAATGAAAATTCAAAATGGAAAAAAAATAATTTCACTCATTAAAGCATCCTTGTTCATTTCCATTTGCTGCTCAATTTTATGCATTTTTTCATGTTAGGCTGGCATTGAAAAAAAAGTATTGAGTGTATCTTTTAGTAGTTGTAAAATATATATATACACCAGCAAATAGATGATCTGACTAAATAGGAACAATGAAGTCAAAATAGAAGTTTTACTTCCTTAAAATAGAGTTGATTGATTTGACATACATTCTGAATTCTTGTCATATTAAATGAGGATTAACTCTTCTGAAGACTGTGGATTTGAACAGGTATAAACTGTCAGAGCATCAAGCAAGATGGATTGATGCCATTACCAGAACAGATGGCTATCTGATGAACCCCGGGTCCTACAGACCAGGTGGCTTTATTTTCCTTCTGATTTTCAGGTAATACAGAGAAGGTCCCTGGGGATATCTGATGTATAACATCAGATGGTAAAAAAATCAGGAATACTGTACCTCCTATGAGGAAATTCTCACAGAATCTAGAGTATGGGAATAAGCAAAACCCCATTCTGAATTATGGGGGCATGGTTACTGTTTAATATAATACTGAGGTTGCTTTAAAATATTTTTGTAATAGTCCGTTCTACAGGCTGCTGTGGAATGAAAAGTAGAAATATTTCCTCCTTAGATGTTTTTTATGGATTCTGAATAAACATCAGTGATTGAAGCTATGATATTTAAGATCTACAGTAATTTTAATAATTTAACTACTTGTAAGGCACAAAATGAAAGAAAATTCAAATTGTTTTCAAAATATTACTGGTGGTATACAAAGCATTTAGAAACAACATCGTGATTGCTCCAAACTCACAGTATTATAACAATCCAAGCAGTGTATAGTTTTTTAATATAAAAAGGGAGCATAACATAATACAGTTGTTGAAATGGTGAGATATATCGTGCCACATCAGAGAATATGATTGGACAATTCAGTCTTGAGGATGGTGGCATGTGCTAACTGGCAAAGGAAAGTGGGCGATGGAGTCTGGAAACATGAAGCTCCAGGGATGTTGATACTGCCACAATCAGTTGAATCCAGTTCGCAGGATACACTAACCTTCCTGCAGATGATCCTGAGTATTGATATCTGCCTGCAGTTCTGAGATTTCAAAGATACTAATGTAGAATTCTTGAATAGAACAGTGTAGGATAGAAGAGACTTTTGGAGATTATTTGATCCAAACCGAACTGAAAACTCAGATGTCTCCCTGCTATGCTGTGTGAAAACTTGTTCCTGCTTGCCTTTCACCAGGTCATTAAAAATACTGTGTAAATGCACAGCTGCAAAGTAGGAAGGAGCTTTCACCCTGTCCCCAGACTTCCAAGCTTCTGTCTTTCCCCTTCCTGGCATCCTCTGTTTGTTCAGGTGCAACTTCTGCCTGCACCTCCTTCCATGCAATCTGGGGTTCAAGTTCTGCCAAAGGACCCGCTGATCCCATGCTGATACTTCGTTGGTGGCTTTCAGTTTGCTCACCTCTTCCTATAGCTTCTTCAGCTGTTGACTTGGTATTTCAACCACAGAGTATTTCCAAGGTGAGGCTGCTTTTGTCCCAGCCTCAGGGAGCTGCACTTGGCACTGGGAACTTGGAGGATGTGCCGGGAGCCACCGTTCATATCGAACCATGAACAGTTGCCCTGGTGCATCATGTTAGTATTGCAGAAACTGTGGCAGTCACATGCAGTCTCTGGGCATTTTACCTTCTCTTCCTCTCCAACAGTCAGCCCTGCCTTGCCATCCTTCTTCACTGCATTCTCTGTTTGCTGTTGCTCCAGATTCTTGCATCTTTGAAGGTCCCTTCAACCCAAACTATTCTGTGATTCTATGATTATTATCTGTAAGCAGTCAAAGGTGAAAATACTGAACTGCTGTCAGGATATACTGTTGGTCAGAAGAAGAGGGTGTGTCCAAGGAGCCACAGAGATGCATCAGTCCTGCAAAAGTAAGAGCCGCTGCTATTGCCATCCTAGACAGTTATAGAGCTATTTCAGCCACTAAGGACACTGGCACCTAAACAGCTTTAAATTAAAAGGTCTGAAAAGCTGACAAATCACTAGAGATAATTAATTCTATAAGAAGATGTCCTAAGTAAACCCAAGCCGCTGCGAGAAACACCAAATTCCCAATTTCATTCTCACATGTCTATGGATATAGATATATGTCTATATTTATAACCGTAGATTGCACCAGAGGGCAAATGATTTGACTAATGTGTCTGTGAAATAATTTAACCAGCTAAATCTCATACTGCAGGTCTTTCTCCGAAGCTGTTTGATAAAACATGAGCATGGCTCTAAGCCCCTGAGCATTTCCAAATATGGAAATATACCTTTGATCCAGAATTACTACTTGTAATAGATTATAAACTCTGTGTAAACCTTGTTTAATAAAACAAACAAACAAAAAAACTCCAAAGAAACCAAACAAAAAACCACAAAGACAAACAAAATCAAAACAAAAAAAAAAAAAACCAAACCAAGATGCTCTTGCAAAGTGTGAATGTGAGCATTCAGAAATAGCTAAATGTGTGTTAAGATCAGCATTTTTCTCTTTTTTTTTTTTTTTTTTTTTGTTGATGCTGGTGTTCTTTTCTTCAGTTTCTGCTTTAAAAATATATCCAACATAAGATACTGGTTTGTGTTTGATTTGTAACTCATTTTGAAGTTTCTTTAGGGTGATTTTTCACCTTACTGAATTTAGTGCTTATCCTTTTCAATAGAAAAGGAACTCACACTTTTTTAAACTCTTGTCCTCAACATTAAGCTCTGACATACCAAAGTTGGCTTTTTTTTTTCCATATTTTTTTTCAGGATTTGTGTCACTGCACACAAACCAGATAATTAATTGCTTAATTAGATCTTCAGCAGTAACAGTGCATTTACCTATATTTTTCTTTTCTCAGATCTTACAGGTGCATATATTCCTCTTGGATTTTTCTAGAAAGTATTAGTGGCGCTGTGTACTACACTCTGTTCTACCTGCTGATGTTGGTGTCCCATTTCTTTTAGATCTAAGTGAGGGTAGGAAGAAAAAAAAGGCAAGATGTTTTTTTCTTCTTTGCTAATTTCCATAAAGAAGGTTAACAGCTAACCTCAAAGGTAAAAATTATCTTCTAATGGCATGCTAACAACATTGTTAAGTGGAGCACAGAAGAATCTTTAGGAAATTTTTCATGTGAATTTGACAGTGGATTTTATTACCTGCCCCTCAAAGGAGATCCTTATTGTCTCTCATTTTACAGTTTTAAGGAAGACCCAACAATTTTGACTAAAGGACTAAAGGAACAGGAAAGTGCTGCCAAGTACTATCTGCAGATACAGAGCTTTTACCTCTTCTGAATCGCTAGGTCTGAAGAAGTGGTCTGCAGTACAAGGCAGGAGTAGAAACCCTAAGAGGTTTCTCTCTTAAAATGCAAGACAAAATATGTACAGTTTTTAAAAGAACTCTTGAACCCCTGCAGTAATGGGAAAAAGTGTAGAAAAGTAAATGCCACCTTTGATTTAAATTAAAAAGAATCTTTTTTTTTTTTTCAATTATTTTTTATGTTGAGGAGTAGGGTTGAGGTGTCATTTTCCTGCCACCAGAAGCCCCTAGCATACTGAAAAGTACTGTGTAAGTACTGGACATCTTTGTGACAAGGGGTTTAAATCAGAATATTTCAGAGCTCTGATGTGTGACTGGGGACTGGGCATCCTCCCTCTGAGTCCAGTTATATTTTAATTTCAGAAACATGGTAACATCACTGTGACGTTGTCTAGATGAGAGAGAGCTCCCAATCAATAAATCTTCAGCTTTCTGTGTCAGATGTCCTTGTTCAGAGCTATAGTGGCATCCCTACTCCCTGCACACTATTCCAACTAGGCATGTTTTGTAGCTGCTGTTACGTCATTTTGTCCATTGCTATTTGGACAAATGGTTGGATGGTAAACAGCATTTGCCAAATGCAAAGAAGAGCTTTAACTTTACTACATCAATTGGTTTTCCTTCTGCTCAGTTGATCGTGGGGCTTGTTTTATTTTGTTGTTGTTTTGGTTTGGTTTTTTTTTTTTTTTTTTAATCTGGCCTTCTGCCTTCCCAAGATGGGAAGAAAAATTTGCATGTCTGAAAGCTCTTTATGAAGAGGGAGTTTTTCTTCTGTGCTCACAAGGCCAGACATGCTCTGCAGCAGTGCATAAGCCCCAGCAGATGCTCTGAAATTCAGATTTCCTCTCCCACACTCCATTTGATCTCCTGTCTGGTTTGCCTCCAGTACCATTTCTTCTCAGACAAAGTCAGTTTGCTTCTTCTCTTTTACTGATCTGAAGGTGAGCTATTGGCTTTAAGCCCTTTAGAAAGACCACATAACACTGAACAATTTCTTTGAAACACTGAGTTATGATGGAAACACATGGAATCTATTGCTGGCAATGCAGCAATCTATTAAATGGTCATTGGAAATAAAAGCTTATTGAACTTTCAGCTTGAACCAGATCTTATCAGAGAACTGAAGAGCATCACCTCAGTGAACTTGATGGTGCTATGCTGGTACACACGAACTGAAGATTTTTACTGTGGGTTTTTGTGCTCATTACTCAGTGAGTGATCATTGTAAAGAGCTCAAATACTAAATAAGTCATGTTTTTAATAAGTCAGTTCAAATACATTTTTCTCTCAGAAAATACACCAAATTTGCTATTTCTTTTTTCTTCTGTAAAAAAAAAAGGGCCTCTGTAAAAAGCTTTTGAAATTTACTTAAAATTAAGTAATGGCCAGAATAAATACAATGGTAATTGTTAAATTAGAATGTTACAGTCTCGTAAATCCTAAATCAAATGCTGGTAGTCCCAAATAAAAATTGGGCAAAGTTAATCCAAGTTCAAATCATCAGTCTTTCTTTGGACTCATATAAACTGTTAACAGCCTGCATCTTTTCCCCTTTAACACAGTAATCAATTTCAAATACTTTCTGATGAAGTAGAATTTGAACCGCTTCTCTGTTCTTAAAATAGAAAAAAAAAACAAACCTCTTTTTGATACAAACACTGGGTCAGTGTTGCCATCACCTTTAAAAAAAAACTTGGCTTTGCTAGGGAAGATCTTGGTGTTGTCCTATTACCATCTGATCCTTTACTGTGGTACTGAACACCATTTCTAAAAGACCATGAAGATGGATGAAGTGGAATGTTATCCCTTCTGATTCACATCCTGTCCACAGCTCTAAGAGAGCCAGTGTTGGCCAAGTTTGTGTTTTAAGGCTTTCTTTGTAAGGTATTCCCACAATGGACAGGAGTAGCCCTTTTGGATTTACATTATAGGGGGGAAATGACCCTATTTGGGCTGCTGCATATCAGATGGTTCTCATGGTCATCCTGCATATGAAAAAAATATAATGCAAAACTGTTAACATAATTGTAATAGCAGTGATATTTTTTTTTATGCTGAATTAAAGATATTTAACTCACATTACTGTAGTCATGTATCAATCAAACCACATACTGGGCATGATGCAGATTCCCCCATTCCTTGTCTGTGCTTGACTGCTAATTTGAAATTTCTAATTGCATTCTTATGATCAAGCTTCCTGCCAGACTGACAGCTACATAACATGTAGGAGGAAAGCTAGATGGGAAGGCTAATTATGAACTAAGGCAGTCAGGAGAGAGAGGAGGCTTATTTTATTTTTTAGTCAATATTATATTTTCTCTTGCACCACCCCCAGCAGATTGTGTCTTAATTGGATTGAGTCCTAATCAATGCACAACTAGCCAAATTCAGGTCAGTTCCTGCCTGTCCAGGGAATGTAAATGAAGGGAAAGTATTTGAGGTGTCTCCTCTCCATTTTCCTCTTTTCCACAGAACAGCAAAGGCCAGAAAGAATGTAAGTTCCTTTACTAGAAGAGAAAGGGGTTTGCTTTTTCCTAATTTCCTGCAAAGCATATCATTCAGAAGGGTAGAAAGAAAGTGAGCCATGTTCCGTGTTCTGATTTTGCTATGGTTTGCTGACTGCCACTTTGTTCTTTTCTAAGTACTGCTGCAAATGTTTCTGGTCTTAGCCATACTCCATGATTTGATCTTCCAGCACAACTCAACACAACGCACACTGCCCTCATATTTACTTATAGTTTTGCATAACCTCTTATCCTGCCCCAGGGCATTAGGCATGTATTTAGCATCATGCTATAGAAGCAATGTTTTTGTGGGTCACAACTCAGCCTTTGCTGTTTTTTAGACACTTTGAAAACATACACATACCAAAAAACAGTTTACATCAAAAGGCCTCAGGAATACCATATGTGGAAGCAGAGTTTACCCAGGTCAGGTTCTATGCGGTGTAGATAGACCATCTGTTCTAGCGATACAATCCTTAAGAGAGTAATACACATATTTCCCATGCAAACTGGATTAATCTAAGAAAGAATCTAATGATACCTTACTTAAGTTCTATATTATGCATGATACAGTAATATTTCATGAGCTTTATTCCATTCTAAAATTTAAGAGATATTGAGTTTAAAAGCACTAAAAAATAAATCACTAGTATACAGTATATTTCTGGATTTGAAATATCTTATTTTGTCTTGGCTTCTTCTCCTGATTTATCATTGTACATCATACCCTGCTTGTATCAGGTTCGTCATACTAGAAACCTGCACCAAGCCTGCAGGGTTGAATTAACAAGTTATGAGACAGAGAAGTTTAGGGGTACTCCAGGCTAAGAATCTGTATAGAGAATGTGATCAGAAGGAAGCAGTCCTGGGGTCGGACTTAGTGATCTTAAAGGTCTTATCCAGCCTAGTTGAGTCTATGATTCTATGATTCTAAGAGAGCATGTGATCAGCAGCGAGTAAGGGTTGTAGCAGAAAGCAAATGATTACAGGGACAAGAAGGCAGAAGCAGGTGCCAGAAATCACAGCTAATCAGGCAAGAGACACAACAAAGGAAAAAGCCACAGTGACACACAAGGTAGCCAAGAGTAATCCATGCAAGAGACTCGTATATGTTTCTACGTGACACTAATCAATATTCCTGATCAATATTACACCATTTGTGCTGGCTCTTATCAGCATCCTACTGTCCCAGGTCAAAAGGAGTTTGAATAAGTACAGGTGGACCACTGCAGAGCCCCATTACTGAAACTGCACCTAAAAATGACAGCCTTTTTGTTACTGACATCTGTTATATAAGTTTAGTAATGTTTTGCAGTTCCTTTTTAAATCAGTTGCAATTGATATCAGTAAAAGTTGAAATCCCAAGACAGCAAGCTAAATGTAAACCAATATAAATAATTTTGCTGATTTTGGTCATTGAGTAAGTGGCTCCTTAACCATTTTTATATCCATAAAAGAATTCATCTAAATAAGCTGCAGTCAATTTTTTTCCTTTCAGAATATTAAATTATAAGTAGCTAATGAAAAAATGGTTCTTCTACTGTCAGTCAAAAATAAGGGCAGTGTGTATGTGGGTTTTCTAGAATTTCTACTAACAACACAGCTATTGACTACTGCTAAAACGTGTGTTGGACTTGTTTACTAAAATGTTGCCTAACGTTAAGATCAAGTTCAGGAAATCCTGGGAACATCATAGCACATTAGATGTGTATAGTGCACAAAGTTCCAAGGCTTCTATTTTTGTCTCCTGCATTTAACGTGTCCATTTGTTCACACTTTGCTTAGCTTCATTGACACCTTCTCATCTCCTGGGAACGTTCAGCATTACAGTTTTGGTGGGATTACAGGGATCAAACAAGCCACAGAAATGGAAGAATCCTACTCCCCAGCCTGGTTTGCTGATTCTCAGTTGTCTCTGGTTTCACCAGCCGGATAGCCATCTGCCCAGACAGGAGTTAATTTACTGGGATCTAAAAGTAGAAAGTAACCATCATTATTTCAGAATTCTATTTAGAAACTGCAACTACAATGATAACGGACTGTTACTCCAAACTGGGCAGTGTTACAGATCTCTTATTCTGAGCAGATGGGCTGCAAAACAGCAAACTTTGCATGGACCAGCTGCAGGCTTTCATAACAAATACAAGCTGCTGATAGCAGTCTAGACAGGCACAACAGCTAGAAAACACATTTCCATAATATAATAGCCTGTTGTAGAAAAGAAGCTTGATTCTTGGCATTCCTACTAAAATTCGTGTTCTTATTAATAGAGCTAGATTGTTATACACTTTACATAGACTCCTCTGCCAGCATGTGCTAGTTAACACAAAATAGATGTAAAATGCTACCAAGGTAACTAGCTATGAATCAAATTTACAAAGAGGGGTGTTTTTTTTTTTATTTATTTTGTTTGTTTGTTTACCCAAAGGAAGCTGTTTTATCAAAATGAAATTGTTAATGAGAAAAAAAGTCTGAGAAAAATCCAAATGTCATATGGTGATCAGTTAAACCAAGGAACATTTCATGGTTTTTAACTGGTACAGAGTATTTAATTCGGGAACATCAAAAGATCTAAGACTGAATTTTCTTATCAGTGCTCTGCCTTATGAAAACTGTGAGGCATTTGCAGTTTGGGGGTGTTTTAATATTTATTTTTTTCATTGTTTAAATTTATACCTTATGGCCAGCAGAAATTCTGTATCTCTCAAGAGCATGCTGTAGATCTCCTTCTGATAGAAATACAGCTTCAGTGCCATTTCATGAGAAATACAACTCTGTATTAGAGAAGATGAAAACTAGGAATATCAAAAACATCAGTAGGCACATTTCTCTTAACAGCGTGATACCCAAAATTAATTTGAACACATGGATGATTTTAAATGAAACCTATCAGGACAGTTTATTTTGTTTCAGAGAACTATGAAAAAATTAAAGATATTTTAATGAAATATTTTACTTCTTTTGAAGCAATTTTTTTCAGAATTATAATTTTGGAAAAAATAATTAAAATTTTAGAATTTTACAGATAGCTAGTATGAAGCTAACCTTGAAGTCTGAAGTCTCTGAATTTCACTTTATTCTTGCTACATCAGTCTGATATAGCAGATTTTCCCCCACCCTATGCAAATCTCTCATCATGTATAACTTAAGGGTGTTGTGGCTTAAACCCAGCCACAGAGCTCGTTCACTCACTCCCCCCCCCTTTCTCCCTCTTTCTTTCCTTTCCCCCCCTACCCTGCTCCCAGAGGGATGGGGAGGAGAATTGAGAGAATGTAACTCCCACGGGTTGAGATAAGGACAGCCCAGAAACTAAGGTATAACACAAACCACTACTGCTACCACCAATGATAATAATGATAAGAGAAAATAACAAGGAAAGAGAACACAATACCACCACTGAACAAGTTCGGCACGCCCCCCCAAGAGAGCCTGTACCCTTCCATTACCTCCGTGGGCATGACGTGCTGTGGTATGGGATACCTCTTTGGCTAGCTTGGGTCAGGTGTCCTGTCTCTGCTTCCTCCCGGCCTCCCCTCCTCCCTGGCAGAGCATGAGACTCACAAAGTCCTTAGCCAGAATAAACATTACTTAGCAACAACTGAAAACATTTGTGTTACCAGCTCTGTTCCCAGGCTGAAAGTCAAAACACAGCCCTGCACCAGCTACTAAGAAGGAGAAAACTGACTGCTACTGCTGAACCCAGGACAAGGGAGAACTTACAAGGACTTTGTAGCTCTCTTACAAGTGATTTTTTATTCAGAAGAAAAGTCAACAGAGATAACTCCTGTCCTGAATAGTCTCTGCATCTAGTACAGAAAAAAGATGTCTTGGCTGAAAGAAATCATGTCATGGGTTAATTGCTGTGGAGGTTCCTATTTTCACCACCTCTAGACATATTTATATAGTGTTTTAACACCTGGTTTGTATTTATTCGGTGAAATTTCAGTTAATTGAATTAATTAAGTAATGCGGAATAGCTGAATCATAAATTCCACATACTCCATGTTTCTTTCATGTAGAAACTTCTCTCACAGCTGCTCATGCCCTTGACGTTGTGTGCAGTTTGCTGGCTGTGTCTTGTGGCTCAGAGTCATGCGGAGATTTTGATGTGCACAGCATGAGGTCAGGCGTGTTGGCTAAGCACTCCACACCACCTCACCCTGTGTGCTCTGTGCCAGCTCATCTCTGAATTACCACATTTGTTGTGTAGTTTTGCTATGAGCTAACACTGTATCTGTACGTACTATACATGGCACTTGTTTAATACAACTGATCTCTAGTCCAAACACTATGAAACAACTGAAAAATATGAGGCTTTGACACAAACCCTTAACTCCTGTTTTTAAATTTTGGCAAATTAACCATAAATTTTAGAAGATAAGAGTTGAAAAGGCCTGCATATATATATTTAGTGGCAATATATTGTTGCAATAAAGAGCCAGTTAGTTTAGCTTTTTGGCACAGTTTTCACTCAAGTTTCAGCCAGTTGTCTTAGGCTATTCAGTATTAAAGAGCACATCACGTATTTTTGTCTATTAAATCAAAACGATAAATGATTAGCAATGAACATTCCTGAAGTAATAAAATCACAAACATCTAGATTTCCTTCAGGTCCTATGATACTGAAAATTAGGCTATTTCTACAGTGGATTATACAAAAATATTCAAATTTTCTCTCCAGAGATCTATTCAAACCAGAAGAGAGAAAAGTCTGCTGAGAAAAATACAGCGTGAAACACCGTTTTAATAATACCAGATTAGAAGGTTGTTGTTGGGCAATCAAAAAGACTTTGCAATTTTGTAAAGAGAGGATAAAGAGATATGACCAAAATCTCCTCAAACTGCATTAAAAGCTAAAAACCCTATCATAAAGCAAAAACTTGTGAGTAATTCAGTCCTTTGTTCTCCTTTGTTCAGTGACAGCCCTAAACGATTTTGCTTTTAAGATTTTATTTTGAGTGTCTTCTTTCTATTTTTGTTCATATAATGTTTAACAGATATATTATTAACTCCATGGCTAACACAGGGAAAAGAAAAAAAAAGAAAGTATTCTTATTAATAGAAATAAGAAGATATAAGTTGCAGCCTCTTTGGAAGGAAATTAACTGTTATAAAGACCACACAAATAACTTTATATATATAAGATGTTTGTGCCCTATTAATGTAAATAAATGCAAGTTTCTTTTTTTTTAGCTTGTAAATGTTCTTCTACTCAGGTTAATCTAAAAATGATTCACTGTATGAACTCTACATTACTTTTATTGAGCTTTCCTGTAACAAAGCAAGTGTAGTCATCTGGTACTTCCTACTTATGTAACCAGGGATGAAGAGTTAATTAGGGTATAAGCACTTACCCTCATTCAGATTTGTATAAACAAATCTGATAACTCAGTGTTGTTAAATATGCTTCTGCAATTTTCTTGAGCACCAATCACAGAGAAAGAAATGAGGGGAATATTTAATCATTTTATTTTTTAAGAATGAATAAAAACAATTTAAGGAGAATATTCCAGATGGAAGCCATCACACATTGCCTGCCTCTTCCCTGTCCGATATTATTTTTGCCTGAAAGGGGGAAACTATCACAAAGAGGAAGTTTCTTACTTCTTTGGAAGATTTTTAATGTCAATGGAGAGGCTCCACTGTGCCTCACTGAATCAGCTACTTACATGCTATGAGGCTGATGTCTGACTTGCAGGACTTTGCATCAGTGTACCTGTGAGGAAAGAAAAAAAAAAAAAAGAAAAATCTAAAAGAAAGGCAAATGAAAACCTGAACAGTGAATTTCCTACCCCCAACATGCAACTTTCAAAGCATGGCTTGAACCTAAGCATTCTCAGTTGGATATGTTGTAATGTATTCCTTTTCCTATTTTAGAAGAAACAACTTTCAGTGAAAGAAGCGAGGCAGCAGGATTCAAGGAAAATACGACTTTCTCCTATTCTGATCTGAGCTTCTGTGCTAAGAACACAGGCATAATCACAACTGACTCTTCAGGAAGGGCTTAAATGTCTTTGTTTCAAGGCATTTTGTGTTTAAGTATCCCATAGATGCCTTGCTATTATCAAAGCATGAAAAAATGCCTGGGAGTTACATGACAGTCACAGTTAACCTGCCTGAAGTGAATTACTCCTAAAACTGAATGTAATAATAAGTGTTTTTTCAGTTGCTTAGTTTCCTGACAGATGTTTTTGTTTGAATTGTGTGAGTTGTTTGACTCCACTTACTTTAATTAGGCGTAACTCTCCATCTGAGTCCCCCAGGTCACTGTTTTAGATCTAACATTTTTTCTGTCATTTTGTTGGTTTTCAGCCACTGATGTACCACAGTCAGTTTATTCACATGCAGCGCTCATTTGCCATAAGCCAGAATTCAGTTTCATTCAGAGACCTTAGACTAAGTAACAGCTGTGGTACTCCTAGTCCTCAAAGCACCTGAGACTGGGTCTTTACATGCCTGGAAATGGTTGTACATGTTTTTCCTTTTAGCAAAATAAATGTGGATCTGTCTGCCTGTGAGAGTAGTAGCACTGATACATGTATGTATTCACTTTGTAGGATAGATACACCATTCTAGGAATGTTTCTCTCAGAAATATGGTTTAGGTACTATAAATAACTATGTATCTTGTCTTCCCACTCTGAAAGATTGCCTAGAAATTTACAACTGAATATTTATTAATCAGTTTTTTGTGTCTTACAAGCAAAAAAAAAAAAAAACTTTGATGAGATCATTACAGAAGTGTTTGTGCCAGAGTGATAGCGGAGTAAATCAGAGGGTATGAGTCAAGCTGTTACAAGAATAGAAAGAGGTGTCTCAGCATCCTGCTCTTTAGAGAGTAGGCTAACTACTAGGTGTCTGCTTGAAAAGCTGGTAAGTGGAAGAGTGTGGAAAAGGGAGGAACTCAGAAAATGTGAAAGAGAACTAAAAGAAAAGTTTCTGGAAGTTACCTAAGAAGGAAGAGGTTTGCTATTTTCTTTCCTGAATTCATTTAACTGATAAAGGTTTTAGATAAGACAATATAGGTGACTTAAAATGTGTTTTTTAAGGTAGCAAATGACATTAGTGGGTTTACATTTACAATAAATGCCTTTCTGGCACCTTTCTGGCACCCAGAAAGGAGGTGGAGAGCTCAGTAACAACTGAACTGAAGCTATTCTGGGGTAAGTGGATACTAGTTTGTGATAAATCTTAGTTAATAACTTCGTAGTTCTGATGCCTGTCTGATGTTTAGTACCAGAAAGAAAAGTCTCTATCCTTCACCAGCAATGATATGAGTCATACTCTTTATTGGAGGAGTCAGTGCTGTGTGGGAGTGGGACCTAAATGAATGTTTATAAGAGGAAAAACAGTTTTGTTCTTCAAACTTGAAATATGTGCTCTTTCAGAAGCCTGTTAGAGGTGGCATTTTAAAGTATTTTTGTTTTCTGTACAAGGCTTCTTTGAAACAGCATTTGTGTGTCAGAGATCATCAAATGGCACCATTTCTTGCAAACTCTTTTTTTTTTTTTCTTAACCATAAAAGCAAAGGCCTTTTAGATCAAAGCTTTCAAGAGACACTGTGACAGGTAACAGAGAACAATCTTTCTCCCTAATGTTCTATATTTAAAGACACTTACTGTACAACTTCCTAGAAAACTGATTAACTTTATTAACTTTAACTGATTCTAAATGATCTTTTTTATTAACTTTAACTGGTTAACGTTTTTAATTAGATCAGTTTCTAAAGTTATAAATTTGATGTAGAACATGTAAACAAAATGAAGTATGTTCACAAAATTATCACCGTCCTTACTACTCCTCCCCTAATGCCGAAATCCTACATATCAAGCTGTCTGAAACACTTAGACACAGTTAGAGTAACTTCACTTGGAAACAATAAATTAAGGATCTCTACATGTTACATAAAACCTTGTTCATTCTACCTTTGTTTTACTATTAACACAGTGGGATTTTGTTCAATAGTTTTACAGTGTAAAAAAAACACCCTTCTGAAATCTTTTTCCATGTAGCGGATGTTTTGTAATTACTATAGTTTGCAACTCTCAGGTTACTTTTAAGAAGCAAGAGAGTAGTTTGCTTCATAGCTTGAACGAAAAGCTAGTTGTTGAAGCAAGTATACTCCTTGCATATGAAGTCTGGATGACTGAGTCTTGTAGAAAGTTATGGTGTACAAATCTGTTCTAGAACTGGTCTATAATTCATTGTGTTAATGGAATGAATTATAGATGAAGTTTAGTAAGACTCCACATTAAAGATTTCCTCTCTGTTGGGAACCCAGCATTCTGCATATGATGAAAAAATTATCAGAGGTTTATTCAACTTGGAGAAGGCTAAGAGAAGGTGATGTTGCTCTCTTACTTCGTAATGGTGGTTATAGACTTGATAGAAGCTATTCTCAGAGGTGACAGCAAAAGGGCAAGAGACAGTGTTGCATGTCTTGCAGCAAGAGGAGTTCTGGTTATATGTAAAAGACAGTACTATTCATAGTGTGGGCAATTGAGTACTGGAATGGGTTTCATTGGAAAGTTGCATAATCTCTATTGTGGACATGCCCAACACTCAAGTGGTTGTAATATTGTGAAACCTGCTCAGACTTTGAGGCTGGCCCTTCTCTGAGAGGAATGACTAGATCAGGTGAACTCTAGAGGCCCCTTTCAACGAAATATATTATATGAATCTAAATTATATAGGGCTGGGGTATCAGAGACAACTTTCACCAGACATCACCAGCTGTCTCACTGCTAGAGAAGATTTACTGTTATTATCTGTTTAAGCCAACAAGTCACACCTGATTCCTCATTCTTGCAACCCAGTGTGCACGGCTCCAGGTTCTTAGGACCCAGGACAACTTTTGCTTAGGCCACCTTTTTCCATCCAAGGAACCTGACTGTGAACAAGGAACTAAGGAAATCACTATCACAGTTAAATAAACTCTTCTAGTCATCATTATCACACCTTTGGCCGTGGTTCCTGACTCAGCCTTGTGAGTGTTCTACTGGCCATGTCTCATCTGCTGTGGGGCCACATTGGAGAGCAGCTGGGCAGGAAGCAGTATGTGCCACAGTTACTGCATCAGTACCACTCTACAGCTCCACCTCCACTGGAAAGCACTGCATATGTAAGCTGTGATTGTCCTCTTTACAGAAGTCACTGAAGATCACTTCTCTGTCTGTTTGCACACAAAATCCCTCTCCTTCACATCTTCACTGAATTCATACTTACACAGCCTCTTTCCTCTGTTTTTTTTCTGATTGTTTTCTAAAACTATATCTTTTTTCTCCTTCAGTTATTAAGATGAAGTATAGTTACAACCTAATATCATTAACTTTTTTACATATTGTGTTTGCAATGAAGGATTCTTTATCCAGCAAGCACCAAAACAAAATCTTTCATTTCTGTTACTTTCCAGCATGGGTTTCTGCCAGGAGGTCTCTCTGATTACTTAGGGCTAGTAAGAGGTAGGAAACGCACATGATGAAAATGGTAATTTCCTGAGATTACACTAACTTTTTGGGGTGTTGAGTTTTCCAAGAACAAAATTAAATTCTCAGTGCAGGGATTGGACTAGTTGACCTTTGAAAGTCCCTTCCAACCCAAACTATTCTGTGATTTGATTCTGTGATTGAAAACCACAAACCTTCTTGAAATAAGAACATCATTGTATATAATATATATGCTTTTTAGGCAGAAACTACTCTTTGACTTCCAGACGGACTGCATCTAAAAAGTGTGAAGGCATCCTGTATGCTGGAAGGCTTCACTTCAAGTTGAAATTTGGCTTTAGATTTTGTTTTGTTTTGCAGTATAGCTATAACTGTATCTACCCAGTCCAGTTTATGTTCTGCTACTGTACTAGTTAAGTAATAGACAGGCACAAGAACTCTGTCTTGGCATTTTAGAGTTCACCATACAGTTAGTCTTAATTGTTCATGAGGTTTATTCTGTCATTGCAAACCTAATTTTCCCTGGCACCTTCTGGAGTTAGCACAGAGAAAAGTGCCTATTCTGATATCCTCTGGAGGAGATTCTGTCTCCACTGATTACAGTAAGAGCTTGAGGAGATCATCCAGTCTTTGCTAAACTTTGCCTTTAAAAACATTTGGCTCCATTTATATTCATAAATTAAATTATTCACCGACATCCCTTCAAAAAATATGCCAACACATTTTATAACCTCTTGTGGCACTGAATTACACAGACTCTGCTAAGCATAAAGAGCTGGCCCATACATGGTTAGCACAGCATTTGCTTATGCATGAACTTGAGGGTTTTTTTGTAAATGGTGGGCATGAAATGGTCTGAATTAAAGAAATGTTTAGTTAGAACATGTCCAGCAAGTGGCATCAGGTCCCTGACTGGGACTGTGAAGGTCAAGTTCAGTTCTCTGCCCCAGGCTTTGTGTGAAAGAATGGTGAGATCCAGAATGCACAAGTTAGTTATATTTCTTTCAAGTCTTGTAGTGCTGAAATACTTAGGCTCCTAAGACTTATTTTCTTTGATGGTTCAAATACTTGGAAGCTTATGTCTCATTAAATTTTTTTTTTTTTTTTTTAATGTAGGGTGCTTTATAAAATTCTGGGACTAAAGATACCACTTCTTAAATATCAAACCAATAAAATTATCTGATAAAATCCTGAAATTATGTTAGTCCACTTAGTCATAGTATGAAGAATTTGCTATTGCTGCTGATTAATGATGACTTACACTGCTAAGGATGGCAGCCTTAATTAGGACAAACATAAGAAAAAAGAAAACTCTCAGAGTTTATCAGCAAGAAATATTTGGCTGTTCGGTTCTATATACAAACAATCACAGACTTGAAAACTGCTTATGGTTCCTATGGGGAATACTGTTTGCAGAGTTAGCGTTGTCTCTGGCCTATTGAGATGGAACTGACCTTTGATGTGAAGTTAATATAGTATGATTAAGAAAACAAGAGGCAAAACAAATACAAGGGAAGGTAGGGAGGATCAGAGGCTGTAAACAAGAGAAACAAGTGATAATAGCAAGCAACAGAAGAGCTGGGGAGGAAGAAGTGCCCAGTTGTGGACATAGAGTATCCTTCTCCATTTCCTAGGCCATCATATTTTCCTATTAAAACATTCAACTAACAGTGCACAACTAAATTTTTCATGAATTTGTAACTATTTTATGATGAGAGCATGCAGTGAGAAATTCAAACACTCTGTAATGGCAAATCAGATAAAAACAACTGCCTTCCAGGGACGTTTCTCCTTACTGTTAGAACTGCTGTATACATGTAACTGCTGGCAATAAAATGTCAAGAATGCGAGAGAAACTTGAAAGATCCTTGATTCAATAAGGAAAAAGTTGTTTTGCAAAAAAAGGCAGTGTTCTGCACTGTTATGGATCCTAATTATGAACAAACCAGATCCTGACTGAAAGCCGAGACTTTCACTTGTCTGCAGAAAGCATGAGACTACATTTGTTTTGCGAGATAATGAGTCTGACACAGAAGGCTCAGCCTGGCTACCTTTAAGCTTGGCAGCATATGGTCTAAAACTCTGCTAATGATGTGAAGGCTTGAACATCCCATTGTATGAAAGTCTGTATTCCACCCTTGGAAGAGGCTTTGTTATCCAGCCATCCATGAACACCACTCAATACTCCTGCATGTTTCCAGTCATTAATAGAGAGTGGTAGAATTGGTAAATTGAATTTTTAATAAAAGACAACTACTAGCATATTGCCTTCATAGGAGAGATCTAAACATTCAGGTATATGTAGTGTTTTGGGCCACACAAAGCACTCTTCATTTGCTAGTCTACTTCACATACCAATTTAAATATCCTTCCTTACATGCCTACTTTGATATAATACACAAATGTGATAAATAATGGATTTAAAAAAATCAACAAGTTTTGAATCTTAATGGAAGAACTACTGTTACAGTCAAGGGTTAAGGTTTGGGTCATAAAATAATTTGTTGTTATTATTTTAAGCTGTCACGTCAATGATTATTTTTATCATCACAACAGTAATTCATGAGGAAAGCCATGGGCTTATTCTTTGCCATGGTTAGGGGATTAAATAATTTTCTAGAGTAAAACTGCTGATTCATATGGAAGCATACCAAAAAATGAATTAAAAACTGGCAGTTTATTTTTTAGTCTTTCAGTCCTTTGGAGCACAGGGACTTTCTGTGAGCTACACTATAATCTCCATGAAAGTCTCCTGGGTTTCCAGCATATGGTAGCAATGTGACTGTCAAGTCAGTTTAGCCAAATCAAAAAAATTAAGATTGCCTCATTTTCTAGCTAGAAAGGATTTAATAGTGATTGATTTCTGTCATAGCGGAATAATTAACCTTACCACTTACGTGTAGTTATTCATTAAGAGTATCTCGTACCAATTGCCAGAAATTATTAAGCTAAGCCTCATGATACTTGTAGAGAAAGAATAATTATCCCCACTTTGCAGGTGGAGAAGCTGCATACATATATACACAAATACCTATATATGCTTACAAATACATTATATATATGACAGTAGGTATGCTGAATGTCATGGCATGTGAATGCTCCATTCCTGGAAGCATTTAAGGCCAGGTTGGACAGAGCCTTGAGAAACCTGCTCTAATGGAAGGTGTCATTGCCTATGGCAGGGGGGATTGAACTAGATGATCTTTAAGGTCCCTTCCAATCCAAACCATTCTATGATTCCATTATTCTGTGGTATAGTTATACATAAAGAGAGAGGCCTACATTTTGGTTATCTAATAGTTGGTTTTATACCCATGCCTAAGTATATAGTTTAATTTTCTGAGGTGTTGAAAATCTTTTATGTTACAACCTAATGAATATGACAATGAAACTTAAATACAAATCAGTAACAAATTACGTTTGAGCAACTTCAGAAATACAAGTTTTGTTTTGAAATCATGAGATGTGTAAAATACGCACAAGAAAATGTAACAGAACCCTGAATCAAATATTAGACCTCTTTATTTGAATACCATAGTTGGATTAGTTTATGTATATTAGAGGTGTAGATTAAGACACTTTTTCATAGAATCATAGAATGGTTTGGGTTAGAAGGAAACCAATTTACCTACTAGGGGACAATATACTTGATTTAATGTTTTAATGATGTAGTGTATCAAATAGGATAGAAACCTTAACTGAATCTCAGTGCTTAAGAATTTGTTCTGGTTCTGTTTGAAATACTGAAGTACAGTGTGAAAGCAAAATGCTGTGAAGGTTATAGACCATAAAACTGGTGATGTAAAGAAATGAAAATAGTCAAATACGGCCATTCTTGCTTTTGTTGCGTAAATAGGAGCTTACTTGTCCTGCTGGGAATATTTGCAGAGTGCAGTTTCTCAGTAAACAGATGTGAGAATCAGCTGTGTTGTGAGTGAAAAAAATGTCCTGAATGCGTTCGTGGAAACCAAATTGCACCAAATTGTACTTGTCTTGACCAATAATTTCTTATAGTAAAAGTTGAAAAGGAAACATAATTTTATTTGTAGTCATGTTGGTACATGCCTTTATAATATCTGATGAATACCAGGTACGTCACTATCACTGATTGCCTTCCCCATAAGGTAAGCAAACTGTCTGCTCTGTCGCCAAGGTATAGAAAGTCACAGTCTCCTTCAAGCTAAGTGATATCCCACTGCCTTGTAAGACCTTGCTGCTTCTAGTGAATCACTCCTGCCCTAGCAAAGGGATGGCCATGGGCACATGAGGACATTCTTCCACTGTCACAGTTGGGTCTGGGTCTTCAGTGGCGCACTGAGTGCTGCAACCTGGGCTAACCTCTTCCTCAAGCAATAAGCATTGGACCATCAGAGTTAGGTTTGGGAGCAGGACTTCAGGTTACATGAACCTGGAAAGCAGACTGAGTTCATGTTTAGATTCAGGCTTGACGGAGTACTTATTTTATCAATACCTGTTTGTTCCCATCCTAAAACATTAGCTCTTTCACTGCACTTTTGGTAAAGTCAGTGTTACCCTGCTCATTTCAGAGAGAAAGAGCAAAACCATCAGAGAAGAGGAATGGTTTCATTAATTGAGTCTGATATCTCCTAGTCCTTGTGTCAATATGAATTCAGTGTTTTGCCAAAATTTTCTAAGGAGATTAATGATTTTGGCTGCCTAATTTAAGAAACCTTTAAAGCTTCTTGAACTTTAGGAAGTGAAAGTTATGTTCCATTAAAGTGCTTCATACCAGCTATGTAAAAGTAGAAACTCCCCCAAATATGCACATATATACTTGTACGTGCTTTTTTTCTTGCTGTAGTTGTGCATTTGGTAGAGCATGAGCTTGCTGCTTCCTTTCTTCATTTTGTTAGATCTGACAAATAGAATTGCTAGAAAAATGTATATTCACTCACAGCTGTACCTTTTTTGATTGAAATTAACTATCTTCATTTTTATCCTGTAATTGAAAGATTCAAGAAGCGCTGCCCATGATAAAACAAATGAATCAATTATCCACCTGCAGGATTTCATATAGGAAGCAAAAAAGTGTTGCAGATCATGTCAGCTCACATAATTTTACAGCTCTGGAAATTTGTGCCTTTTTCAGAATTTTCTCTCCACGACAGAGTCCCATGTTGAGAAAAAAGGTACAGTTCTGGAATTCAGCTTTTTTTTTTTTAGTTGCTCTGAAAGCTTTATCCTGTCTGTAGAAGTTTATGACCATTTTTGTTAATGGGTTTGGTTTGAGGTTTTTTCCCCCAAAGATTTATGAATAAATGGAGATGCTTTAATTAAAAGCTCATATAAGAAAATTTGCATTGTAATTGCTTTCCAAAGCACTAAATGTGTTTTGTGCTGGATATTTGTATGTGTAAATTTTCTTGATGTATTGCTAAGACTGAAAAATAAGTTCTGCATGATAATTTATCCTTCTAATTCATTTTTTTATTAGTATCATGCTAGATGCAGACTGATCAGTAAGTCTTCAAAATAATTCAAAATTACAATTTAATTTCTCTATTGAGTTATTTGTAGACAAAAAAATAAATCTACCATTACTCTGGTTAAGATATTTCTAATGAAAATAATCTTAATTTGCAGTTTCTCCTATTTTTTTGTTATAAATAAATGTCATAGAAATTCTGTTTTGATTCTGTGAAGAATCTAATTCTAGTTTTGTGTCAAGTCCAATTTATTGTGTCAAGGCCTATTTATGTGCTCTTATCTAAGCACATAAATAAAAGCTTCCAGTCAAAGGTCTCTGTAAATCAGTTAGATAAATATATTAATTAGTTAGAGGACAGTCCATAAGAGCACAAAATCAATATCATATGGAAGCTAACAAAGTATCAGCTTTCAGCCACATGACTGACTATGCAAGTTGAAATTTTTCTTATCCAGCACTTGAACTTTGGAGATCAGCACTGTCCTGTTAACTGGAGATCAGCACTGTCCACATAAATTTTAAATGCCTGAACAGCTATAGAACATAAAGTCTAAAGGGTATGAGCCCTGTAAAATCAAAATGCATCATAAATATACTCTTATATTTTTCCACATACAATCTCATTTCTAATTATTGCTGTCTGAATTTGTAGTTGCCACTGTGATAGCATCTCAGTTACCCATTTAAAGGGACTGAAATAAAACAGAAACATGACTATGTCTGTAAATCAGTATTTAAACTTAGTTATATAAACAATGTGAAGTTTAGGGAAGGTAAATGTAAATTTATTCTAATACCACCATTCTTTTAATCTGATATTCCAGTGTTTCACTTTAAGCTATTTGTTACTTTCATTGTTAATTTTTGAAATGTCAGTGAGTCTTCTGATTTTTTAAGCTCTTTATTGATGACTTATTTTGAATCCATTTTGTTTCTCCTTCTCAACCTAATTTACTTCTTAATTGGCAATTGCCTTAATTTCATGGTTTACAGTAATGTCACAATTCCATTTTTCAAACATTGATTATACAATTGGTTTAACGTTTCAGCTAGCACGTGGTTTTGAAATTGGAGTGGAACTCAAGAGTCAATCATCCATCAGATTGCACAGTTATTGACCTATAATATAGAACAACCTCAAAAGAATGAGATAAAATTCAAAATAATCTATGTGAAACATGCTGATTGGAGATTAATAGGTAGGATTTCAGAGGTACAGGATCTGCCAGCAGAAGGGCTAAGAGGATAGTTGGTTGAGTTTACTAGTTTGGGCAGAAAGATTATTTCACTCTTGTAAAGGCAAGTTTATTCAGGAAATCCTCAAACTTCCTGCTCATCCCATCTGTATCTGGGTCAAAAATATAAATATTAGGGGAGGGGGAGACCAAACCCCACTTGCTCTTTTCTAAAAACAAAGCTTTAGCTCTACAGTAATCATGAATAAAAGTGGTGAGAGCATGTGCTGTGCATCACCTGTGTCTCCATCCTCAGCCTCCCAAGCCTATTTTAGATTTCTGTGTCAAAATGGCTGAAGACAGTGCAAACTGGGTCTTATTCTGTTGTAAACCTTAAGTCTAGGAAACTATCCTAGATAATTCTGATTATGTAACAGCTTGATTAACTTATGTGGGGCTAATGTACCATGCATACTGCTTTGGCATCTCCACTGAGAGGGGGAATTGTCCTCTGTGCTAAAGTGAGGATCTAGCTTTCATCGTTTGTGGCTTAGACATACCTTGGCTTCTGGTACCAGCACTTTGCTATGGAGAAAAAGATATGGTGGGGTGGCCCCCATGAATGGATGCTTGGGCAGTGTCTGTTTATGCTATATTGTTTGAAAGTGCGTTTATATGTTTATGCATATGTATGTGTGTGTATGATGGACTGACAAACTTGGTGATTTCCGCTAAGAAGTGATTGATTGTAGGATCAATATACAGACATCTGTTTTCAGAGAAATGTCTAAATTGCAAAGATATATTAGCTTACCATGGTGAATGAGTAATTTTGACTAAATACTTTCTTTAGTGATACTGCACTGATTTAAAGGGACCTTGCCTTAAGTGTCCTAGAAATGGCTGTGCAAGTATTACCCACTAATATGTAATTGCTTTTCATGCTTTCAGACACTGCTTTGTAATATAATTGCCATATAGGTCATTTCAGCATATGCTTAATTTTAGCCATGAGCTCAAACCTAGTTGTCAGTGGACTGTTCTGCTGAACATGGCTAGATTTAAAAATTAAGCATGTGTCTTGGTAGGTACTTCATGGATAAATTCTGTAATCTCAGGACATGCAAACCTTTCAGGAATTCAAATAAACATCAGTTTGACTTTGCTGAAAACTCAAACCTGTTTAAGCAGCTGGAGATCTGGACCTACGACCAGTTGAACAAGACCTACCCTTTCTTTTCCATAGATTTTCAGTCAATACTGTGAATACAAGTCTTGCTATTTAGATCCCTGTTCAGTGAGATTGTTTTCCTATACACTGCACACCAAATCTAAAAGTTGTTTTTTGTTAATGTTAAACTATTATTAATAGCACTGTTAAGTGCCCTTTCTACACAAGCTGAAAGTAAGATTCACAATGTCTATTAACTAGGTGGGAATATGTAGGAATATCAAAGTGCACCTATTTTCCTCAAAGGCAGAAGAAAATTACCTTCATCCTTAGCTGGATACTGAAGCCTCATGTAGCTGGGACAAATGGGAAAAGGAGTAATTCCGGTGTTTGGGATAAAGCAATATTTGTCACCTCCACATGTTGCTGCTGTCTATAACTGATCTGGATCTGTTCTGTCCTCCTTGATTCACACCAGTCACAATTACTGAATTTAACAGAAAACTATGGAGCAGTCTAATCATTCCATATGAATCACTGTTGAATATTTTATGTTACTATCATATGCAGAATCTCTTTCACAGAATCAGAGAACGTTTG
This sequence comes from Lathamus discolor, assembly GCF_037157495.1. Classification (NCBI taxonomy): domain Eukaryota; kingdom Metazoa; phylum Chordata; class Aves; order Psittaciformes; family Psittacidae; genus Lathamus; species Lathamus discolor. The sequence continues at coordinate 115,346,290 of NC_088887.1, read as the reverse complement.
AAGTTGGAAGGAACCACAGAATGTTATGTAGTTCAGCCTCCCTGCTCACACAGGGTCACTTAGAGCACATGACTTGTGCCCAGACAGCTCTTGTATATCTCCAGCAAAGGAGACTCTGCAACCTCTCTGGGCAACCTCTTCCAATGCTGAGTCATCTTCACAGTAAAGAAGCTCCTCCTCATGTTCAGGTTGAACTGTGGTTTAGTTTGTGTCTGCTGCCTCTTGTCCTGTTGCCTGGCACCACTAGGAACGAGTCTGGCCCCATCCTTTTGACACCCTCCTTTTGGAGGTTATACACATTGATCAGATTCCCCCTGGAGCCTTCTCATCTCTGGACTGAACAGGCCCAGCTCCCTCAGCCTGTCCTCAGATGAGAGATGCTGCAGACCCTTAATCATTGTAGTAGCCCTGTGCTGTACTTGGTCTAGGAGCTCTGTGTCTCTTGTACTGGGGAGCCCAGGATTGGATGCAGTACTCCAAGTGAGGCTTTGTTCAAGATACTTCTGTTGACAGTTGAGCTCTTCTGCTCAACAGCTATGACAGGGCTGTGTGAACAGCTCCATGAGATACATGTCACAAGCAGAGTTTTTGGGAACCTTTTGTGAAATCGTTTTCTTAGGATGAAACTTTTTGTAAGAGCGGGTAGGCTTCAGTGCAGCTTCTGACCACTTTTCTCAGTTACAAGAGAGATGTCTACAGGAGAAGTGAAATAAAATAGCACACCATAGGAACACAGTGTCTTTAAGTTATTTAACGCATTCAAGTAATTAAATACTTAATTACTTAACACATTTAATTCTTTCTTATTTGGAGGCTTAGAAGAGACGAGGGGTTAAGCATCGCCCCTCTATGACTAAGCAGGATTAGTCATAAAGCTTTGATGATTTTAGGTTTTTAGTCCCTCTCTCTCCCTCTCAAAATCTCTTCCTGTCCCATCCTCCCATCCTCTCCCCCCCCCCCCCAACCCCATTGAAAAAAATCACTGGAGCAATGAAAACATTTTTTGCATTTCAAAAAATAGGAAAAGTATTTCCTGTTCCTTCCTCACAATTCTGGCCTTAACAGAATTCAATTTCTTTTTGTGACTCCTACCAAGGTTCCTTGACTCTGGCTTCCCAGGCATAAAATGCTGGGCTCTGGGAGTTTTTTGTAAGGGAGATGTAATGATAGACAAGGTAACTTGCCAGTGTTTGCAGAATCAGAGATTTCGTGGCTGTAGTATAAGACTGAGGAAGCAAATATTTATTCAGAGCTTAGTGCATGGTTTGGATGAAGTATGGTATGTAACTTAAAGGTCATACAGTGAGTGATGAGCATAAGAGGATATAAAGGAAAAGTGAACAGCTGGTCATTTTTACATCCTATCTACCCCATCTGTTGAATGAAGCAAGGCCTTGTGGAAAAAAAGAAAAACAAGCAAACAAAAACAAAAAAAAACAACAATGGCGCCAGCATGGTTTTGTGGAGGCAAAATTATATTTTGTTAATTCTAAAAATTTGTCTTTGAAATACAAAAAAGAAGGTGTTTCCTGTGATGACTTAATTCTCTTTAGTAGGAAATGTTTTCTGTGCCTTTTAAACACTATTCCTCCACCCCAATGGTGAAACTTCCTTCTAAGAATGTTAATGCTTTGCTGACTCCTGTTGAAAGGAGAGGTGGATAGTGAGCAGGTCCTACAGACAGGAGCTTCTTGGGCTCCACTGTCCTTCCTCTTTTTCTGCCTACATCAGCTCCTGACAGTTGCAGTATAAGACTGTTCATAATATGAACTCACTTTTCAGCAGAGTGGCTGTGATTATCTGCTACTATTGTCCCACATGCAAAATGTGGCGATGCACAAGAAAGAGCCAAGGTTATATAGTCTGCAACTCAGCTATAGAGAAATGCATCTGTCAAGAGAAGCTATTTCTGTAGCCAGATTTGAGTATTCAATTATTAGGCATCTTGGGACAAAATAAAAAGACTGCACAGATTTATTGTCACTACAAAGGTTGTTTCTTAGCTTTGTCTGGAATTACTGTAGCTTTAGCCTCAATCCCCACAGCAATTAACACATTAGCTCATTTTGACCATTTTTAGTTGGTTGTTTCTTTAGAGACTTTGAAGTAGTAGAAGCAGACAAAACTCTGATTGACAGATGGTTACACCTTTATGGAGTGTTGTAATTTGGCCTTCTATCTTTGCAGGCTTAGATCCTTTGTCAGTCTTAGCTCTGTGCACATCTGGCTTTTTCGCTTTTCCAGCTTTCATGCTCTGCTGAGTTGGTGGCTCTGTCTTGATCATCCTTTTGATCATATACCTCACAGAGGCAATAGACATACTTTTCCACTGGTGATTCACTCTATGTATGATTTTATGCATTTTATGGTTATTTTATTCAGAAGACTGCAGTGATGATTGCCATGTTAATGTTCTCATCCACGTAGTAATACAGCAGGTGACTACTGGTAATTAATCATCAAAACCTTTATTCTTTTTATAACAGAGGAGCTTTTTAACACTGTGCAGGAGTCATAACCTGCGAAGCCCACAAGTGTTGGGAGAATCTGACAGAAATAGCTAAGCTTTTACAGAAAATGGTGTCAAATTTTGAAACTCTGATCTTAAATTTATAGGATCTGTGTGTGTATACATGTGTTAATTGCAGTAAAGCCATGTCTTCCTATCACAAGTTTTATAGGTGTAAATCCCATTAAAAATATAGGAAATGTCATGTCACATCCCCCAGTGTAAGAAAGAGTGGTGTGTTTCATTTTATAACTGTTACTCTCCCTTGAAGATAAATTAGTCTTTAAGCTATATAAATACGTATTTTCTATTGGAAGAACTGTGTATTTGCAACCATTTTCTTCATCTGCATCTTTAAAGGCCATTCATGCCCATTCAACCAACCTTTCATGGCACTTAATAAGAATATTAATGGCACGCAGCTGACTAATGTCAAGCAGTTAATGTTTGGACACTAGCTAATATTTTCCATTACACACTGTATGATTAATTTACTATGACTGCAGTTAAAAGAATGAGCAGAACAATGTCACATTTGCAACTTTATTTTGAGCTTCAAGTAGTACAAAACATATTTAAAATGGCTTTGTACTATGAGTGAAATTATTATAACTGTGTATTATATTCCATACAGTCATCTAGAATAGCCCTTTACTGTGTCTTCCAATCATCCATCATATTGGTCAATTAACACTGGTAAAGGAGTCTGAAAGTCTACGGCATCTAAGGGGCTTCCAGAGAAGCCAGCATTAAAAAGTGTACAGGGTAGCCACTTGACACATCTGTTCACTTGTTTGCTTCATGTACTAAAGAAAAAAAAGTCTTTCTGGAATATTGCAGAAATATATTCCTGGTTTTGATGGTGTTGGATATTTTCCTGGTAAGACAAGAGGTTTCAGTCTGAAAAAACAAAACAAAACAACAAGCCAAACAAAAAAGAATAACATGTTTGTGGCAGATTATATAGCACTCATATGCTGCTATTCTAATAAGTATTGATACGTGCTTACAAGTGTTTTTTTTTTTTTTTTGTCATCTGAAACTTACTGTTTGGCATAGACAATCTATTTATAGTAGATGAGCTTTTTGTTTATTTGCATTTCTGTGCTATAGTAGAAAAAATAAGTATGAAACACATAATACTGCCTTTGTCTCACTTCTTCCATATTTTGTAGAACAGTTTTTGGTTAGTCTTAGGGTTGGGAAATTGTGGGAATGAAAAATGTTCATGGGAAAACTTCCTACTCAGCACAATTCTCAGTTTGCCTTTTAGAAGATTGCATTTAGGAAAAAACACCACAGTTTTTAGATTTTTAGACAGCCTCTTGATCCTAACAGGTGCTGAGCGTATTGTGGTATGGATAGGATCAGAAGACCAGTCCTTAAGACCCTTAACTGTCTCTTTGCGTGTGTGTATATGTGATGCAATTTGTTTCTCTTTGGTTCTAAGGACACTCATCTTCATTTGACTTTTCTGTGGAAGTAATTCCTTGGAGAATTTCCATGGGGAAACTTGGTAGACATATGTAAGTACTGAAAACTGCAGATAGACAGCTAGTGAGGTTTTCAAAAGTGTCAAAGCATCTAAATATATTAGGAAATAACACTGTGATCCCTGTCTGCATTGTAAACCACTTATATACTTTAAAAACTGTTCTTTAGCCTCCATGTGTCAGATTAATCTCACCTAACTTGAAACATCCTTCCTTAACATGAATATTTGGCTGAGGTAGACATCATTTTGACTTTTTATAGTCAGGGAAGAGAAACAGCCACTTGTGGGACACGACTGTTCTCATCATGACTTAAAATCTAAAATAGTTAAGGTTAATTGAACTCTAGAAATGCCTGTTTGTCTCCAATCTCTACAAAAAGATTCCAGGGTATGAGTCTGAGATATCCCTGACTATATTACTGACCTATAAAGTTGTATACCTAAATGTATATAACTACCTTAGTTTGAATCAATTTTTTAGAGCCAAATAGCTTAATCAAGTTATGTCTAAACTACTGTCAAGGCAAAAATCAGATGTGTATGTCTCCCCCCTGTGCCTGGGTTTCTTTGGCTGGAAAATTAGTTGATTCCTTCCAGATTGCAGTGAGAACATTGGGCAGGACACAGGCAAGGCACATATAGGCTTCTGTGTTACAATGGGAATTCAAAGTAATATGCATCACTTCTGTGCTTCAATCCTAATTGGGGAACTAGATATCATAACTTATTACATGTTGTCAGTAACAGTATGGAAATGTGCTAGGGATTGTGATTAACGTGCTACAGAAAGAAGGGCTTATCCTTAAGGAGTAACAACTAAGTCCCTATAAGACTGCTGATGTTATGCAGAATTGTGCCCTGAACATATCAGTGGGGTTTTTATGATGTTTGCACGGTATAGCTTGGAAAAGTAAAAATTCAGATTTATAGTGGTAGCTTTTTTTCTGACTTCTACATCCAATAACTCCTCTCTGAAATGGGGAAAAGGTGGCTTTTAATGCATGAGATGTTGAATCTTTTCCCCTGTCCTGCTTCGTAAGGAATGATACTTTATTTGCCAGTTACCTTAGACATCAAGCTGGGATTGTGATGAGTCTTTCCACATTCTTATTTTCTCAAAGACAGCTTTGTAAATAAAATTAGACACCATCAGCAGCTAATTGCTAGCAAGATTATGATCCTCAAAGTTTTGTGCAATACAGAACAGAGAATTTGTTTGAAAGAACAAAATATATAGCTTTTTTATTTTCTAGATAGGATATTTTTGTATATATTTATTGAGTGTTGTGAAATCATCTGCTGACCTCTTTGCCAAAAAAATTAGTGATGTGTTTGTCAGTCCCATTAGACAGCCTGATCTTGGGCCATTTACTACTAATGCAGTTGTCAGGAAGAATCTGCTGTAAGCTCTGATGTTCCAAAGTGCTCCTCTGGCTAAAGAAGCAAAAATAGAGATGGTTACCAAAAGAATGGAGAGAGGGGGGTGAAGGGGAAAATAGAGCACAATGTATATCCAACAGCACAGAAAAATAAGTGAGGTCTTGAAGACGCAGAAATATACTCTGTACCAATGCCTTAAGACATCACCTTAAGACAAATTCCAAGCATAAGCATTTAGCTCTGCTTATTATCTTCCTTGAACATAGGCTGTACTCTGCATTTGAAAGCATTAAAGGCAAGGTTCAAATTTGTGGAAAAGTGGCCTTGCAATTTAAGGGTGATTAATGGCATAAAAGGAAAAACCTTATTTTTCAATCCCTTAGCCCTTCTGAACTGCTGACATTGTTTTATGTATCTTTCTGAAAACTTTCAGCTCACTCCTTATATACTATCTACAGACTATGCCATTTCTTCTACCCAGAGCACAAAGAACTACTGCTTGTGTTGCTGTCCTTGAATATACCATCTCAGTCTTCCTTTGTAACTAGCTTCATCTAAAGCAGAGATTTTGCAAAGTCATCTGTCTTCCAGTATTGCTACATGATCAGTAGCATGGTGGCAAGAGCTATTGTCAACAAAACCAGTTCCTACTTTTTGCTAGGATGTCTTCTATTACCTAGTGGTTATTTTATGGTATTAAAACAGTTGAAAGAGCCCAGTCTATAATAATGCATGAACAAGCTGAATTATTGGCTTGGTCCTACTTTATTTCAAATTTCAGCTGTTCCATCTATTTGGAAGAATCTTGCTCAAATCTACAGTGATCTGTAGATTCTGGCCAAATTTATAATCCTCCATCTCATCTTTACTCTTCCCAGTCTTTCTGGGCCCATCAATACTTCTACCTCCACACCCTGCCCTTTGCTAACTTTTATGACATTGCCCTCCCTGATTTTCCATTTTTTTCTTTAAGAGAGGACATTTGTATGTCTCCCATGTTATTGATCTTTCCTCTAAAACCTACTCCACTACCACTATTTTCCACATACAGTATTTCCATTCCCCTATTGCTAGCTTCTCAATTTTAGGTTTTCTTCATTTGTTTCTTTCTCATCTCCTGTTATCAAAACTATGATAAGACTCTGCTGTTTCATTTTCTGTTGGTATCTTTCTATTCATGACTGTTTTACTTGTCTGAGCTCAAATCAGGTCAAGATTTGATTTCTGCAATCTCAGTCTTGCAAACTCTCACAATTTCAAGACAAGACTAGTGCTATTTAATGTTTTACTTAAAGCTGCCATTCCGCAAGGCAACTGAGAACAAGAAACTCTAAGCTTTTATCAAAATTACCAAAAGCTTGGCCTTCAGGATTGCACAAAAACCTGAACACACAAAGGAGCAAATTAAGAACTCGAATACAAAAAGGCAAATAAAACCCCAGGCTTTCCCTCTTTTAACATCTTGCCCCCATTTGCATTACCAAGGAAATTAGCCTCACATATGAAAAAATAGGAGAATTCCTTTCTCAGCAATATTTCCACATCAAAGTTAGAGATATACTGTGAAAAAAAATCCCAGAAAGTAATAAACATTTGCACTAATATGAGGAATATTTTGCAGCCACTATCACTATTAAAACCAAGCCACAACAACAAAATGTGGTTCTTTTCATACGAATCAGAGAGCATAGCAAGTATGAAACAGCTTCCTATAAAATCAATTTATGATTATTCTTCCTAATTGAGGATGAGCATCTTGATCACACAGGGTAATTTTGCTGAAGTGTGGTGAAGCTGCTCTGCAAGTCACATGCAGTTCCATGTAGCAACTTGAGAAAATTATGTGGACACTGCCAGGCAGCAAAGAAGTTAATGGTATTTCTGCAGATTTTTAAGAGCTGTGTAAGCTGGAATCCATTTATGTCTTTATTGATTCTACTAGCTTGTGAACACTGCAATGTATTTTCTTCTGCCAGTAGATGGTGATATTTATATTAACTATTTAAGTAAACTGGAAATGCATACTACTTTTTATTTTGGTATACATTCCTCATATCCCAGATACATTTTAAAAACATGAGCTTATTTCAAGTACTTTGGGTGTTTTTATTAAGAGCAATGTACAAACTTGTAATTACACAGCTGGTTTTGAGATCATTGTGCCACTTTATTGTTCACATCATCATGTTTTGAGCAATTAGTGTTGAACTAGTTTATACATTTGGATAGGCTGACTATTCCTCAGGGCTGTGTGTGAAACAAAGGAGAAAACAGGATTTTGAGAGGCTCCATTTTCTGGATCACAGACAGTTGCAAATGGAAGCTAACTCCTCACATGTTCAGTAGAATTAGTCAAGTTTTCATGACTGCAAGTAGGCCTGTCTGTTTACTCCTAATGAAACTCTAAAAGCGTACTGCAGTTACAGTTCAAGGATAATTTAGAATATATTAGTGTAAGTTTTTAATTAAATTGCCCTGAATCAACCCTAGCACTTTCAAAAGACAAATTATACATAATATGCTTCAATACTTGCAAGCCTGTCATGGAATATTGGTTAGGAAACTGTGGAAAGGGTGAGGAAAAAAATACTGATATGTCCAATTAGCTAGGAAAGGAACACTGAATCTCATATGGGAGGGAGGTGAGATGGTCATGGGAAAAGTGTTGGAAGTATGTTGGATATTTATTTATTTATTTTTATATTTGGGCAGGAAAATTTCCTCGGTATAACTCAGAGCATTCTAATATCTTTTTGAAAGAGCAGTAAGAAGAACTTGTAAAATCTGTGATTGACTGGGAAGTTTGGGTGATGTCCATGAAGGCAAGAACTATCAGATTTTTTTCCCCTCCAAGCAAAGAAAGAAATCTTAGTTTGGAGAAGGCACCTATCAAGTGTTTCTAAGAGAGAAGTGTATTTCTGAATAATCGAGACTCAGTTAACCAAACTGTAGAGACAGGGGAAACTCAAGACCCTATAATGTCCAGGCAGCTCTTTCAGTTTTTCTGAATCACAATTTTAAGTGCAGAAATAAAAGTTCTGAGCATGAGCTGATGGTCAACTTAAGAGGATTTATTAGAGTCAGTAAATCAGTGCGAGAATTTTAACCCTAAAAACATACACTCATTCTAGCCTTTGGGAGCAAGCTGGAAACATAAAACAACCCAAACTCAGCAAGTTAGGGAGTTAGTGAAATAAGGAGGCTGAAGATAAAGCTGAAATGCAATAAGCAAAGATTCTAAATCCTAAGTATATAGTATATTTATTTTTAAAAGTTTCATTTTAGTTATTCAATAATTCTGAATTCGAGAAAAACAATAAAGGTGCTTTATAATATTTGTTAAAATCAGAGTTCTAATAATGTGAAAGTGCACAATTGTACCTGAACCTTGACTGAGACCTGTTGAGACACAGCTTTGATTGTTTTATAGTGGTTGCTGGCTCCTATTGATTAGTGAGGCTTTGCTAAACATAAAAGATTGGACACAAAAATACTGATTAAGAATTAAATCTGAGTCATATCATCTGTACTCTAACAATTGTGATTATTCATATTCAGAGATGAGATAGTGATTTTTTGCATTAAAGGATAAATGAAGAGAGCAAGTGAAGTAAAACAGATTGAATCTCACTAACTGAGCTGGTTATTTATTTGGATACCAGTGATGACTGAGAAGGAAATAACTTCAAATAACTGGCTGAGTCTTGATTTCTTGGTTAGGCCCAGTGAAGGACTCCAGTTTAGATTAACGGATTTATTGACTGGGAGAAGAATGAAGTTTTTGAAATTATAAAGTTTAAAAGGCAGATGAAGACAGAGAATTTCGTAAAGAGAAGGTTTTATTTCTTTGTATTTTGTATGAAACTTCCATTAAGTTTTACATCGTAAGTACTCTTGTTTTTTTTGTCTGTCAGTAATATGGAGTGAAAATTCATAGAGAACCACTTTCTCCGTGAGGATAACTGGAGAAATATGGAGTTGACTCACAGATATGTAGCCATCAGAAAACTCTGAGAATTTTTTTAAAAATATGTTAATAAGATATGCAAAGTATTCAAATTATGGTTGTTTTTTGGGTTTTGTTTTTTTGTGGGTTTTTTTGTTTGTTTATTGTTTTTTTGTCTACAATGTTATGCATATTCACACAGCACTGAGATGTACTAATGGAGGTTGGGATCCTGTTCTATCAGAATATTCACAGTGAGTCTATATTACCCCTTGCCCCAGAGACCTTAAATTCCAATTAGGTAAATACTAATGAGAATGAAAAGTAATAAGGCATCTCTTTAAAGACTCTTAGTAATTTTGCCCATGACTCACTGACCTTTCTTTGTAGACAATCTAGGTCTCTAGCCTCCCACTTAGATTTGATGCTTACTGTATGGTCATGTAACTATATTTTACACAATTGTATGCTTTTATTTACAATTATATTATAATATCATAATGCAGAGCCTTTCCCCAACATGTTAAAAGCAGTACCTGGCCGTCATTGTTTAAAATGAACCTGAGTGGAGTGAAAGACTTACCAGTTCTATATTTGAATGCCTTCCTTTGGCTTGAGAGGATCTGCGTGATTTCTTCCCCATTAAAGTTTGCTGTGTGAAAAGATGTAAAGATGTCCTCCTGGTTTACACTTTCCCCATTCCTGAAGAGGACTTCTGGCCACTGGCATTAGTTGTAGTAATATTTGGTTTTCATTCTAAATGCAATCTTTATGAGACCTTGCATTATAGACACAGGAAAAGTGTATCTTAAACACTAAGATTATGTTATTTTTAGTCATGTAATTTATGCAAAATAAATGCATAAAATAATTGTTCAGGCATAGGTTTCCAGCTATTAAATTCAATGTAAACAAAATTCTTAGCTTAATATTGTTAAAAATATTCTACATAATTTCTTTCTTAGTGTGAAAATGGCCAAATAATACTGTACATCATAAACCATATCTTTAGGAAACCATCCTTATATTTTATAAAATACAGACTAAAAGAAATAGTGAACAAAATTATGTTTGAATTCTCAAATCTGTGTTTAAGTTTTACTTTTATATAATATGGGACCCTGAGCAGGCCTGACTACTTACCTGACTTGCAGTAATTCCTGAGATACCAGCCAATGTTAGCATTGCCTTTTGTTGGATGCAGTGACCATTCATGTCAAATAACAATTTTGCATAGATAAATTGTCCAGGACAAAGAAAAGTAGAATCATAGAATCATAGAATATTTAGGGTTGGAAAGGACCTCAAGATCATCTAGTTCCAACCCCCATGCCATAGGCAGGGACACCTCACACTAAACTATCCCACCAAGGCTTCATCCAACCTGGCCTTGAACACTGCCAGGGATGGAGCACTCACAACCTCCCTGGGCAACCGATTCCAGTGCCTCACCACCCTAACAGGAAAGGAGAATGTTGCCATCCCATTTCACAGAGAAACAAAATAAAACAAAATTTTAAAATAGATTTAATCTCTGACGTCTTTATACCTGCAATGTAGGCATACATGTCGAGGTTGCTACTCTTTGCTATTTTCATTCTTGATAGAAAGAAACTGACTCTAGATATGTGAAAGGCGTATTTCAGACCCCCATGCTTAATATTCTACATGAAAATGATATCAGTTGCTAACTAAAAGTGTCCATTCACCTCTATTAACTGTAGTCCAAGGCTAAGGGAAGGTTTTCTGCATGTGGTCAGATTAAATTCACCATTACTGGTGCAGCCGTCTGACTACTACCCACTGCTGGTTTTTCAGGTTGGCAGTGACGAAATTATTACGAGGAACGTAAGGGCAATGAAGAGAGACTACAGGGCCCTGGGACGGCTGGTTAAAGGGTCTGGAGCGCAAGTGGTGTTTGCCTCCATACCTGTTGCAAGCGAGGGTGAAGGGATATATAAGAAGACTCTGCAGGTTAATGTATGGCTACGTGACTGGTGCCAAAGGCAGGGGTTTGGGTTTTTCAGTCACGGGTTGCTGTATGGGACACCTGGTTTGCTGGTGACAGGCGGGATACACCAGTCCCAGAGAAAAAAAAGGGTTTTGGGGCAGGAGTTAGCAGGGCTTATTGACAGGGCTTTAAACTAGTTAGGAAGGGGGGAGGGGATTTAACTGGGCCTGTTGGGGACAAGCCCAAGAGGAACATGCTAGGGATTGAAGGGTGGCGGGCTAAGGAGGACTATCAATCTCTTGTTTCACTTGTGGGAAAGGATAGCTCTTTAGACCCTGTCCCGCAGGGGAAAAAGGGTACTAGGACTGGCTCCCTGAAATGCCTGTACACCAATGCACGCAGCATGGGGAATAAACAGGAGGAGTTAGAAGTCTGTGTGCGGGCTAAAGGTTATGATCTAGTGGCGATTACAGAGACATGGTGGGACAGTTCACATGACTGGAATGTGGTCATGGATGGCTATGTCCTTTTTAGGAAAGATAGGTCAGCGAAGCGAGGTGGTGGAGTTGTTCTTTACGTGAGAGAGCAACTAGAATGTATTGAGTTCTGTCCGGGGTCGGATGAGGAGCAAGTGGAATGTCTGTGGGTACGAATCAAGGGGCTGACTGGCATGGGTGATACAGTTGTGGGGGTCTATTACAGACCTCCTGATCAGCACGAAGGAGTTGATGAGGCTTTCTACAGGCAACTGGAAGTAGCCTCGCGACTACATGCCTTAGTCGTCGTGGGGGACTTTAATTACCCCGATATTTGCTGGAAGACTCACACAGCCAGTCATTCACAGTCTAGGAGGTTCCTCGAGTGCATTGATGATAATTTCTTAATGCAAATGGTGGACGTACCAACTAGGGGAGCAGCGCTGCTAGATTTAGTACTCGCCAACAAGGAGGGTTTGGTCGAAGTGGTGACGGTCAATGGCAGCCTTGGCTGCAGTGACCATGAGATGGTGGAGTTTAGGATCCTGTGTGGGAGGAATAGAATACCTAGCAAAGCCACAGTTCTGGATTTCCGAAGGGCCAACTTTGGCCTCTTCAGTCAACTGCTAAGGGAAGTCTCATGGGAAAGTGTACTAGGCGGTAAAGGGGCTCAAGATAGTTGGTTAGCATTCAAGGACCGCTTCTTCCAAGCTCAGGATCGGAGCGTCCCAATGAGTAGGAAGTCAAGTAAGGGATCTAGGAGACCGGCGTGGTTAAACAAGGAGCTGCTGGGCAAACTCAAGTGGAAAAGGAGAATCTATGGATTATGGAAGGAGGGGCTGGCCGCTTGGGAGGAATATAGGACAGTTGTTAGAGGATGTAGGGAGGCAATTAGGACAGCTAAGGCCTCCTTGGAACTCAATCTTGCTAGTCGGGTTAAAGACAATAGAAAGGGCTTCTTCAAATACATAGCAAATAAAACTAAAACAAGAGGCAATATAGGCCCACTGCTGAACGAAGTGGGTACCCTGGAGACAGAGGATATAAAGAAGGCAGAGGTGCTGAATGCCTTCTTTGCCTCTGTCTTTACTCCTGCAGACTCTCCCCGAGGGCCCCGGATTTCTATAGCCCCAGAAGGAGTCAGGACAAAGGAGGAGTTTGCTTTGGTAGATGAGGATTGGGTTAGGGATCAGCTATGCAAACTGGACATCTGTAAATCGATGGGTCCGGATGGAATGCACCCACGGGTGCTGAGGGAGCTGGCGGAGGTCATTGCTAGGCCACTTTCCATCATCTTTGGTAAGTCGTGGGAAATGGGCGAGGTGCCTGAGGATTGGCGGATGGCAAAGGTCACACCAATCTATAAGAAGGGCAAGAAGGAGGACCCGGGTAATTATAGACCGGTCAGCCTTACCTCCATCCCTGGAAAGATGATGGAACAACTTATTCTTGACTCCATCACTAGGCATATCAAGGATGAGGGGGTCATTAAGAACAGCCAACATGGTTTTATGAGGGGGAAGTCATGTATGACCAACCTTATAGCCTTCTATGAGGAAGTGACTAGGTGGAGGGATGATGGTAGAGCGGTAGATGTAGTTTTTCTTGATTTCAGTAAGGCATTTGATACTGTCTCCCACAGCATCCTCATAGATAAGCTGAGGAAGTGTGGGCTTGACGATCAAGTAGTGAGGTGGATCGAGAACTGGTTGAAAGGAAGAAGGCAGAGAGTTGTGGTCAATGGCGCAGAATCTAGCTGGAGGTCTGTGACTAGTGGAGTTCCTCAGGGGTCGGTGCTGGGACCGGTGCTGTTTAATATTTTCATCAATGACCTGGATGAGGGAACTGAGTGCACCCTCAGCAAGTTTGCTGATGACACAAAACTGGGAGGAGTGGCTGACACACCAGAGGACTGTGCTGCCATTCAGCGAGACCTGGACAGGCTGGAGAGTTGGGCGGGGAGAAACTTGATGAAATTTAACAAGGGCAAGTGTAGAGTCTTGCATCTGGGGAAGAACAACCCCATGTACCAGTACAGGTTGGGGGGTGACCTGCTGGAAAGTAGTGAAGGGGAAAGGGACCTGGGGGTCCTGGTGGATAGGAGGATGACCATGAGCCAGCAATGTGCTCTTGTGGCCAAGAAGGCAAATGGCATCTTAGGGTGCATTAGAAAGGGAGTGGTTAGTAGGTCAAGAGAGGTTCTCCTCCCCCTCTACTCAGCCTTGGTGAGGCCGCATCTGGAATATTGCGTCCAGTTCTGGGCCCCTCTGTTCAAGAAGGACAGGGAATTGCTTGAAGGAGTCCAGCGCAGAGCCACAAAGATGATTAAGGGAGTGGAACATCTCCCTTATGAGGAGAGGCTGAGGGAGCTGGGTCTCTTTAGCTTGCAAAAGAGGAGACTGAGGGGTGACCTCATCAATGTTTACAAATATGTGAAGGGTAGGTGTCAGGATGATGGAGCTAGGCTTTTTTCAGTGATATCCAGTGATAGGACAAGGGGCAATGGGTGTAAACTGGAGCATAGGAAGTTCCACGTTAACATCAGGAAGAACTTCTTTACTGTAAGAGTGACAGAGCACTGGAACAGGCTGCCCAGGGGGGTTGTGGAGTCTCCTACACTGGAGATATTCAAGCCCGCCTGGACAAGTTCCTGTGTGATGTACTGTAGGTTACCCTGCTCTTGCAGGGGGGTTGGACTAGATGATCTTTTTAGGTCCCTTCCAACCCTTGGGATTCTGTGATTCTGTGATTCTGTGATTATCTTAGGTCTTATCTGAGGACATATGAGAAAAATGGCAGATGGAAAAAATTAACACACGTGTTTTTTTTAATTTCTAGTCCAGTATTTCCACTATAGGACCTTGCTTTTCCAAAAGGGACATTGCTAAGGACTGCTAATCATGACATACAGCTCTAAGGTTCTGAGCTCACATGCAGATCCTGTTGACATGAACTGCCTTTTTTATCTCCTGGTCAAGACTTGTTGCATCTTGTGGTAAGGGATGCCTTGAAGAGATGCACGATAAGGTGAATTATTTACATACAAAATGTGCTAATTGCTAGGTCTAAATACAGAGGTAAAAAATGCTCTTATAAATTGATTCCTCAAAACACTGATTAATAGGTTTCTTTGGTTTCTCTGCTATGATAATCACCATGCTGATCTTGAGCACTACTATCAACTGATATCTTTATCATTAAAAGCTTTTTATGATCCGCATCTAAGTCACATAGGTTATATAAAACTAAAGCATATAAAACAGTATTTCTAAAGCACATTAAAACATTCTATGAATATCCAGACTTGACTCATCTTACCATAATCAAATCTTTCATCACACAATGTAAATACATTCCGGTTTTCCTGCTCTGTTTTGGTGACTCAGTATATCTTTTCCTAAAAAAGAATGTGTGTGTGTGTGTATGCATATATCATCTTACATGTATAGTGAATAATGTATAGTGTTAGATGGATACACAGAAACAGATAAGAGAAAGACCACACAAATCGCTGGAGATGAATAAACAGAATCAAGAAATCAGTATTATTAAAATTTATTTTTTAAATTTAGAAATTTTATGGTAATAGTAAAAATATTTTGAATGCTAGTGAATTTCATATTTATTGCTTTGTTTTCAAAAAAAACAATTGCCCTGCAGAGAAGGACTTTGGGGTGTTGGTTAATGAGAAACTTAACATGAGCCAGCTTCAGTGTGCGCTTGCAGCCTAGAAAGCCAACCATATCCTGGGCTGCATCAAAAGGAGTGTGACCAGCAGGTCAATGGAGGTGATCCTGCTCCTCTACTCTGCTCTTGTGAGACCTCACTTGGAGTATTGTGCACAGTTCTGGTGTCCTCAACATAAAAAGGACATGGAACTGCTGGAACAAGTCCAGAGGAGGGCCACGAGGATGATCAGGGGGCTGGAGCACCTCCCGTATGAAGATAAGCTGAGGAAGTTGGGGCTGTTCAGCCTGGAGAAGAGAAGGCTGCGTGGAGACCTCATAGCAGCCTTCCAGTATCTGGAGGGGGCCTTATATGGATGCTGTAGAGGAACTCTTCATTAGGGACTGTAGTGACAGGACAAGGGGTAACGGTGTGAGGTATCCCTGCCCATGGCAGGGGGGTTGGAATATGATGATCTTAAGGTCCTTTCCAACCCTATTTTATGATTCTGTGATTCAAAGCAAAAGGTGCTGTTCTGTCAGTTTTTTTCCTGACAAGTAAGAAGCAGCAAGAATTAGAAGTGTTTGATATAAACTCAGCTGCTTTAATTTTATATTGATTTTTTAAAGCAATGCTGGACATGTGAAATCTGAATAAGTCCTTTAAATTATTGACCATAGCAATCCATCTGAATTTTCAGAGTTTATACTAATATATATAATCACATTAGTTATTACCTTGATTAGTTGCCTGTAATGCACTTCAAAGTAGTCATATAGCGATAGCTGTATTTACTTAGCATGCCTTAAAATGATATTACTTTATTCTTTATCGTCTATATTACTAGACTTCTCAGAAGTGCCATGGTCCAATGCATGTACTAATACATTTTTTCCCTGATACAATTATGTGCTGAGGCTGCTTATCAATTTACTAAAGTATTTTAATGGTGATACAAAACCAGATGTCCCTGAATCTACGCGTCCTTCAAATATGACTTAGGTGCGAGTGCTAAAACTAATACATTAGCTAGATTAATTTCCTGTGCAGTTTTTCATCTCATCCCCATTAAAACTGAAGTGGTTTCATTACAATGATGGAAAATGTCAAAAAAATATGAACAGTATTCTGACAGATGTTGCAAATGTCAGAAGTACAGAAAGGTGGTAAAGTCAGTAGCACAAGATAAATATCTTTTTGGAATAAGACTAAGTGAGAAAGGTGTTCTCATAATAATTGAGAGGACAGAATGAGCATTATTGTAGACACTAGCACTCTGTATTCACCCACACTACCTCTTTTGCTACAAGAAATTCTTTATTTAGTACATTCAACTCTACAGCTGTATAGTTTAGCTACAGGTCTGAATACCAATGCTGTAGCCTGCAGAGCATGTGGCACTGTTCAGAGGCACCATGATTCTTCCCTTTCCACAGCAATTGCAAGCAAAGTTCTTCATCCTGTTGTTTTAGGCATGGGAGAAGGGAATCTAGAAGGTAACAAGATGCAGCATAAAATATTCTAATGACCTTTAGCATACATTTCCAAGTATTTTGGTATCTGTAATACATAAGAAGCATAACAGCAGCATTGCCAAATAAGTGAGGTCATTCCTTGAAGGCAGAGCATGTGATAGGGACTGTGCCCTTTGGGGTACAGTCACCGGAGGACACTGTTGATGATCACTAGAGGTCAGTACAAGCCCATAGAATTTTCCAGGTCCAACAGTCTCTCCTGGAGATGGCTGTGGTACCTTTGCAAGCCACACGCTTGGATGCACTACTGCTTCAGTGCAGAGTTCCTGAAAAAGCTCAACGCTATAAATGGGACGGGGACTTCACAATGTTTGACCTAGGTCTTATGAAGAAACTGGAACTCACCACAGATTGTTTGTTTTTTGAGTTTTCTTTCCTGCTCTGTGTGCTACTTCATTATGTACTTTCTTACTTCATCCTCAGCATTTTATTCAGACTCGTTTCCTGATGCAGTTCTTTCCTTCAGCAATTTTTCTGTCATTTCTCTGCCTTAGAGGAAATAAAGAGGTGTCCTGACTACGCTTCATCTCCTTCCCTCCTTTTTTTTAAGTCTAGCTTCACAGCAGTTTCTTACTCTTAATTGAAATTCACATAAATATTTGTTATTATTTATTTATCAGTTAATTTCAAGTTCTGGGCTAAGTTTCATACTTGTTTTACAGCTACTTCATTTGTCCATTGTTACAGGTTAATACATATCAAGTGTAGAAAAACAAAAAATATCTTGAGATCTTTAGGAGCTTGGGGGTGGGGTATGTTGGTGGGTTTGTGTTACAGGGGGGTTTGAGACATTTTCCACTGGGAAATGTATCTTCCAGGAGAAAGTGGTGTACGGGGATGGCAACTGTGAGCTATAGATTCCAATCTTAGGTTTGGTATCGACCAACTGTATTACCTCAGGCAGGCTTTTAACCCTTCTGACCTTCACTTTTTTCACCTTTAAGATGTGAATATCAATCCCTACCTTAGAGAAGCGTTACTGAGATCTCCAGAGAAAAATATCTAGAACAGTGTAGTAGTTTGAAAAGATGCACTTAACAATGCTGTGTACAGCTAGCCTTGTGTACAGATTTTCATTTTTAGTTAAGTAAAGATCAGGAGAGATTATTAAACATGATGCACACAAACATTTATACACACATGGATTTTTAAGTAAATTTTATAAGCATTATATTTTTTGCATATTTAGTCTTCCTCATCAAGAGGATTATTTAATTATCATACTTAGTATTTCCAGTCATACTGACTTCCAGATGACATATTTTTCTGTCCTGTTGTTATTACTCATGATAGTTGAATCATTTAAACTCTTTGAAGTGATTTCTGTGTGTGTATGGATATTCTTAATGGAAAAATAAGGAGTTTGTTTAGTTGAAAAAGAAGGAACTCATTCGTTTTCTAAGAGTTAAAGGTTCATAAAAAGTATTCATTTAAATATTCAGTGTCTTTTCTGTTGTATTTCACAAGTGAAAGTAAGATGAAAAAGTTGTGAAATTTATAGAAAAAAACATAAAAGACCTTATAACACACCAATAAAAAAAAAAAAAAAAAGCAGGTGTCAGCATTGTCTTTCAGTTATTCTGACTGCAGGTAATATGGCAGAAGTGACAGAGCAACTTGAATAGTGGGTATAAAGGCATTTAGGCAGCTTCTTTCCACGATACTGGAGCACATTTCCAAGTAGTTCAACAACGTAGTGTATGTTTTGAAAATTAAAAGGAACCCACTTTAAAAATGAATATTAACGAGAGAAAGCCAGGACTACAATAAAACAGGCTAGTCTTGTAGAGGAAGTCAGTTTATGGTAAGCGAGAGACTTGAAACCAGACAAAGTAGCTGCACGACTAAAAAATCTAAGGGTGCCAGTAGCAACACTGACATAAATCCTCAGCATCAATGCCATGCAAGAGTAAAGAAGTAAGAAATGTCATGTTCTTTTATTTAAAATCTGAAGAAAACACGTACTTGTCATCATAGAACTATGAGAAGAGGTATTTAAAAGTAAGTAAAAATACCTCAGATGTGATTGTTATCTACTGTTTTATAACAGAATGTTTATTTACGTAGCATATATTAACCATTTGGGGAAAATAAACAATAAATTGTCATCTTGAAAATAAGCAGGACTGAAAAGTTCGTTGGGTGTAAATTAGGCAGCATTAAGATAGTTTTTCTGATTAAACCATAAATGCAGAATGGTATACTGATCATGTGATGGGTTTCGGCTTAGCTTCAGAGTCAGAACCGTGCACATTAGTAATATTTGTTTTTTCTGCTGTTATATACAAGTCATAGAGAATATCCTCCTGTTTCTGAAGTAGAAGAGCACTAGTGAAAAAAATGTGCAAATACAGCTTCTGATACTGTTTGGTGTGGTGAACCTCTCTAAGGAATATTTACTTGTCTAGTAGTTTTATTATTTAATAGCCCTATCATATTTAGTCTTCCCCAAGTGGCATTTTTTTTTAATGGAAATACAAACTAGAACTGTAATACTCTCCTTTTTTTAATAGACCTCTCAGCAAAAATCAATATTTCCATTTCCTCTTTTCATTCCTGACAACCAAGAGGGTATTAAAATTTGTACACTAACTCTTTAAGGGAGTCTGGATCTCTGCATTTAGCTTTTAGCTCATCTGATAGCTGAAGCCCTCTCAATGGATTAATGTCTGTAGATTACCTAAAATCATTCTCAATGCAACTAATATTTAGTATACCTCATACCTTCATTTCACAGCAATAGGCACTGTTCATGTATGACTAGAAAGATGCATGTCCTTGCATGGGGAAAGGATTAAAAAAAAATTTAATAAAGAAAAAATATCAGACAGAAGCTAAGCAAAGTGCTACTGATCTGATGTGTAGAGGTCTTTCCATAGTAGATTTCCCTTACTGTCTTGTTCTTCATAAATGTGGGGGGGGAGGGTGGGGTTGCTGGTTACTTGTTTCTTTGGGGGTATTTTTTTGTGTTGATTGTTTCATTGTATTTTCCTCATAAACAGAGGTTTGTACTGTTTTGTTTGGTTGTGGTTTTTTTTTTTTTAACTTGGAGTTGAGTATTTGATGATCAAATCCAAGTTTGCATATTGCAGGTCCCAGGATTCTATGTCAGAATCCATGTGAGATATTTTAGACAATGTTATGAGAACAATTCCTGCAGCTCCATGGTGCTGGCTTTCTGTAACAACTATGCATGAATTTTCTTGGCAAAAATCAGTAGGTGTGATTTCCAAAGGACAGTTAGCTTTGGACTTCAGAAGATCTATATAGCTTCTGCTCATATAGTGGTAAACTTTTACAATATTTTTTTATTTTGGGGGATAAAAATATCTTCATCAAGGTGAGCATCATTTGGCCTCAAGGTATCCAGTTATTTATCTATGAATGAAGAGCTGTATTTTAGATTTGAATTGTTCGACATCTTAGTTGAATCAGAGTATTTTCAAAAATTTTCTTATTTTCAGGTAGTATTATAGATAGTTGTATTGGCTATTTATCCTGCAGTGTGTTGCTTTAACCCTCTATTCAGCAAAACATTAAAGTATATGCATAAATATGATTGACTTTATTGATATCAGTCCTGATATAATTTACTCTGGGACTTGATCTATTTCTTTAATTTGCTTCTTTAATTCACTGTGCCTGTATAAAACATTTTCTCCAAACTATGCTGTTACAAGTGTTAATGAGAAATGGATGGGCCATGACATTACTTACAGTATGAAATAATTTAGAAATAACTCAGTTTTCAGAACAGCTTATTTTTCTCTTTGATATGGCTGATGAGGATCAATAATCTTTACTGTCTTCTAAGTGCCTGTTTTTAACTTGTGCAGGCAGTCTATCAAGCAAATATTTAATACTAAGCATCAAAATCTATCCCTCCCAGTAAAGCCTCCAAGCTTGTTTTACCTTTTTAAACCCTGTAGTTGCTTTGCATCATGCTGATAAACAATTTTGGAATTAGAGCTGAATGGCACAAGGTTTTGACAAATAGCCAGGTTCTATTCATGCGAAGATTTCTGGAAACTAAAAAGTTTCTAAACTAAAAAGTCTGTACTTGACAAATCCTAGTACCTTAGATTAAGCTTGGGTCTGAGTCAGTGTGGCAATTGTCATGTCTCTGTTTAAATCTCCCAGACATCTAGGAACTCTGCTAGCAATCTGAGAACTGAGAGATCTGTGTAAGGTCATTCAAGGCTAGACTAATAAAACAGAATTTTGAGCCAACTTTTTACATTCAGAAAGTTTTGCTGTTGTCTAATCCCTGAGTTCTCCAAGACTGGCCCTTCTGTCTGTGTGTTACCTCTATCAGCGATGTCCCCAGCCTCCTCTATTGTGGCTGATGCACTCAGCCACAGAAATCATGTCTCCATAAAGCTGGTAGTTCCTGTGTTTCAAATATTAGTCCTTCCCTATTCGTGATAAGACTTCACTTTGTAGATACGAGTTTTTGAAGGAAAGAGGCATAGGTATATTTTCTTCATTCCTTTAGTCATATGATTATATTCTTACTAGAGTAGAAATTCAGATCCCTACCCTTGTTTGAACTCAAATCTCCCTGATTTGAACTGTCTCCCATGATAGCCCATCAGCCGCTGTCAAGTACTGACAGTGCTTCAAGGCTGCTGAATATGGACCATTTTACGTACAATGACAATGTATTGTTTTCTCAGAAATTTGGTTTCAGGATGCAACCAGCAAATGTCATTCCTTCTTTGACTGTGCTGACTTGGTTGATGGTTTTTGTGAATCTCTTTCTTGGCTCCTAATTCTTATAAAATACTCTGCAAGGATGTTTGGCATGTAAGGCTGGAATATGACTACTTTCAAATGTGCAAGTCATATATTTAGTCTCACCTCCAGTCTCACTATACCTTAGTTCTACAATGGAATTAATGATATTCCCTCAGAGATTCAAGATTATGAGGTGCTCAGATACTATTGTGGTGAAGTCATATAAGTTTCTTAATTAGATAGCAAGTTTGTTATCCAATTTGAAATATATATGGTTCAAGCAACTGCTTAAAATTAAGGGTGAATTGTACCCACAGCTGTTAAAGTATCACACTTGTTACACTATGTAGTTCTTACTTTGGCAGGATGTTTCACATGCACCTAAATTTAAGCCTTAATGAGTTAGATTAAATCTCCTTGGTGCTTAGGCACATTCTTGACTTCTTGACTGAATAGAGACTTAGAACGGAACAACAAACAAGCTAAGTACACCCAGCAGAACCATTGGACTGTTGTTCCATAAGACTGGAAAGCTGACTTTGGCATGAAGACTTCTTTGCTTAATTAAATCTCTTAATAAGTAGACCTCCTTTATGACTTTTACATAGCTAACAAGCTTAAGTACTACAGATGATTTTTCTTCAATATTATTGAATAATTAACATTTAATTCTAATCAAATCCCGTAATTTCCCCTTTACATTTAGCACAGAGACCCAGTTCCAGAATGCTCAGAGCAAGCTGTCTTTTAGCTGAGCAGGTACTGCAGAGTTGTCATGCTGCCCCAAAGACTTCTCTGTGTATTCAATTAAAACACAAAGTTGCTGCCTTATTTATACACGTAGATGTGTTTCATAGTGAATAAATGGGTTTGGCTTGGATCAGTACCTATTTCAACACTTGTATTAAAATATAGACAGATTAAAGGGAGCTGGGACTTTCATTCTCTCCCCTTCTCTGAAAGTCTGAATTGTAGCCAAAATGTAGTATGTATGCATGTTGTGGTTTGTCCACTTGCCCAATTCCGCCCCACTCCCCCCCTCCGCCCTCCCCCCAGTTCCTTTCCCTGCTCCCAGAGGGATGAAGAGGAGAATCAAAAGAATGTGACTCCCACAGCTTGAGATAAGAGCAGTCCAGTAACTAAGGTATAACACAAATCACTACTGCTACCACCAATAATAATAGTGATAAGGGAAATAACAAGGGAAGAGAATACAACCACTCACCACCTGCTGACCTGTACCCAGCCCGGCCACAGCAGTGATCTAGCCCTTCTGGGTAACTGTCCCCAGTTTATATATTGGGCATGACTTGCTGTGGTATGGAATACCTCTTTGGCTAGTTTGGGTCAGGCGTCCTGTTTCTGCTTCCTCCCGCTTCCTCTCCTCCCTGGCAGAGCATGAGACTCAGAAAGTCCCTGGTCAGAGTAAATGTTTGAGCAGCAACTAAAAACATCGGTGTTATCATCGCTGTTCCAAGGCTGAAAGTCAAAAACACAGCACTGCACCAGCTACTAATAAGGAGAAAAATGACTGCTGCTGCTGAACCCAGGACAATACATAGCAACAACTACGTCTGCCATGAAATATTACACACGTGAAAATAAGCAGAAAGTGAGTTTCTTTTTATTGGGGTCTTTCATGCTAAAAGTACAGATTTTTATTTTTTTTTAAACCCAAACAACTAGATTTCTATAACTGTTACTATTTAAAATATAATGTAAACAGATATATTTATTTTATCAGAAAGAAACATTTACACTTCTGTTTAATTGTGATTAACTGTGCACTGGCTCTAAGTAATGTGACATGTGTGTATATTTAAGAATGTTTATCCCAACTCAACAGGGATTGAAAAAGCTCTTCTTTTTCTTATCTTTTGATATGTGTCAGGTTTTTTGTTTTGCAGAAGTGATGGTACTTTGGTATTTCAGATATCCTGATGACTATTTTGTAAGGTTGGAAAAATGTATCCAACACTGAACACTAGCCAAGTGCTCAATGAAAATTAAATATAATTCCTTGAAAAACTCTGGGGCAGGGATGCCTGGATGCTCCGTGTCTACAGACCTGGAGGAAGTCCTTCCATCAAGTCTAACACCAAAATACTGAAAGCTTCAACCTAGTCCTTCTTATGAGCACCTGAAGTATGAACCAGATTTAGAGGTTCAAAATAGATCCAAGTTATTATTATAACAGCAGGAAATCCAGGTGCTGTAAGGAAAATACAAATGCTTGACCTTTCAGACTCATATGGGCAATTACTAGCAGGAGCCGTAGGGATTTGTGTCTGGGGACAGCCCTCAGGGCAGGGCTGTTGGAAAGCTTTTCCCCTGCAATTTCAGAGCTACAGTTGATGGCTAGGCAATGGACATCCATGGCAATGGCACAGCGCAGCTGTTGCTGTCTGAAGGCCATATTTCATTTCAGAAGTATTCTCCTCTGTTGTTTACTGTTATTGAGGCTGGGCACAGAGGAGAAGTGTGAGATCTACGCAGGCACCCGTCCACCGTATTAGCCACATGTGCTGCTTATCACAGCACCCCTACACAGTGCAGCAGAGCTCTGAGTTTAGATATGACTGCTTCTGCATCAGCAATGTTTTTATACAACAGTACTGATGATACCATACAGGAATTCATTAAATTAGAGTCCTCTTCTTTGCCTAACCATCCTATATTTCTATCTTTTTCTTTTAGTTTTTTCCCCTGACATTGCCTCGTCTTTTTTCTGAACAGTTGTTCTTGATATCTTTTTTATTTCCGTTGCAAATTCTTTGAGACGGGCATTAGTCATTCAGCATGTTTTATAAAATGATGTGTACACTTACACTTCTACCTAAGAAAAATACAATAAAAGCAACATCTTGAAAGTTTTACTAAGGCAATAACATAAGAACATTTTCTTCAAAGAGGATAAAATAGTTAACAGCAAAATTCTTGTTTAATCCTATTAGATCATGGAATAATTCCCATTACTGTGAGATTACTGACACCACTGTGTATACTATTGTTTCAATTGTTTGCAAATTAGTAGTTCATGGAGAAGACCGAATTGTTTACTTGCATGCTGCACTGTGGCACAGCTTTGGCACCCCCAATCTCCAACACCCAATCTGTTCTGCTCCTCTCTCCTTCCATTAGCTGTTAGCAAGGACTGTGCTTTGCTTGCTCATGGACTTACCTGGGAAATCAGATCTTTCCCAGAAGAAATCTGACTGTCCACTCTTTCCCGTCCTCTCTGGAAATTTAAAGCATAATTATAGAAGGTGCTTTTTTTGATTCTTTTTTAGTCTTCCCTAAAATAATATTGCACTAATACCATAACAATAGAAAGCCTCTACTCCCCACCTTCACAACTGCACCCCTCTACTCTGCACCTCCAAAGCTTCAGACCAGAGAAGTGAGCAGAGAAATGAGCAAGGAAGTAACATAAGGGAGAGAAAAGAGAGAGAAAGAGATGACGAAGGAAGGAGGGAGGGAGGGAAGAAGGAAAGGAAGGGAAGGACAGAAAAGAGGGAGGGAAGGAGGGAGGGAGGGAAGGGAAGGGAAGGGAATGAGGGAGAGAAGGAGGAAGGGAAGGAGGGAAGGAGGGAGAGAAGGAGGGAGGGAGGGAAGGAAAAGAAAGAGTAAAACATCTGAATAATAGGTTTAAAAGTAGCAGACTAGTTTTGTTTGCTGTTTCTATAGCCACAAAGCAGTATGCACGTAAGAAAAAGTAAAATCGAAAAAAATGCAAGCAGCAGCAACTTCTCTGAATAAGCATGAAAGATCACTGACATGAAACAGGTTCCTGCTCCCATTTCATGCCATTTAAGTAACTGTTTGAAATGCAAGCATTTTATTTATTTGAGTTCACAGGTCCCAATTATTATTCTTCAAAATTATACAAAAATCTGGCATTATTGGTGTCTTACATTGTGCCTTACAACTTGACCTGACATCTACTTTTATTTTAAAGCTGTAAATAAGATGGCCTCTCAGAGGTGCAGGCATAAACTGCAGTCTTCAAAATTGTTTAAAAAAAATCTCCCCATTACTTGCTCTTAAATTAATGTGAATTTTATGTCCTTTTCTTCATTGTGGTTTGGAAGTTCTAGACTTGAATGAATTCAACACAGGGAATGATATATCTGTATACCAGAAGATAGATTATATCAATATATAGTAGCTAAAGAAGGATGCAATACCAGCCTTACTTTCTGTTTCTTACATACTGGTTATACTTGGCACAAAAAATAGAACTTGGTATCTTTTAGCTAATGGATGATTTATTTTTTTTTTTCATCATCCCCAAGTAGCCAAATTAAAAAAGAAAAAATAAAAGAAGTTAATGTGAGTTAGCTGATTGCAGTCAAAAGCAAAAGCAAAAAGAGCAGATCAGAAACACTGATTCCTTTGTAAATATGTCAGCAATATACGTTGTTCATCCCTGTGTAATTGTGCTGCTTTCTACTTCAAGATGTCACATCAAAACCTGAGCACATCTTCACTTAACAGGTTAAGTAGAAAGTGGGCATGAGGAAGGCTTTTTCCAGCACCTCGAATCTGCCAGCCTGACTACCTAGCCATGACAAGTTGTGTTCCTCAACTGAACTGACTTTCGTAGTTATTTCAAGGAAACAGAGAATAGCAAAGTTAGCACTTCTCTTTTTACAACTGAATTATAATTCAGTACTGTGAATTGCACATTTATTTCTGTCCTACCACCTATTTGATGCAGAACTTCAGGCTTATGAACACAGCTGCAGATGTACAGATACTAAAGAACTTTAAAATGATATCTTGTGCAGCTGCAATTTTAAGATCATACTTCGTATTGATGTAATTTTTCCAGACCTCAGTATGAGATGCAATTATCAGACAAATACACAGATCAAAATGTCCAACTACAGCCACTTGCACCTGTCTTGGCTACTGGCAGCACTGTAGCCGTTATTTCTTCTTAATGTTGCAAAGCTATTACCTTTTCATTTCTGGTGCTGAAACTGTATAATGATGTATGTAAGAAGTCTCTAATTCAAGTCAATGGCCTTTTCGTTAGCCTAAGATGAATCTTCTGTTTTGTGAAGGGCTGTCGAGAAAGAGCTGTACAGGGACACCCGGTTGCCTCTTGCCTCTGTACAATGAGCCTCCCAACAAGAGGCATTGGTCTTATGAACCACGAGAGCCTCAGGTGATGCTCATCTCTGCAAGATGAGGCAGCATAATGTCTCAGAAAGGTAATGGAGATAATTCTGAGTATTTCTCTGGGCTCCTGGAGACAGAAGTAAACAAGGTGAACTATTCAAAAAGTCCATCAGATGTAGAACGAAATTACTGTAGTTATGCTGTAATATTATCAGAAAGATTGTAAAGAAGTTGCTTAGTATTTTCTCCACTGTCCTCCATTTTCTCATTATTATGCCGTCATGTTACATCATGGCATCAAAACAAAGACTTGGTTACAGGTATGAAACAGTGTAGCTGACATATCAAAAGGAGGAGTATAGTATTTCGTTGTGTTGTTGACTTCGGGGAATTCATGTTTTGCATAAAATATAATATACTTTAAGGTTGTCCAGAGAGAGTCAAGTGGCTATGACACCATCACTAAGAAATTCAGGCTGCTGAATGACAAATACATAACTTGGGAAGATTTGTTGGGTTGTTTTTTTTTTGTTAGGGGGTTAGGGTTTTGGTTTGGATGATAATTTTTTTGAGAATGCCTGCAGTTTGTCAGGAAGTTGAGAATAGATTAGCAGACACTGCACTTCAAAGTTATCTTTGTATGCTCTGAGTGCTAGCACAGACATTCTGCACTCACTGAAGCTGATGCTTAGGTATTCTACTTTCCTCTCTGGTTGTGCCAATATATCTTGACAATACTTGCTAACCATCTCCTGCAGCATTTGCCTTACGCTACTTTCCCACATTCAGAATCAGGTTTTATAATTAACTTTTGCTACAGAGATAGAGCCATTCTTCCTAAGAGATAACCTCTTCTTCGCCAAAGACAGAGAGAAGGCGTCCATGCTGTTTCCCACATATCTATGTTGCTTGTAACAATGTCTTCCATGGGATACTGCAGTATTATCTCAAATATCCAGTAGGACGTGAAGGAACATATCACTCAGGATTATACTTCTTCCTCTTAGATACATCTCAGGTGTGACAGGACTTCAGAAAATGAGAAGCACTTTTTTCGCTGCAGGTTCAAAAGGAAAGATCTCTTCCTTGTTCAACATATGTGCTAAATCAGTCAGTAATATTGTAAAATGCTACAGGCTTAAATGCCTGCCATATGCTATTGGTGCACAGCTGTACGTATCTTTTCATCAGGAAACATAAAACACTGCCATCCAGATTCTCATCACCCTTAAACATAAGGTACACTAAATATTGGTACCAAATACATTTAAGGAGGGGATAAAGATTAAATGAACAGGAAGTTTCTGCAATGATTTTGTAAGTCTACCAGCCACCAAAGACATGTATACTCTGCATCAGGTAACAACTAAACACACATTAGTGATTGGAGGAAAGATGACATCTGTTCACTTCTACCTCACGGGTAACACGAAGTACAGGCATCATAAGTAAAGAAATACTTAGCATTGCTTCTCCACATTTTGGCTACTCAACTCTTTTGCTGAGGAGGAAAGGGGAAGTAAGAAAGATGTTGCTCTGATCAGAGATTTTCTAATCTCCATTCTAGTTTGACCCCAAGCACATAAATGCCAATCAAAAACCTCCCTTTTGGTGTTTGATTCTTTACAGACAGAAGTAGCTAAAGTCGTGAACTGTATTTAGGGTAGATTAGCAGACCCATGCAAGTACTTTGCAGTAAAGCCCATTCACAGTGCTAAGAACAGGATATGGGTTTATTCAAACAGAAATTCAACAAAGGTTCTGCATAATTTCCCTCAGAGTATGGAGGTCTCTTATTCACATTAAACTTTTTATGTGAGAACACAAACATGCATCATGAAACTCAGTAAGACTTTTAGATATATCAGAGAATTTAATTCTAACCGTTTACTACAGATTAAGAATCAGATTGAAGAATGTATTACTGACAATATCCAGCTGGAAGGATATAAGTGCAAAACTGGGTCATATCAACAGCTTTGGCCATGATTATGCAGATAAATGCAATAAATCTAAACAGAGTATCAGTGCGTAGATATTTCCCTAAAAGCTGTATTTGAAATGATTTTAATACTGTTGCCTATTTAATCAACTATTGTAGCAACCCTACTAACCATCTGTCCTAAACACATGCTGGATATGTGGTGCTTGGATTACAGAATCTTTGTAGGCTCCAAATTTTACTGGTCTGGAAATGTGCTGCTTAGATGAAGGCTTTACATGTAGCTACAAGATAGAATCTTGCCAGGTTTTTCTTGCTTTCTAGAGTTCATGGTATTCATGTCTTCTGAGAAGTATATATACCTCAAAATGAAACTGTGATCCTAGTTAGATTTCATAGAATCATTGAATCACAGAATAGTTTTGGTTGGAAAGGACCTGAAGATCATCTAGTTCCAACCCACCTGCCATGGGCAGGGACACCTCACACTAGACCATGTCATCCAAGTCTCTGTCCAACCTGACCTTGAACACTGCCAGGGATGGAGCATTCACTGCTGCTTTGGGCAACCTGTTCCAGTGCCTCACCATCCTCACAGTAAAGAACTTCTTCCTTATATCTAACATGAACTTCCCCTGTTTAAGTTTGAGCCCATTACCCCTTGTCCTATCACTACAGTCCCTGATGAAGAGTCCCTCTCTGGCATCCTTGTAGGCCCGTTGGAAGGCTGCTATGAGGTCACCATGTGGCCTTCTCTTCTCCAGGCTGAACAGCCCCAACTTGACTATGTTGTTGCTGACAGGACAAAATAATCTTGACAAAGTCAACTGTCTTTGCCCCATATAATCTGCTATGAAACTAAAGTGGTTTGAATTAATTCAGAATTGGTCATATTCCTCAAAAACATTTTGACTTGTTGTTGACAAATTTCTGATTGAAGACCGGCTTTTTCTGAATACTAAAGAATATGAAATGGAAGTTGTTCCTCTCCCAGAACAAAGTTGGTGGCTGAGCAGAAGACTTCTTTCCAGAATAAAGAAATACAGAATAGTTTTCTCTGCCAGAGTTCTGAGTACCAACTAGTCAGGAAATGCAAAATAATATATTGATTTTTGTAAAGTTAATTCAATTGTCAAATGTGATAAGTAAGTCACACTGTCAAATGAAAAAAATCCAAGTAATATGTGAGTCTGTGCAATCCATTGATAATGTCCCTTTTATATGGAATGATTTTAAAATTGTAATAGCAATAATGATCTTCATAGAATCAACAGAACATAGTAGAAGAAATAAAAATTTAGCAATACCATAGGAAATTAAAAATTGTTTAATGCTCAATAGCTTCTTTTCAAAACCTGGTTTTGAAGACCAGTCCTTAGAAATTTACTATAAATGCTAATAATGCAGTCACTCAGAGACCATTTAATTTTTTTTTTTCCATGTTTGTCTTCCAGAATTCATTGTAAAGAGTGTATGCACACCTTAAATAGAATCTAAAGGGTTTACTCATGGCACAATTTAAGATAATTACTCAAAAATCAATTCTTGGATTTGAATTACAGTCAGTTGTGAAGTTTATTTAGGAAATAAAGAGTAAAAAGAGGTGTCATAATGAGTTATTCCAGGATTTTAAATATTCTGTCAAGAGCTCTTTTTAACTTTGCCACAAATCAGAAGATAAATTCCATTGCAAATGAAGAAAGAATCACTAATTTTCTGGAAGAGGAAAAATAGAGAGTGGTGGAATAAAGAATCTCTTCAGTGTCCATTCTATAGTCACTGAATCCAGTTTGCTCATTTTGCTCTCCTATGCAGCCTTCTATTTAAACTTTTCAGGGCCTCATCCAGTTCTATGCAGGAAGGTTTCCTTACTTCTTTATGAAATGACTGTCTAAGTGTTTGTGTTTTAGACTCCTTGACTTTTTCTTCATGAAAAATCCTAACTGCCTGGCAACATTTTCAGTGCCATATGCATGGAGCAGCACACCCCCCCCACCCCCACCCCGCGACATATTTGCAGCCCTCACCTTTGCTGGCTGGACATGGGAACATGCAAGGACTGTTTACAGGATGGCCAGACTTACCAAAGGAAAAAACTCAGTTTCAGGTGGAATAGAGAATGTTACCAAGGATCAAATTTATTTTCTTTTTTGTGGTTTTGATGTTATACAGCTGGGAAAAGCAAGGTAACAGGGTCCTCCTTGAAGTCATTGGAAATCACTCCTTTTTGGATACCGTGAGACATAAATCAGGAGGGTTTGGTATCAAGGGTTCAGGATGAGTTCAGACTGTCTAGAAGGCTAAACATGGTCAACTTGTCCAGAATATGACCGACTTTAGACTCAGTATATCCCTAAATACTGCCATTTGCAGTGCAATTATATGAATAGTGTGGCCACAGCTTGAACATCTGGCTGGCTGTATAAGTGAAATTAAAATCAAACTAGTTTTCATTCTACCAAAAAAGAAAACATGAAAACCAGGAATATTGTACAGTAGCTATGTAATTATGTGTCTGTGAGGCTCTTGATAATTTCCTTTCTTTTGCAATGAGGAACAGAATGTTAATCACTTTGATATTATTGTATGATCTTCCTTTTCCTTTTGGGGGGGACACACACTAAATTAATCTGAAATTCATCCAGCTGATAAAATTACTAGCATTTTGTATCTACGAGAATCTGGAAAGAGTAAGGCTATCTTACTCTCTGACTAAACATAAGCATACAACAGATCTGCTCACTGAAGGTTTTAACGTCTGCACCCAATCTAATAATTATTTGTTCCCCTGGTGGTCACTTACAAGAAAAAAGCATTTATAGACACAATTACTCTCAATCTATAATATGACAAATTGTATACAGAAGTGATTATTTCTCTCTTGATTATAAGGGAAGCCCAGCTGAGGACCTCTGGTGTTAGACATCTAACCTGCATAAGCTGATACAAATTTGTCCCACAACAGTTGAAACAGGCAATAGCTCAGTATCTAATGCTCATAGGAACTCTTAACACCTTTCACAATTACATCATGCTTGATTAAAAAAGCGAATGGAAACCCTGTGGGGAGGGAGAAATAGCTGAACAGGGAGGAAAATGTGGGGATTTGGAAATATCTGGGGGTCAAAAATGACTACTCTGAACAAATCAACAGAGAAAGTGACGGAGGAAATTAGTTAGAGGTCATGCCGGAGAAGTGGTAATGTTGTACCCTAGACAATTGAGTAGTCATTTACAGCACTCATTCATCATCTCTATTTAATCACAGCACCTGAAGCATAAAAGTAAATGTCAAAGCAAACTTTAAAACTGAGTTAAATGCAGATGGCTGTGTGACCTGTCCCATCACACAGTCTGTGAGGCCAATTGGCACAGACATAAGTTTAATGGGTCAATTTGTTTAAATGTCTCCATTTAATGTAATTCATTGAAGATAACAAGGAAAAACTAAAATTCCATATTTTTCATTTTACCTAAAAAAAAAAAAAAAAAAGTCCTTGCTATCGCAGATTTGTATGCAGTGTTAACATGAGATACATTAAAGTTAATAGGAGAAATTTACACTATAAAATACAGGACAGTAGCTTTTCTGTACACCACTGTTTATTTTTTATGAATAAGCCATTCAAAACAGTAACCTTCATTGCACTTACTTTCCATGCAATTGTGGACATTCATAGGTGGGTACTTATTCGCACAGTTCTGTTCATCACTATCACATTTGTTATAAGTAACTGCAAATGCAAAGATAGAAATGGGAAGCAGAAAGGACAATTAAGATCTAAGTGTGGAAGCAGTTATACAAAAGATTGACATGTGGCAAGTGGAAAAGTCATCTATATGATACAGGGCAGTCTGCCAGACTTGTAGGTTATCTCCTAATCAACTCCAGACATTTGAGGTTTACAAATTCATATTCAAAACTACATAGGGATTGGCAACAATATTTTGTTCCTTGAAAATGTACCACATTGGAATCATCTCGTGAAATAACTTGTTAATCAGTATCCTGGAGCAACAAATAGGAATTAAAAAATGTTCAATGGTGTACATCAATCATAGGCTAGCATTTCTGAAAGACCTGCCTTGTAAATGAATTTTAATAACTGTAGCACAGGATACAGCTAGGAAGTTCAAAACTGAGAAAAAATAACCTTCCAGAGACAGAACATGAAGCAGTCAGACAACAGTACTTGGAGCCATACTCATAACTCCTGGTATTAAGTGAAATTCAGTGACTTAAGTATTCAGGTCTGTTAACCTTGTTGAAAAGAATGCACATTTAACTTGTCCTTAATGTAGGTGTAACATTAACAATGCATGGCAGAAATTCATGTTTTAGTTATCTTTATTACTTCTATAATCTGTCACAAAGAATTTTTTTAAATTAGGGGAAAACAAAAAGAAAATAAAAGCTGAATGATTTAATTTACTCCAAATATTGACAGCTCATAGCAGAGGTGAACAAATACCTAACACCTGCATATTTTCAGCAGCCCCTGTTGTGATAGGATGAAGGGTAATGGTTTTAGACAAAAAGAGGGGAGATTCAGGCTGAATGTGAGGAACAAATAATTTATAATTAAGGTGGTAAAACACTGGCACAGTTTGCCCAGAGAGGTGGTGGATGTGCCATCCCTGGGGACATTCAGGACAGGCTGGATGTGGTTCTGGGCAACCTGATCTAGTTGAAGATGTTCATTGCAGGGGGTTTGGATTAGATGACCTCTGAAGGTCCTTTCCAAGCCAAACCATTCTATGATTCTATGATTAGTTGTTCTCCTCTTATAACTGAATGAGACATTTTTGAAGGAAATGTGATTCGTTTTGACTCTAAGATAACAGTGATGGATGGCATTTTTTTCAAAAGGGCAATCCAACTCAAAGCAGATCTTCTGCAGCCTGGGAAATAGCCTCTAAGGAGGTTCTGTGTCTATAAGAAAATTCTTTTTTTTAACGTAGTAGTGTTGTTTAGCTTATCTCACAAAGGATATTAAAAGAAAGAAAGAAAGAAAACAAGCTTTTTCATACACAAGGGTAGGTTTTCTTAAAAAAATATCAAAACGCAAAAAACCGCACAAAATAAACCCCATCAAGTTTTGTTTGTTGGGTTTTTTTTTTTTTGTTGGTTTGTTTCTGCTTCATTCCCAAGTATTTCTAAAAGCTTAATCACCATAATTTCCAGTACTGGCTGTTGCAGTTTAACCTCAGCTGGCAACTGAGCCCTACACAGTCAGTAAGTCACTCCCCACCGGTGGGATGGGGAAAGAATTAAAAGAGTAAAAGTAAGGAAACTCATTGGTTGAGATAAAGGCATTTAGTTAGAATCATAGAATCATAGAATAGTTAGGGTTGAAAGGGACCTTAAGGTCATCTAGTTCCAACCCCCCTGCCATGGGCAGGGACACCTCACACTAAACCATGCCACCAAAGGCTTTGTCCAACATGGCCTTGAACATTGCCAGGAATGGAGCATTCACAACCTCCCTGGGCAACCCATTCCAGTGCCTCACCACCCTCACAGGAAAGAATTTCTTCTTTATATCCAATCTAAACTTCCTCTGTTTAAGTTTTATCCTGTTACCCCTTGTCCTATCACTACAGCCCCTAATGAAGAGTCCCTTCCCAGCATCCTTATAGCCCCCCTTCCCATCAGCAGGCAATTGTTTAGCAATCTCCAGGAAAGTGGGGCTCTATCACTTAAATGAGAAGACAAATGCCCTCACTCCAAGTATCCTCCACTTCTTTCTTCTTCACCTATATTTACATGCTGAGCAGGATGTCTTATGATATGAGACATCGCTTGGGTAAGCTGGGGTCAGCCTTCCTGACTGTGCTCCCTCCCAGCTACCTGTGCATCCCCAGCCTGCTCGCTGGGGGGCGTAGCGTGACGAGCAAAAAAGGCCTTGATCCTGTGTGAGCACTGCTCAGCAATAATGAAAGCATATATGTGTTATCAACACTGTTTTCAGCAGAAATCTGAAACATAGCCCCATGCTAGCTGCAATAGTTAAGAAAATTAACTATCCCAGCCAAAACCAGCACATTGGTAGAAATGCTTAACTTTCCCTGAGTTGTGGACAAGATTTTACCATGATACAGAGTAACCAGGAGAACATGAAAGCAGCCATGAATGGGGTTGCTAGTTTTTCTTATCGTTGAGAAAATGTTCTTAGCTAACATCTTTCTTTTTTTTTCAGAATGCTTTGCATTTAAGTTATTATTTATATATGTCAGAAAGTGATAGCTGGTTCTTCTCATAAATAAAAAGCAATCGAAAGCAAACTACACTGTATTGCTTCCTTTTAGATAGTTACTTTCATCTCCCTAGAATAACTATGACATTTAGAATATGTAGAGACTTTAAAGAATTTTAGATATTTATTTGTTTGAGAAGAAAGGTTATAATGAATTTCACATTGCTTTTTTTTTTTTTTTTTTTTTTTTCCAATAGGCTGGTTTGGATACTCATAGCTTTGCCTTCTGGCCTTGAAGTATATGGTCTTCTTAGTTTTCTCTTCACCCTCTGTCTCCAGGGGCTAGGGAGAGAACTGATTGCTTATAACAATATTATTGTGTTCTTTAATCTTTATTTTAATACAGCCAACCACATCCTTCTAGATGATCTTTTTAGGTCCCTTCCAACCCTTGGGATTCTGTGATTCTGTGATCCTTCAAAGCTTTAGGAAAGAGATTTCTGATTGCTTGTTTACTTATTTTTTTACAGATGCAAAATTCACTGCACCTTCTTTTTCTTGTATTCTTTTTCTTCCAGAATATCAGAAAATATTCTCACCTATGGTTTAAGGATATAGCAAAGGATGAAAAAGTATTTGGTAGTTATGCAGATGCTTTTTTGCTGTATTTTGCTGAACATGCCCAGGGTATAGTAGTTGATCTACACTGTTTAGGTTAAAAATTAACCACTAAAATCAGTTAGGTTTAAATCATCTAATCATCCCATTATTTAAGACTTTTAGTTTCTTTAAACCTCCTAAAGATATATCAGTGTGAAACATAATTGCCTTGTAAACACTGAACCAACGTAAAATGATTCTTTCTGTTCTTAAACTCTTAGACACCCTTTTCTTCTGAAGGAGAATGGAGAAGAAGGATTAACATTAAATGCAGGGACTAAAATGTTAGACACTTGAAAGGGTTTCTAGAAGTCTTTAAAAGCAAATCTGAGGTATTGATACCTGAAAATAAAACACCTGTTAAAGCTTTTGCAGAGGACTCAGTTTTGCAAATCAGAGAAAGTACGTGTTGCTTTGTTTTGGATTTTTAATTTTTTTTTTCCATATGTGTGTACTGTGTGCATTATATCCTATCTTATATTCAGATCTATCTGTTTATTTAGGCACCAGGAAATTTGTGGGTATGAGATTGTCTACTTCTCCAGGCATCCAAGGGTTAGAGTGTGTGAACCTTATGGCATTCAGCATGTTCGACTCATGCAGATCCAGTGGCCAGACCAGGCCTCTGAAAATCTCATCCCATGTCTCTCTTTTTAACCTAAGAAAAGATGGTTGTATTACCCTTGCTACAAATATGATGACATTAGTAGTCATGCTGGCCAGCAGCATAATCTCTGCGTGTGTTCAGGGATTTTTTATTTTATTGGGATCTTGCTCTACAGCTTCTAGGAAATATAAAGAATACTTAAGTATTTGTTGGTGTAATAGATAGCAGTATCTCAGCTGTTAGAGATATTTAATAAAGGTACTAGGAAATAGAGTAGGAAAACCCCAATAATTCTCTTTTGTCTTTCATATAATCAAAACAACTCTTGTTTTGCAGTTGAGATTTTCC
Organism: Lathamus discolor; assembly: GCF_037157495.1. NCBI lineage: Eukaryota > Metazoa > Chordata > Aves > Psittaciformes > Psittacidae > Lathamus > Lathamus discolor. The sequence goes on along the minus strand of NC_088887.1, from coordinate 115,309,714 downwards.
TGAGCTGCCAGAAACAGTAGCAGTGTATTCAGCATTAACAAGAATTAGAAAAAAAACCCCATGTTTTAATATAAGCCAGTAAAAATAATAATTAAAAAAGTTCTGAGCTTTTGTTTTTGTTTATAATAGCATGTCATGCTCTTCTGCTAGAATGAGTTTTTGACAGAACTTGAAAGTGTTTTGGTGACTAATAAACTTCAGTAAGAATGTTGTCCCTGGTTACCATGTAGTTTTGTAAGATGCATTATGTTTACTTACATTAAAATTTTGTATGACTCTGCTAAATATTAGCGTAATAGAAATTTGTGGTAATTTCATAATAAACTGAGAAGACACATGGCCTAAATGTATCCTGGTTCTGTTTTTCCCTACTTCAGTCTATCTGGCTGTAGGCTGAGAAAGAAAGAAAGAATGAAAGAAAGAAATCACTGGATATGTAAGACTGATTTTTCTTTTGAGCAGTTAGATATTGTGGGGCTTATATTTATTTTATTCAGTGAATTGGAATTCAATTAAAATGAGATTATTAAAATGCGGTTATGTATGTGTGCAGTAAACATTCAGCTATGTAGGATACAAATAAAAAAATACTGAAGAAAAAACATCTGTTTTTAACACTTATTTTATTAGCACATATGATATTAATACATTGGTATCAAGTTACTTGTAAACAAGTCACAGTATTGCACTTTACGCTTCATATTAAAAAAATCACACTCTGGAAAGAAAATTCTCTTGATGCTGTGAAATCTGAAAAGGGGCATTTTGCTTATTGGGTCTTCTGTCCACAGACAGATGCTATATACAAGGAAGAAGTTCTTTCCTGTGAGGGTGCTGAGGCGCTGGTACAGGCTGCCCTGAGAAGCTGTGACTGACTCTGGCAGTGCTCAAGGTCAAGTCAGACAGGGCTTGGAGCAACCTGGTTTAGTGGAAGGTGTCCCCTGCCTAATATGATGAAACTAGATGAGCTTTCAGGTCCCTTCCAACTCAAACTGTTCTATGATTCTATGATACACTGAAGGATTCAGTTAAAGGAAGTATTGTGGTGCATCTGTTTCAAGCAGATGTGTTTTTTAACATCAGCACAAAAAAGCAAAAAACAACACAAATGACCATATCTATATGCTACTGACAATCATTTTCATCACTTGTGCATCATGAATTATATTTAGCTAACTTAGCATATTTTGAAGGCAAACGGATTTCTGTTTATATATCTTTTTCTTACTGTTATTTTTTTGTTTGATCACCCACTAATGAGAGATCATTGCTCTCAAGTGGAAACAGAAATGGAAAAAAATAGTGAGCTTTTAAAAATTGTGCATTCTTGCAGAAGGTTGCATTTCTGTGTTTCCTTTAGAAGGCTTGGTATGCAGGATACCAGATACTGTCCATACATCTTATATTCATGGCCTGGACAGTCTGCCCACTCACTATGATTCCTTTCTGTAGTAATGAGTTTGATCAGACTGTAAATTAGGTTTCTACAGTTTTATGCTGATTAAATTATTCCCTTGTGTGGGATTCACGATTTAGTAAAACAAGGATTGAGGGAAATATGCCAATAACTTCTGCTATTTGTAACATTTCCAAAGTACTAACTGCATCAAATAATAACATCAGAAGTTGCTGATAGCAATATTTCCTCCATTCTCTGCCTGTTTTGCTTCACTTGGCTTTGGATACTGTCATGTAGTCTGCATCTGTAGGGATTTGTACATATGCTGGTTTAAGAGTATGAACATGAGAATAGCTTGCCTAAGGAGGTTGCAGGATCCCTATTGCTGGAGGTTTTTAAGAACAGTTTAGATAAACCGATGATAGAAAGCGTACAACTGCAGGCTATTCTGCTATGAAATAAACTTTTTTTTTTTTTTTTTTGAGCTACCTACCAAGCCTATTTTTCTCTGGTCCTGTGATTCTATGATTCACAGATTATTCATGGGAACAAAGTTGTGGATGTACAGCAAATCTGTGCAGTCCTCATAAACTTCACCATCCAGGGTCTGACTTTTCCTCCCTTTGCTTAAGTGAAAACTAGATTCCATGGATTCCTTGGGTCATTGCTTTCAGCATTTAATTATCTGTACAATTATAAATATTTTCTTGATATCAAACCTAATCTCTGCTAAGCTCATTTATTCTTGTCCTGTCCCTAGTGAATATGGAAAATGCTCACCGGTGAAGACCTCTTTATATTAGCATAAGACAAAGCAATAAGATATGACTAATACCGGATGCCCTCAGTGAAGCCTTGCTTGCAGTGAAAGTCAGGTAATGGAAGAGTCTGAAGATTTTACATATCTGGAGAAGTACTGCTGGTATTATCAGAGGCTGACACTACTGTAGTGATTGCTTTCAATGGAATTAGTAATGTTTGAGGGGTTGGGTTTGCTTTTTTTTTTTTTTTTTTTTTGCAATTTGATTTTGCTTCCACAAAACTCATGCTATAAGATATAAGGAAAATATATAGATATATATAGAAATTATGAATATAATAATACTTTCCAGCTTGATAAAGCTTACCTGTTTATCATTTCTTTATGTATATTAGCTGCCTTAATCCAAGAGGGAAGGAGTGTGTATTTTCAACCTAGATTCAAATCTTAAAAACCTCTAAGAGATTTTTAAGATGTATATGAGTCCTGTTCAAGCACTCTAGTCACCATAGAATTTTCTCGTATACAGAAATCTTTACTGAAAATGAAAGCAGCGTTTTCTTACAATGTTTGCTCAGCCCAGGTAAAATGGAGAATTCTTTTTCATTTTCTTTGCTTTAAAGTATTTTATAAGTTGGAACACTGTATTTATGTCTCCTTGAACCTTTTCTTAACAATAAAAAAAAATCAGTTTCTTCAACCATTTCTACTAGACACTTTTTCTAAGCCTTGTTTTAACCTGCTTGTTTTACTCTGTCCTTCCTTCCATTTTTTACATCTTTACTGAAGTGTGGTGTCGCCGCAATCTAAAATAGTCCTAAATTTGGGGCTTCACAAGGGTCAACTACAATTTTGCAATTTGCGTTATATATCTCTCTGCCTTATTATATAAGCAATTGCTGTTAAGAAAAAACAGATTGAGTTTTTTTTTTTTCCTGTAACTGTGGGGCATTACTGACTCATATTCAGTTTATGATCCATCATGGCTCCCACATCCTTTTGTATCGTATCACTGCTAAACGGTTATTCTTCACTGTAGCTGAGCATTTTTTTCCTCCTTTATAGCAGCAGTACTTTGCATTTTTCTTTATTGAATTTTGTCTTCTTGGTTTTGAGCCATTTCTTCAATTTATCAAAATCATGTAAAAATCCTATCCTGCTCTACAGAGGGCTTATAAACTCTTATATCTCATATAATCTAAGAATGCTTTTAGTGTACTTTAATCATTGTCGTCAATATTTTTTTTTAAAGAAGGTGACTAGAAGAGACAGCTGTTATGCTTTCTCAATAAAACATGGATAATAGTTCTTTGAAAACAGCAGCCTTTGAAGGCAAGTAATTTTTGCAAGTCTCAAAAAAGGACTGACACTGAATAAAAGAACATCTTGTGTTATGAAAACTTTCTGTATAAGTTTCAGGAGGAATTTATGATGTCATACTTCCAAATTTCAGCTGATTTCTAGTTACAGCAGCTCAAGATAAGATCTATAATGTCACATCATCCCCTATGAAAATCAGGAGTTTTTTCACTTTCTAGAACTACTCTATGCTGTTGAAGGAAGTGTATTAAGCTTGATGACTCTTTGATCTGATCCAGTACTGCAAAATCTAAATTCCTAGCTGCAGTGAGAAAACAAAGCACCTCTGAGTGACAGCACAACCTGAAAAAGATGGGAGTATAGTGCTGCAGGATTATAGAGACCTAAGCACATACAAATCCTGCTTGATACCAAGTAAGTTTTTAGGGAGTGTTGGTTTTGGGGATTTTTTTGAAGGAGGTTGTTTTGATTGCAAATGGAGCAGAGAAAATAGACATATCATCAAGGGACAAGAAATACTGAAATGCTTTTTGCTGGAGTTACTTTTAAAGAGAAGAAGTGGTCTTCAAAGCTTTTAGGGATTTTGCAATTGCAGAATCTAGATGGTTTTGGAAGGCAAAAAAGTAAATCATGACGACAATGCATTAACGCATGTGCACGGTGCAACAGTGTCAAGAGAAGTCATGTCGCAGAGGGAGAGAAAGTCTCAACAAACACAGGCAACACAGCCACTCTAATTAATTCCTGCAGGGCATTGATGTTACTGGGAATTCAAGGAACTCTTTCCTTTTTCTCCTCAAGCAAATTGTCTATTTTTCAACTGCTAGTCTGCTCCTTGTGACCTCATTTAAGCTATTAGAGGTAAAAGCTGTCCCCCACCTCCCTGGCACATCAAACAGCGGAAAGAGGAATTTGTTTTCAAGCGGCACAAATGGTCTGCTAAACACTAATGAACAAATCACTTCTTCCACTGTGTTTTATTTAGGGCTTTTTTGTGGAAGAAAGATGAGGGAAGGGTGAAAATTAATTCCTTCTCAGCCCTTTGCCCCTTAAAAAGGAGCCCTGTTGGCAAAATTGGAAGTTGTGTTCTCAATTCAGTTATACTATAAATGGCAGAAACACTTGGAGTAGGAAGCACTGACTTTACTAAGTATGACTGCACTGTAAAGAAAAAGGAACACCACAGAAGAGATCTTTTTTCTTTGTTGATTTACTTCAGTTTTGATTGAGACCACCCAGTTTAACTACCAAGGTGCTGTGGTATTTTCCAGACATAGAAACCAGAAATTACTGATAATACAATCAGCTAAGGAGAAATGTGGATGTGATTTACCAGCGTTTTAAAATAACAAAATGCTACATGATGATGCCAGTTAAGTCATCAGACCTGAGGTGTTTATTCCTGGGGAGAGTCAGGGTATGTTATCTGGTACTTAGTGTTTCACAACATAGTCATGTAGTTTCTGTATTGGAGGTGGCTTATATCCAGTGTGGGATATGAGCAGAGCAATGGTACCTTAGTATAGGCATACTGTAAGTCATTCCAGTTTGGGCGCTGAAATAACCTTCTTTTGTTTAATTCTTCTTATCACTATAACCATCAGCACTTGCAAATCACCCTATTGAAGTTTTCTGCACTATTTTTTATTTCCAGAAGATGAGGAATAGTGACTACTCAGTAACTGAGATGAATTATGCTATTACCAAAACCAGCCTTAAAAGTTACATAAAAAAATAGTTAGACACAAACAGTCTGTATAAAATGATCTTGGGAAAAGTGAAAAAAAAGCAGTATAACAAAAACTACCTCCATGCACACTTCACAGTCATCCATAGCAGTAACTGCATGCATTGGGCATGCCGTCCAGAAAACTTATCCAGAATACACATGAATTGAAGATGAAGATGTGTGAAGATGGAAAAGGAGAAAAGTGGTTTGTGCACTTTTTCTTTGCTTACCAATTAAGTAACATGTAATTTACATTTTTTGCCATGAGCAATTTTTTTAAATCACAGTAGGTATCAAGAGCCTACATAAGTGCATTTCTTTTTTCCCCAGAGTTCCAGTATTTTCCTCACATTCTGTGCGTGTATACCTGTGATTCTGTTGCCCTCAGGCTTGAAATCTGTAGTTAAATGATAGTTTTTAATTTAAAAGAAATTGCCTAAAACATTCTTCAGAAATTGTTGAGATTTTGCATACAGGTAAATTATTCTGAAATTCTTAGAAATGTTTTAAATATTTTTTCCAGTCTCTTTATTTCAAATTTGCCCATTTCTTCTACTTTTAATCCGCTCACTGTAGTGAACTCATGCACATTTGGACACCCTGTATCTTTCATTCTGTACTGTGTTTGTGTGGCAAGGTTTTGGTTTCAGAGGGGCTACAGGAGTGGCTTCTGTGAGATGTCAGAAGCTTCCCCCATGTCCAATAGAGCCAATGCCAGCCAGCTCCATCACTGGGCAAGGCTGAGCCCATCTATCAGTGACAGTTGTAGCGCCTCTGGGATAACATAGTTAAGAAGGGGGAAAAAGGTTATGCACAACAGCAGATGGGAAGAGGAGTGAGATAATGCGAGAGAAGCATCCCTGCAGACACCAAGGTCAGTGTAGAAGAGAGAAGGGGCTGCAAGTGCTGGAGAACAGCACTTGTATCCCATGGTGCAGCCCATGGTGAGGTGGGCTGTGCCCTGCAGCCCACTGAGGTCCATGGTGGACAGATATCCACCTGCAGCCCAGAAAGGACCCAATGCTGGAGCAGGGGGATGCCTGAAGGAGGCTGTGACCCCATAGGAAGCCTGTGGTGGAGCAGGCTTCTTGCAGGACCTGTGGCACTATGGAGAGATGAGTCCACACTGGAGCAGGTTTGCTGCAGGACTTGTGACCCCAAAGGGGACCCACGTAGGAGCAGTCTGTTCCTATAGGTCTGCACCCCATGGAAGGGAGCCACACTGGCGCAGCTTGTTAATGAAGGATGCACCTCATGGAAGTGACCCACGCTGGAGCTGTTTGTGAAGAGCTGCAGCTCATGGGAAGGATTCGCATTGGAGGACTGTTTCCTATGGGAGGGACCCCACAATGGAAGCAGGGGAAGAGTGTGAGTCCTCCCCTGAGGAGGAAGGAGCGGCAGAGACAACATGTGATGAACTGACCACAACCCCCATTCCCCTGTGCTGCTGAGTGGGAGGAGGTAGAGAAATTGGAAGTGAAGTTGAGCCTGGGAAGAAGGAAGGGGTGGGGGGAAGGTGGTTTTAAGATTTAGTTTTTATTTCTCGTTATCCTACCCTGATTTGATTGGTGCTAAATTAAACTAATTTCCCCAGGTCAACTCTGTTTTGCTCTGTGTGAGTAATCTGTTCCAGGACATACATGTTGTTTAAATTGTCCTCAAAATCCTTTCTAAAAAAGGCATAGCTGCTCAGTTCTGGCCAGGCAAGGTTTTTTGTGGATATCAAGACATTCTAGTGTAGTACATCTCTATTGTTGCATTATTAACGTAGGAAAGTGATTTCAGTGAATGTGAAAAGACACAATAGCAGTTGACTCATTTATTATCAATTTAGGATATCCTATATGAATTAATGTAAGTTTGTTAGTGATTGTAGTAAAGGTAATGTATTCCCATTCTCAAGGGATCAGCCTTATATTAATTTCTTTCATGGATTTAAAACAACTAGATGGTTATGACATTTAGAGTGTGATAAACAGAAGTCTACTTTGTTCACCTTGAAAAGAAGTATCTTCTCTCCCATTGTGAAATTGTACTTGTTATTATTGGAGTCAGGTAAATAAAAATTTATAATAACGATGCCAAGAGAAGTAATATTCAGTTTCTTAGTTTTTCCCTTCCCTACAGTTATGTGCTTATAATCATAAGTTGCTCAGATGATTTATTGTTGAATCTCATTGAATTAAGTGGCTACCACTGTAGAATGTTTCAAAATTGAAAACATACAAGAATAACCTGTTAAAAGAAGGAAAGCATGGAGGAAGACAGCATGCTTTGAACAAAATTTAGCTTTTAGGAATTTAATCAATTCTACTCTATCATTCAGTCCTATCAACTTGAAGATGATCCAGAAGAGAAGTGAGCAGTGATATAGATATCTACAGATACCTAACAGAATTATGATAATTATCACAACTTTGGAAGGTATATCAAGCTGTTTATTTCAAGGTTAAAGGCAGTCTCTTACAGAGTTCAAGAAAATAGCCACTATATCAGACTATTATTTTTCTCATGCTCCTTCCTGCAGCTAATGTCACATAGTAGATATACTCACAAGGTAACACTGACTATTTGAGGATAGTTTAGATTGTTTTTGTCTAAAGAGTGCATTCACTTACTTCAAACTGAGTTTCAAAATTACTGATCCATAAGTTAATTATGTTTGCAGCTAGGTAGATGATTGACATATAGTTGTATATTTAAGTGTATTTACTGTGTTTTAAGATGGATTTACTTGTATAGAATAATTACATGCTTTTTCTTATGACTATGCTTTTAAATTGTGTATCAATTTTTTGTTTAAATTCACCATGCCCTAAGCATTATAAATTCTGATTCCAGTCATAGCTTGAAGGCATTGAGAAACTTTTTTTTCTTTCAAAGGACTTGAGGGGCAAATGCAGCAAAGTAATGTCACTCAGACATGAAAATGTTTTGGTTTTTTTTTTTCTGATTATTAAAGCTCCACCTCAGTGTCTTGTAAGAGAGAGCTCATGCCTGTACAGGCAGCCTGTATAGTTTCTGTCACATAACATCAGAATTTGGATTTGGCATTCATTTTCTTCAGTGAATATTGAGAGGGAATTATTTTTGATTCCTTAAGGCCAAAGTTGGTTTTTTAGCAGCTTCTTAAGCTACTGCTTGAAATGCCAGTCTCCAGCAATATGAAATTCAGGAAGGACTACTAAGGCTTTGGAATCAGAGGTACAGGCAATGTACTGATGTGATACTCAAATGAAAAAGCCCAGAGGTGAGAGGAAAGCAGAAACCAGGTATTTATCTCACCTCATCTTAGACATGTGCAGTGTAGCCATCAATGTCTGAGCCAAGCAGACATTGCTAATCAGATTCACTTTATAGTCAGGGGAGAGCAACAGCTGCTTTTATAGCTGGATACATTTGATGGAATTTGTATGTCTTCTTCAAGATTATCTAATTTCCACTTAAGAAGTGTATTTTCTCTTCCTTGTCTACAAAGGGATACAAAAATGACTAGCTTAGATGCAGACATGTAGATAGCTATGTTTAGTTAAATAAATGCCACTTTGAAACACTGCAGACAGTGGCAACAATAAATTACTTTCCAGGTATGTTTATGACTTTTTTTAATAACAGCCCAGTGCAGTTGGAAATTCACAATGACAATGTTAAGGAACATCGGTAAATTCTAATTAAAAACATAAATTGGGGGAGGTTATTTCTCTAAAGCACTGCTTTGCTTTAAAGAAGAAAATTTAAAACAAAATGAACTAGTAGTTAACTGCTATGCAGTTTTTACTGACTACTTTTAAAAATGCCCACAGATCAAAGGGGCTGCTTGCATTCATCAGCACAACAATGTTCTGATGTGTGGAAGGGAGGAACAGCTCAGATGAGCCACAAAGAACAAATAAGCCGTATTATGAAAAGCTTGTCAGCAGTAGGTAAACCTGAAGGAACTAGTTTGCAGCCTGAAAAGAAAGGAGCACAAGTCTTTCAAAGCGGTCAGACAAGAAGTTGTGAAATTCTATCCAGGCTTGTATATGTATAGTCATAAAGTGACTTTCATAAACTCCATTCAGTGGTAATAACAGTAATAAACACAGCTATGAAATTCAACCAATGTAATAATAATTATATTTATATACTTGAAAAAAATAATTACAATACGACTACTCTGTATTATTACAGTTCTTACCACATTGGTCCTTTTTGCACAAGAGCTCCATGCCTTCAGCAGCCTCACTGCTTTTCTCTGTATTCCTGTAGTTCTTCTGTAAGAAGAGGGTCTTATGGCTACTTCAGGTAACATAGCCAAATGAGTCTGCAGCGCTGGTTCCTAGGGAGGGATTAGCATATGCTCCAGATCGCTCATTATTTATTTTCAAATATCTTATTTAAGTATCTTTTATTATTACTGTTTATAATTTGCAGAGAGATCTTAACTGCCTTTTCTGAAATGATGCAGAGGTCAATTTCTTCAGTTAAACATTTAGTTTAAAACGCTTAGTTTGCTTATTTGCCAGTTTTGTGGAGATGTGAATTCTTTACCAGTCCTCAAAAATCTAATTAATCTCATTACAAAATTTTGCTTCTCAGCTCTCTTTTAAGATAATATAAAGTGAATTAGTATACTCCTTCTCTGACTTTAAGATGCACACCGGTGACCTTTATCACAGGGAAAAATGGTTATTCAATTGCAAACTTTGACGTTTTGCTGCTAGACACCTTTTAATCCATGACAATACTGCCCTATCTCCCAAGCTTAATTAGCTCATTTAGGAGTCTTTCAAGAAAGATCTTGACAAAGACTTCTTGAAAATGTTTTTTCTCTGTTCTTCACTTTTCCCTTACGCACAAAGAAATGTAGCACTGAAATAAGACACTGTAACAGAGAAGGAAATAGAATAAATATGTCAAACTCAAGGTTAACTGGTGGTTAGTACATAGTAGGTACCGCCTTTGTCTTGGAGTTTTCAACTTTGGAGATTGATTGTCAATTTATGTTGATTGCTTTTGCTTCTTAATGGATAGTATTTTTTTACTTTTAAAGTTGACACTAAATCCAAATAGATATCAATTGTAATGAAAAAACTTTAAAAGTAGGATATAAAACTGTGGTGGGATCAGTACACTTCATTTACCAAAGTGGGTTATTTGGTTTTTTTCCCAAATTTAGTTAAAAAAAAAAAAAAATATTGGGGCATTCAGACTTGTTGAGAAAGCCTGGTTCAATTTTTATTTTTTTTTTTTTTAATTTTATTTTTACTCATAATACATATTGATAAACATACCTAAATCAGTATAAATAGAATCGTAGAGCACTCTGGGTTGGAAGAGACCTTAAAGATCATACACCCCGTTTGTCATGGGCAGAGACACCTTCCATTAGACCAGGATTCTCAAAACCCCATCCAAGTTTGCTTTGGAACACATAGTAAAGAATTTCTTCCTAATAGCTAATCTAAATCTACTCTTTGTGAGTTAGAGCCACTCCTCCCCATCCTGTCACTACATGCCCTTGTAAAAAGTCCTTCTCCAGGTTTCTTGTAGGCCTCCTGTAGATACTGTAAGGCTGCTCTAAGGTCTCCCCAGAGCCTTTTCTTCTCCAGGCTGAACTCTCTCAGCCTTTCTTCATAGCAGAGGTGCTCCAGCCCTTTGGTCCACTTCATGGCCTCCTCTGGACTTACTCAAGCAGGTCCAAGGCCTTCTTGTTTTAGGGGCCCCAGAGCTGAACACAGCACTGCTGGTGAGGCTAAAGACAGAGGTGTAGAGGGCAAGAATCAAAAACCAGGATTCTGCAGAATCAAAAGGAGAATTACATTTGGTCATAATAATATTTTAGAACTTCCTTTCAGAAAGACTTTTTGAAGTAAGGAAGATTCTTCAAAATGGAATATAGCAGTCTTTGAAAAAGAGGATTGCTGTATTTTGCAGTGCTCTAAAGCAGTGTAGTTCTTTTCTGTACCCAATTGACTTGAAAATATCCAAAAATTTGGGAAAGATGCACAGGAAAACCTTACTGGTGGTGCCATATGGAATAATTACAGTGACAACCCTCAAAGGGGTAAAACACTAGGATCTGATTTGTGCAGTCAGAGCAGTAAATTAATACCCTAAGGATTAACTCGCCAAAGTCGAAAGTAATCAGTAGCGCAATAATTGTATCATAGATGCTGAATTTTGCCCAACAAAGCTGTCACTGCCCTTCTGCCATAATGGATTGGTAACGGGAATGCTATATGCTAAGGAGGAGCTGGGACAGGTCTAGCATTTGACTACATTCCAAATGACCAGTTTAATACAGGTAACTGATCATGATTATCAGCATAGCATCTGCTACGTTTATTTATTCATTCATTTCTGTCAGTCTTGTGGCGGGTGTGTTGATGAAAAGCCTTGCAAAAGCCTGTGAATGCTTAATAATAGGTAATGGAACAATGAACCTGCTTGCCACATAATAGCTTTCAGTATAAACTCTGGCATGTTTTTATCTATTCATTCAGTGTTTCGTGGTGATTTTAGTCACTCTTTCCAGTGACTCTGAGGAAAGTAACATGACTTTGGTCACCCTGTATATGTTACAGTTTGTGATAGAGCATTGTAGCATATGGCTATGTAAATCCGCTCTTTTGCAGTGAACAACATCTTGAAACACATTAAACAAGGACAGTGGTCTGCATTACCAAATCATGACTAAAAATTGGTTTCTTTCAGTGATTGTGGTTAGTTCTTTTGTATTTTTATTTTCAATAATAGTAATAGTATTTGTAAAGTTGTAGAATCATCTTAATTACAGCCAAGAAAATGTTTTCAGTTAGTTAAGCAGATAGCTTTTTGAAATTTAATATGCTGTATAAAAATGTATGCTTTAATAGGATATTGGACCGTAATTTTTAAAAGACCAAGTATCAGAGGCTGTTTCAGTATAAAACTGAACTTTCTATATGCCAACATAGATTTGCAGAATATATGGCATATATAAATAAACAGCAGAGCCGGAGAGCATGCACTCTTCAAATTATTCAGATCATTCACTTTCTTTAAGTACTGAATGCACATTCTTGTTCTGTTTACTGAAGTGGTTGCAATAAACACTCTTTTTACTTTTGCATCAACTAAGCCTCACTGTTTTGAAATAAAGCTATTTTTGCCTATAGAGACCTTAATTTTGATAATATGTTAAGTGCAGTGAGATGAATACAGACACTCTGTCTGCTTTGTCATAAAGCTGAATTAATACCCAAAGGATTAACCTTCAGCACAGAGTGTGCTGATTATTATTGTAGAAATTACTATTAAATGCTCTCTAAAACATGGTTCTACTGAACAGGTTGCTGCATGGGGTGGGGGTGGGGGTAAAGGGGTAGGTTGTGAAGGGATGAGGAGGGGGAGTGAGTGAAAACATTTCCAGTCCATCATGAATAAAATACTGATTGAAACTCAGCATCTTTTTTGCCTCTGTCATATCTGCTTTATGAATGTCAACAAAGTGCTGGGGGGGGGGGGGTGTTGCTTGTTTGATGTTTTTTTCCTAGTTTTCTGAAAGGACTCAGTTGCTATCCTGTAACTTTTATATTCTTCTTCTTTGGAGGTATGTTAACAAAAGCAGAACTCAAATTCTGGTGCCAACTATATACCACCAAATTGCCCTTCTGAAAAGCATCTTTTCTAACATACGGAATTACAGTGTTTCAAAATGAACGCTAGTTAAGTCCTTTCTTCTTTGTGAATTGTTATAGAAGGTGTTGGCTTCTGTTGTGGTTATGAGCCTGCTGAAGTCAATGAGATGACATAGGGTCAACTCCCTTGGTACATTTAACAAAGAAGTGGCTGCTAGATTTACATAGTTTTCTTTGTAAAAAACAAATTGTCATAGTACATGCTACGTGAAGATGGTTAATAAATCTCTAACACCTCACTATTTGTAAAAAATCTTGAGCAAACCATGTAAAATCCTCATGAACTGTGCTGCAGATAGTTCTACAAAGGCTTTTCTTATCCAAAATTGAGAAATAGTGGCCTAAAATGTATGCAAAACATGGGTTTAATGACAGATAGGTAACTGAACTTAAAAAAAAAAGATAAAAAAAAAAAGACCAACAACCTCTAGACTCAAAGAGAAAAATACCACAATCATCTGACTTCAAATGTGCTTTTTATCATGTGTAACAAAAACAACTAAATATTGCATTCTCATTACTTAATAGATGGAATGTGAATAGATTTTTTCATTCATTAATGAAAAGATAAAGATCATTATTTCCACCAAGGACTATTTTTACTAAGGGCCAGTATGCAGATTTGAAATACCTATTTGAAGTCCTGTTTTACACAATCTGACTCATCTCATGTATTTCACTTCCAGGTGAATATATGATAAATTCAGTAAGTAATTAAAGTGAATTTCCACATTGAAGTTATTCAAAATACCTCTTCTGTTAAACTGAATCATACTTTGGAAGTCTAAGAAATGCAATCTGTTATGAAACTTCTTCATATGAATGTATATTTGCTTTAGGCTTGTGGTTTCAATGAAGTCTGATGTAATTTCACCCTCCTACTTTGGCTTAATCTTTTCCCACCTTAAAAAATCCTGGCTGTATTTTAAACCTATCATGTACTTTGATAATTATGGCCTAAATTTAAGGTATCCTATCTTTTGAGTTTGTCTGTGTGTTTTATCTAAGTATTTATATGGAATAATTTGTCTTGTCTCATACTGAAATCCAGCACTGTTTCTGAGCTATAGTTCTGTTCTTCCTTTGAAAATTTTTGAACTCCAGAAGAAGCATATATCCACTTCTTGATTACACTTTTCTACAAGGACAGGGTAGTTTAAAATTCCAGTATGTTGACTGTGTGTATTTCAGTATTTTACATGATATTATGAGCTTTTTCCTCTTTCTTTTCAGAAAAATTTAATTGTACTTACAGGTATTTTGGAATAATTGTAATCAGAGACACTTGGTTCTAATGTAAAACCTTACATAAATTCTGATTTTTCATATGGCAAGCAAACATTATTTTTACTTATTATTATAATCTTGGTGACTTGGGCACTTCTGGCAGAGATCAGAGTGTCCAGGGGCCTGAAAGCTTTTGGAGGCTGTGGAGCCACTGGTGGTGCTGGCTTTGCTGTTTCTTTGCCTGCACAAAGTGACCACGCATGCAACAACTACATAGGTTTGCACTGACTCTCTGTGGAAGTAATTTTCAAAAGTATCTCAAAGACAGTATATGCAGAAGACATTGCACGTGTTCAAAGCAAATCATGTGATTTCATTCTTTACTGGCTCAATTCACAGAATCCACAGAATCACAGAATCCCAAGGGTTGGAAGGGACCTAAAAAGATCATCTAGTCCAACCCCCCTGCAAGAGCAGGGTAACCTACAGTACATCACACAGGAACTTGTCCAGGCGGGCCTTGAATATCTCCAGTGTAGGAGACTCCACAACCCCCCTGGGCAACCTGTTCCAGTGCTCTGTCACTCTTACAGTAAAGAAGTTCTTCCTGATGTTAACGTGGAACTTCCTATGTTCCAGTTTACACCCATTGCCCCTTGTCCTATCACTGGATATCACTGAAAAAAGCCTAGCTCCATCATCCTGACACCTACCCTTCACATATTTGTAAACATTGATGAGGTCACCCCTCAGTCTCCTCTTTTGCAAGCTAAAGAGACCCAGCTCCCTCAGCCTCTCCTCATAAGGGAGATGTTCCACTCCCTTAATCATCTTTGTGGCTCTGCGCTGGACTCCTTCAAGCAATTCCCTGTCCTTCTTGAACAGAGGGGCCCAGAACTGGACGCAATATTCCAGATGCGGCCTCACCAAGGCTGAGTAGAGGGGGAGGAGAACCTCTCTTGACCTACTAACCACTCCCTTTCTAATGCACCCTAAGATGCCATTTGCCTTCTTGGCCACAAGAGCACATTGCTGGCTCATGGTCATCCTCCTATCCACCAGGACCCCCAGGTCCCTTTCCCCTTCACTACTTTCCAGCAGGTCAACCCCCAACCTGTACTGGTACATGGGGTTGTTCTTCCCCAGATGCAAGACTCTACACTTGCCCTTGTCCAGAGCACCTTATGAAATGCAAGCAAATTATGAGAATTAAAAACAGAAAGGAAGTTACATAATAAGGCTCAAAATGCTCTACACATACTTAGTGTGTTGAGGGTTTTCTGGGGTTTTTTAGTTTTGGTTTTTGTGTTGGGTGTTTTTTCCCCCCAAAGTGCAGAATTAAAGCAGGGTTTATCTTACTTTTTTCCCATTTCTCTTGAGAGTGATTTTTTTTAAAAGGGCAAAAAAATCACATACTGCACTAGAAGATCCCTAGATTTAATTTCTTTTCCTGTGTCTCAGCAGTAGGATAAATACCATGTAACAGTACCTAAATATTTGAGAAAAACCTTGTGTTACTTGTGCAGTAAATTTTCTATACTATGTTCCTGCATATGTTTCTATGCGTAACCATGTTTACATGACAGTTTTTGTTTAACGGACACCCATCTCAGTTTGTGTTTATGAATAAACAGTAACCTCCATTGAAAAGAAAAAAAAAAAAAAGGGGGGGGGGGGAAGAGAGAATGCTAAGAAATACTACCGCAGAGAATGACCACATTTAAAACAGGATGAAAAGAAAGATAGGGGTGGACTGGTACACACAGAATCACTAAAACCCAATAATACTCCAAAATAAGCTAAGTGAGAAAACAGTGACTTATCATACCGTTTCAGTCTACTGTCTCACACAAATTTCTTTCCACGTATTAGCTTGGAACTACATGAAGGTTGAAAGTTGCAGTGCTCTAGCATTAGGAAGTTGAGCAAAAAAGGATCTTATAAGAAAAAAAAAAAAAAAAACACTTTGCCATATAAGTAATGGCTACTGTAAGGCTTAGTAAAAAAGAATCCTATAAATCTCTTGGATAAAAATAGCTTTCAAGAAATATTCTTCATACATTTCCTCTCTCTGTAATTAGGAACTTAAATCTCTCTCTCTATACACAAACCTACTGCTGGCTGGCTGTTATTACATTGCACCCAAAAAAACAGAGCCTTATAGCTTAAATGAACAGAGGCATCTATAACATAGAAAACTTGAAGATATAAAACAGTAAAACTAGATTTGGTCCTTAAACAAGGGAGAGGCTGAGTAGTGGAATGCTCTCTCGAGAAGTTGGCTAGTGATCAAGACGGGAACAAGAGAAGTTACAGGCTGGAATTATGACAGTGAAAAAGCAAACCACCAGAGTTTCCTACTTGAAAGATTTTAGATTGCATTTCTCATGACTTTTAAGTGAGCCTACACCATACCAAAATGATTTGTGGCATCTATTGAGGCATTTCATAGTTCTAAAAAGTGTAAATTAATTATTACCTATACATTTGTCTTTCATCTGTATGCTGTACAAAGCTCTAAAAGCTATTCTAAAAGTTTTCTGGAAGAATCATGTCATTTGAAGTAATCAGAGTACCTAAGAACTAGGGATGTGGGTTTTGGTTGTGGTTTGGGTTGGTTTTTTTTCTCTTACCAGTTTGAACAAATCATCAAAACTTGGTGCAATGGATAAAAGTAAAAGTACTTCAGCAGTGTGGTCACAGGAATGGCTGGAACATACTGTAGAGACACTGAGCTCACTCTGAAGTGACTATTACAGGTATGACAGCCACCCCCTGATGCCACAAGGGCTGCAGCTTAAGCTATGAAACCCACTTTGAGTAAATTTGTCCACTGTCAGCTGTGTCATCTCAGGACTGCTGGCTTCTCCTGGACATCCCCATAGTGACAGGAGTTGCTCAGCTGAATTCTGTGGGATGCACATATTTTCCCAGAAACTAGAACAAAGGAATTTTGAATGTTTTGTAGATGCTTCCTTGCAGGTCTTTCCAAATTACTGAGCAGGTATGGCTTTACTTACTTGGTTTTCAGAAACTCAGGTAGGTGGAATCTGTTTAAAGACCCTAATTCCAGGAGGCAAGAGGTCTGATCATGATCTCTACAGTAATTTTGTTTCCAAATATTAAAGTAGAAAAAAAAAAAAGTCTATGGAGTATCTAAAGAGACTGGAAAACACTCGCATTGGAAAAAGTCTTAAATGTGCTGTACCATAATGACTATCTTCAGAGAAAATGGTCCAGGTGTAACTAATCACTGTTTTTGCTATTTTTCTGTGTGAGTTTGGACAACAGGGAAATATTCCAATACTGCCTTCCGTCTTTGTGATTATCTTTGTATTGCACACACTGTATCAGGATCTCAGTAGTCAGTCTATTATAGTTCCTGCAGCAAAAGAAAAACTTTAAATTTCTATGCCCAGTAAACAAAAGTGAACAGGATGAGCTCACCAAGACCTCTTTTGAGATTTTCAATAAAAAAATCCCCACTGTAGCAGGATTATTTACAATCAAAGTTTTTCAGGTTATCTGTATTTTGAAGCTGTTGTTAACAGCATCCTGTACAGCTCTTGTGGAATATCTTAAATACGCTGTATAATTTTCCCAGCCTTTCCAGCAGACTGTACATGCATTTAAAAACTAATGTCAGGGGCAATGGTTTAGAATATCTATTATTATCTCACTTTGTCAATATAAAATATTTATCCTAATAACAAATATTTTTGTACCCCAAACTTCTCTCCATGGTCCAGCTCTGCTTATTGCCATAATCTTTCCTGATTTGTACAAATAATTACATCCTGTACCAAATAAAGAGAACGTGAAGGACAGCCCCAAAGCAGCACACTGAGGTTTGAGAATGCAAAGGTGGTAAAGAACTGCTGGAAGAACAGCAGCATTTTTACCTCACAAATGAATGTACAATCTCCATGATATATGATGCTGAAACTAATTTAGAGATGGCAGACTCGTGCATAAAGCCTGAAAGCTGCAAACAATATTTACTACCTGGCTAGCACTCTTAATAGTGCAGGCTCTACTAAAACTTTATGATAGTCTTTTTAAAGCTGAATAAAGTAATTTTCCATTCTGCTTATTTATTAGCTATTTGCATCAGTACAGTGGTGAGTAGTTCAGTAGTTTGAAGGAGAATAGTGTAGGTGAATCAATAATTCATGTCTCTGAATGATAGAACTAATATTGCAACCTCCTGAAATGTCAACATGCAGTGTGAAGCCTATTAGTAAAAGGTCCTCTTTTCCAGAGAGAAGGTAAATAATTATTACTCAGAACAACACAGTACAAAACTAACCATTTAAAGATAGTCAAGAATTCTTGAAAGGTTTTTCTATTGGTATATCTTAGATAAATTCACATTTTCAATGCAGCAGATGTTTATCTTTACTCCAGAAAATGAGGGGGTGGGCTGTGAATCATGCTGTCACTCATTTGTGTTGTCATACAGAAAACAAGGGTAGCTGCTGATCATGGATTCCACATTTCCAGTTGTATTCCTAACTGGGACTCAGCAGGTCAGACAGATCTCATACTTTCTGCTTACCTGCGCCCAGGCATGATGAAGTAAAGTCAGTGCTCATTATCATACCTTAGATACTGTTTTAAAGAGCACATTTAATTTTGAAAGGATTATTAACCAGAATTTTCATATATATCACATGGTGTATATTTTTTTGTTACAGTAGATACCAGGATTTAGGTTTTTGTAGAAGAAAGAAGAAAGTAAGCTAGCAGAGGACTATGACACTAAGAAAAAATAATAATGGCCACATGCTATGCCAATAGAAATAGACTTGCAAAGCAACAGCAATCATGTAGCAGTGGAAGAAACGCCAAACAGGCGTTTAATCAAGGTCTCTCCCTTCTAATCTTTCTGGAGTGTTCACATTACCAGTCATGAGATAGGAAAGAATTTATTCAGGAGAAAAATTAATCATCTACTTTATGCTATACCCCTAAAAGTGTTAAGGTGTAAGTTGACTGCTTTGTTTTTCATGCTGGGTTTGCTTTTGAATTAACCAAGCAAGGCACCAGGTGCCTTTGCTCTGTTGTTCCTGCTATACGTACGTTGCAGTAACTCAAAATAAAGCCAATCCCAATTCAAGTGAAGAAAAATGCAAATCACACTAAATGCTTAAATTTCTCACAACTAAGTTTAAATAGCAAATAAACTGTGGCATGCAACAGCTTCCTGTTCAGAAAGGTCGAATTCCCTGGTATGTTAAGGCTCATGAATCCATATGTGAGGTTTATGGCTGCTTTGAGTCACCAAAGTAGTGCTTTGCAGCTAAAACACCTCAGTATCCCCGTCCTGCTGCATTTGAAGTGATGCTTATCGCACTGTAACTACTAAGGTCTAATCATAAGCATTTTTTTTCTGTGTAGCTTATGCATCCATTTAGATCGCAGTTGCTTTTAGCATATTGAATACCTTCAGATACACAATAATTCCAGACTGAGTTTGAATGTGGCTTTTTTTTTTTTTATTATTATTTTTAAATCCTGATTTCCATAGCTTTTCAGTCTAGAATCTGTTGGTTTAGATTTGGGTTTGTTTTTTTTTTCCTAAACAAATGAAGCTACACTACCTTTGTATAATGGCGTTGTCTTGTCACTTAAATGCTACAGTAACCAATATGAAACATCTGGATCAGAAGTAATGGGGTGGAATTCTGCAGATACACAGCATAAGACAGTGTCAGGAACACTTTCTAATATCCTCTTAAGCAGTAGGAACACAAAAATTATGTAGGCAGAATAAGATACTTGATGTTACTTGAAGCACAGCAATAGTTCTTTAAATTGCTATCCATTAGCTCCCTGCAAGGTCTAAATCATAAGTTAATTGATTTCTCATAAAGTACAAAAAATATTACTGTGTGAACCAAATGCCAGTTTCATGAATCAGAGAACTCCAAGTAAATGGAAAATAAACAAGCATCAACTGAAATTAAAGTTGCATAATTTAAC
Organism: Lathamus discolor; assembly: GCF_037157495.1. Taxonomy (NCBI): domain Eukaryota; kingdom Metazoa; phylum Chordata; class Aves; order Psittaciformes; family Psittacidae; genus Lathamus; species Lathamus discolor. Next base: position 115,289,633 of record NC_088887.1, on the reverse strand, counting down.
CTTTCAGAATTTTTACTCATGCAATACTCTGCTAAACCTGTCTGTGTATGTTTGGAGAATATGGATAGTTGAGTGCTCCTGTTGCAAATATACTTGCAGCATCATGTGTAATACATTTACAAATGATGTATATTCCATTATTAATAGCTTCTGAGTATTTGTCAAAGTTAGTGGCTAGTTCTTCTACCTCAAATCATAACATCCATTTCTTCTTGGTTCTTTTAGATGAATTTAACAATTTCAGGTTTAGTGCTAATTAAAATTAACATTTTAATTCTATTCCCAAAGATATCTGGGTTATTCCTAGCATAATAAATATTATGGCCAAAGCACATTGCCACTAACACCTAGCACTAACCCTTTCCTCCCGTACAGGTTAGCCTGTTAAGAGTGGGACAGAGTGTTATTGTTTACAGGACTGTTTATGTTTAATCCTGCCTGACCAATTTGGTGGCCTTCTATGATAAGGCTACAGAACTGTAAGGGTAGTGAGGTATTGGAATGGGTTGCCCACGGAAGAACCCTGGCAGTGTTCAAGGCCTGGTTGGACAGAGCCTTGGGTGACATGGTTTAGTGTGATGTGTCCCTGCCTATGGCAGGGGGGTTGGAGCCAGATGATCTTAAGCACCTTTCCAACCCTAACTATTCTATGATTCTATAAGGGGCAAAATTGTCTCAGGAGGATGCTCACAAACAGTACAAATGTATGGGAAGTAGTATAGTAGTATATGAGTATTTAGCCTTACACTGATGTTTCTCTAATATATATATATTATGGCTGCTTCCATGACATATTGAGGAGTGAAAGCGTCACTATAAATACAGACAGACAGTGGATGGAAAATTGATTGATAAGCCATCACTGCCAGCTCTAGTATTATTTTTGTAAAGGTGGGAGTTATGACATTGGCATCCATGCCTTCTATCTCACTCAGCTTGATGCTTTGGACTTGACCAAAGACCTCAAAGACTACTCTTGGAAAACTAAGTAAACAGGAAAGAAACATGCATAATGTGTAACATCTGAAGATTTCCAGGACTTTTGATCATCTCAGATTTGAAGATCACCAAAAGTGTACTTTAGAATAAATTCATTCTCTCAGAGGCTTCCAAAGGCTGATGGGCTTTCTGAACTCTCTGTGAAGAGTGAGACTCATTTTCAGAAACTATGGAAAGCCTGCTAGGGAGTTTTCCAACTTGATTTTGACAGTGATGATGTTGTCTGTCGTGATTAAAGACAGAAATTACATTAATGTTTTGAGGACTTGAACACATTTTTAAGTAGGATTATGTAATATAATATATTCTGTTCCCTGCATATCTCCAAACTGGCAAGAGCTTATTGGGTGCTTCATGCATCATTTATCTCACCTAATTTTAGACATTAAGAGTGTAGAAACCTGTGTTCATCTAGACTGTTTTTTTTTTTGGAGAGCTAAAGAAACTGAGAGAGAGTAACACTCCCAGGAGGCAAGTCATCTGACTTATTTTAGACTTTGAAATAAGGATGAAATGTACCAGTAGAATTATATACACTAAAAAAATATAAATCCCAGCAAAGATATCAAGCAGCTTAATTGATCATTTCACTTTAACTATACTGTTCTGATTGTAAGTATTTCTGAAAGAAAGAAAGAAATAAGGAAAGAAAGAAAGAAAATAAAGGAATAGACATCATTATGGTGGGGATTTAAAATTCTTTTTATATTGGACCACTTCTCTTGTTCAGTCAAGAAATTTTACTACTGAAATGACCAGTACTAATTATTAAATTAATACTGGGTTTCACTGAAACTCTCAACAAGGTAGATTTTTTTTTCCCCAATTTTTTCTTACTGTGTTTAGAATTTTAGCTGGCACAATAAAAAATATTTTCATTTCTGATCAGAAATTACCAAATATGGTTTACTTTGATATAAAATTAGGCCAGTTGTATAGTTAAGTCAAACACTTTTCCGCATTACACATGGAATTGAAGTTTTAATACATGACAGAAAAAAACCAAGTTATTACATTTGGTTTACTTTGACATAAAATGAAGCCAATTGTATAGCTTAGTGAAAACAATTCTCTGCATCATACATGGAACTAAAATTTTTAATATATAAAGAAAATAATAATTCATAGTAATTTAATACTTATGGTGGTATTTTTTTATTATGTTGGGAGGGGGGTATATAACTTCCCAGAGTTCGAGTCACATCATTTTGGGCTTCCCTATAAGCTTTGAATTTGGCTGTTCTACATGTATTTTCTACATATAACTACTTTGTGTTATTAAGGATTTGAAGTCTTTGTTTCGGCAAAAACTTGATTAAATGGATTTTATGTGAGGAAGAACGAGCTAAACCCCAGTCTGACGCCTCAAAGTTAAATAGCTGGTGAGTGTTTCTCTGGTGCAGTGAATCATGAATTGCTCTGATTTCTAAATAGAATTTCTTCTAATTCATAAACAGAAACTATAATTAACAATAGTATTGCCTTGGGAAAAAAACATCAGCAATACACTAATTATCTAGCTTCCTCTGAACGCTGGCCTAATACACATATGACTTTTTCACCAGAAGACCTTAACTTCCAAAAAGCAAACATCATTGCAAGGCAAATTCCAGCCTATTTTTTTGGTTGCAGTAGATTTTCCAAAAATGGATGCACAATGTTTTGTGGCATTCAGAATTAAGGAATTAATGGGTTTAGACATAGAAGTCTCTTAAACGAGTTATTCTGTGTTTCACAAACCGCGATAGTTAATATGGCTCTAATGCTTTAGTGTATCTGGTATTATTCAGTCTACAGTATGAGCCCAACAGATATTTTGTTTATGAAGTAAACCCAGCTTTTGATTTTATTTTTGTTTTTTAATGTAAGAGAGAGCAATTATTAAATTATTAATTTACTACTAATTATTAAATTAGTTGCATAGTATTACCCACCAGTGCCGCAAATAATTATAAACAATGTAGTACCAACAGGAAACCTGGGGAATTTAGGACAGTCAGAGCTGCAGATGCTTCTCATTTTTTTAGTTTTGTTTTGTTTTCTTTACTGTTATTTAAAGTTTATATTACAGGAAGGCAACAGAAAAACAATGCTTGTTTTTCAGCATGTCCTGGAGTGTTAGAATTCAAGTAACAATTGCATAAACTAACACATTTACATTACCTTAACACCAAAGGCATCGCCCAGTCAGTTATAAAAGCAATTAATATTTCAAATGAAACCAATGAAAAAATGAGCCAGGATCAATCTTTCAGTAATTTTTTAAGACCTTGGCAAGTTTCTGACAATGCAAGAACATTTAAAACAGTAATGTAAACTGTTCCTTCTGAAACTGTATCTGCACAGTTACTTAATCCTTGAACTGAAATAACATAGAAATCTTTTATTCTTTGACAAAATCAACATTTATTAAAATCTTCCTCTTTTTTATCACTAAGGACAGCTATAAATGTATATTTATATAATATACACACAAACATGTACATAGCTATATACATTATATTTATACAGCACCTGTACATTTAGTAGAAGACTGCATTGAACACAACAAAGCTGTACATAGGGTCTTATATTTTGCTATTGTTTTCACTGGACAGCTATTTCACAGAGCAATAGTAAAGAACAGTTTTCATAATGGAAGTTTTCATAATATGAAAGCATAGTCTTAGCTGAGTAAGCAGAGAGAATTTTAGATTGACAGCATGTAATTATCTAAATTGAATTTTCCACTAAAGGTGTCACACAAGCTTTTATGACCCAGGAACTTTAAATAAATAATGGTGTGGGTTTGTTACCCGGATGTTTTAATAGGTCTTAAGGCATATGTTAAAGCAAGTTTCATCCAATGAGGAGTTACATAAAAGGAACTCGTTTCATGGATCTGTTTCTGTTTCTTGTTTTTTTTTTTTTTTGTCAGAAGTAAAATCTACTTGTTTCATAATATTAGAGAAATGATGTAGCATAATATGAAAATTACCCTCTTTCTACTTTTAGTGTGTTTTTGTCCATCAAGTCTTTCTAAAGTGAGCCTTTGAATTCTACATTTGGCTCTATGAGATACAAGATGAGTTCTTCTCAATATGTTGAGTTGATATGGTCTAACATCTGCCAAATTTGTACTGCAAAAAAGCCACCCTGTGGCTCCATACAGTGAAACCTGCCAGCTTTAATGATGAAGGTTAAGTACAAAAGATGTGTTCAGTCTAGATAACAGAGCTATACCTTAAGCTTGCTTCAGAAATTTAACTATTTGTGATGAAAAGTATGTGTGTAAATGCATTTGATGTGGGGTGGCTATTTGTTGTTATAATCCATACCAGTCAGCCCTGGGAACTAGTCCTGACTGGAATCACAGAGAACAGCTGTTGATTTTGGTTTTACAGCTATAGTTAGATCTGCAGTGTGAACCCTGATTTAACCAAAATGCAGCAACACTGATCTAAGCTAGTAGCAGGCTTTAAAAGTAATGAAATTCTTTAACTGTATTAAAAACTTTCTGATTCAAAATCATATCCCTGTTCGAAATGTATTTATGTGACTTTTTTCAGAGGTATCAGCATCAATCTGAGAGGTGCAAACAAAAACCAGAAATATTACAGGGTGTGATAGAGTATTGGAAGTGAAGGTGAACTTGTGTTCTCAGGCTTTGAGTACTTTCCATTTGGGTGTACGCTGTGAATAGCAGTTCTGGCATTACCCAGTTCATTTGTACTTGTTCTGTGCATACGCATAACAACATTTCTCACCAATTCAAACATTAGCATCAAACAAAGAACAAGAAATTTCTAAATAATATACATGGTTTAATATAGTAATTGGTGACTTGGGTGATAAATCTGTGAATTATAATCCTGTCTATTCTCAAAAATACAGCACATAGGTTTGTTGCCCAGTTAATAAATCTCAGGTTGCTCTCAATTTATTATGTCATAAATTTGTATGCCAATGCTTTGTCCAGCTCTTGTTTTAGCCATTCCAAAAATGAGTGGGAGGGGCCTGTGTAAATCCAAACTGCACAGCTGGCAAATTTGGTACATAACATGAGCCACAGCCCAGTTTTTGACTTTCCTGTAGTACTACTGAGTGAGTACTCAGTGATTAAAGTTATCTTTGAACTCACCCTAATCAAGTCTTGTATATTACTGTTTTCATAATCAGTTTAAGAGTTATAATCTGCATCCATCACTAGTGTCCCCAGGCTACAGCAAAGGCTTGCAAGGAGTTAAGCTTTAGAGAAACCCTCATGATATTACCCACCCACTTTCTTTAGCAATTGCCGCCACTATTAAGAGCAAGGAGATGGGTGTTGTTACTGGAGCTTATGCCGTGTTTTATGGCATCAAAGATATATAAAGAAAATATCTTGCGTGCACTAGACCATTTATTCTGCAATTCATTGCATCAGAAGTGTACTGTCTGTTTCCTTAATAACGCTTACAGTATATCACTTAGAAACAGCAACTGATTGAAAGGTTCTTTCATTTAAGGAAGTAGATTCTTTTGGCTGATATGCACAGTCAATGCTACATTTTTTCTGTCAGTCACTGATTCATGCAAATATGAAGAAATAAAGCAGAAACTTGCTTTCAAATGTTGTTCTTGCCTCTAATGGCAATATACAGTCTCTACTTACTCTGAAATATTATGGTATAGGGAAAAAATATTTACCAGAGTGCAAATATATCCATGACAGAGGTTTGTCTAAACTCAACCTTCACACCACCTACTTCTATTATAATTTTACAGAATCACAGAATCATTAAGGTTGGAAGGGATCATCTAGTCTGACCCGCCCCCGCCAAAGCAGGGCCACCTAGAGCAGGTTAAATAGGAACACATCCATGTGGGTTTTGAATATCTCCAGAGAGGGAGACTCCACAGACTCCCTGAGCAGCCTGTTACAGTGCTCTGCCTCCTGTTGAGATGAAACTTCCTGTGTTTTAGTTTATGGCCATTGCTCCTGGCACCTGCCTTTGAGATATTTATATGCATTAATGAGATCCCCTCTCAGTCTTCTCTGGACTAAACAAGCCCAGCTCCCGCAATCCCTCATAAGAAAGATGCTCCAAACCCCTGATCATCCTTGTGGCCCTCCACTGGACCCTTTCTGGTAGCTCTTGTCTTTCTTATACTGAGGAGCCCAGAACTGAACACAGTACTCCAGATGTGGCCACACCAGGATCGAGTAGAAGGTGAGGATCACCTTCCTCAAGATTTCAAAATCATAGCAAAAGTAATAACCTGTTCAGTAAGTCTTTTTATTAATAACATAATGTAAGCTCAGTCTCTCCTCTCTTTTTTTATTATTTTTAATTGATTTTTTTTTTCTGGACTGCTGGGAAAATTCCAGTTTCTAGTAATTAAAAAGCTATTACATGCAAAAAACCCAGAAGCCTTGCTTGGCATTTTTTCCAGACTCATAATTTTACTGTGTAGCAGCTATCAGTGTTGCAAAATTATTAAATAGAAGGGAATTTGTTAAAGATGCATTTAACAGCAACCCTTTCAGCACAACATTTATATGTCCTGTATCTTGGTTGTTCTGGACTTCAGAAGAGAAGAGTGAAAGTTTTGTGGATAGAAGAGTAAGAGAAATAAGAAATGATTTTTTAAATAATACAATTTATGGGTTTTTTCAATTTGCTTTCCCAAATATACTTGGTTTCCTAATCTTCACTGATATACTGACTGCATCTAGAAGCCTGTGATTTTTAAAGGAAGCCTTGCTTTACCTACTATCAAAGAAACTGGGTCTATTTCCAGAAATATAAATGTCTGACAGACACTATTTGCTGAGGTTGCACAGGATTCTTCTTACTCAGAACACAGTAACAAGGACTAACTGTCCCCATAACTGGTTGAGTTAAAGTTAAGAATGTGAGAGATGATGAGAATGCAGCCATACTTGGGCAAAGAAACAAGGATTTTGTTGGATGTTAAATTACTAAATCATTTATGGTGCTTGTTTGGCAAGTGACAAAAAGAATAACTTGTAGATTACTTTTGCTTTGACTGCAGTCGTAAAGTCCATCTCTTCTGTTTCCTAGAGGAACTGAAAGGTATCTATATATTTTAAATGAAAACTGAGCATGTCTAACACTAAGCAAAATCACAGTGTTTGTTCAATTGTTGGTTTTATTTACATTTTCAGAAAATATTTTGAAAATTACATCAGTGGTAATAAGAATATAAAAATGTGCGATTTAAAAAAAAGGAGGATAGGCAGATACTAATATGCAGAATTTATTCCTTTAGGATTCAGTACTCCCCTGAGCCTTCTCTTCTCGAGGCTGACCAAGCCCAGTTCTCTCAGCCTGTGTTCACAGGGGAGGGTCTCCAGCCCTCCGATCATCTTTGTGGTCCTCTGGACTTACTTAAGCATGTCCATGTCCTGCTTGCGTTGAAGGCCCTAGAGCTGAACACAGGACTGCAGGTGGGGTCTCATGAGAGTGGAGTAGAGGGACAGAATCATCCCATTCAGCCTGCTGGCCATGCACCTTTTGATGCACCCCAGCATATGGTTGGCTTTCTGGCTGCAAGTGCACATTCCTGGTTCGTGTTGAGCCTGTTGAGAGCCAACACCCCCAAGTCCTTCTTCTCAGGGCTCTCTCAATCTGGTCTCAGCCCAGTGTGTGTTTGTGCTTGGGTTTGCCCTGACCCAGGTGCAAGACCTTGCCTTGTTGAACTTCTTTAGGTTCGCGTTGGCCCACTTCCCAAGTGTGTCAAGGACCTTCTGAATGGCATCCCTTCCCTCCAGTGTGTCAACCACACCACACAACTTTGTATTGTCAGTAGACTTGCTGAGGGTGCTTCTGTCCCACTGTCCATATTGCTGGGAAATATCTTAAACATTGCTGGTCCCAGTAGCAACCTGTGAGGGACACCACTTATCACTGGTCTCCACTTGGACATTGGGCTGTTGACAGTAACAAAGTGAATGCGACCATCCAGTCATTTCCTTATTTACCCAGTGGTCCATCCGTCAACTTCATGTGTCTCCAGTTTAGAGACAAGGATGCCATGCAGGACAGTATCAGATGCTTTGCACGAGTTCTGGAAGATGATGCCAGTAACTTTTCCCTTATCCACCAGCGCTGTAACCCCATCATAGAAAGCTACCAAATTTGTCAGGCACGATTTGCCCTTAATGAACCCATACTGGCTATCAACAATCAACTTTTTTTCACATGTGCCTTAACATAGTTTAGAGGAGGGATTATGTTTCCTCTTTTCAAGTCAGTGGGAACTTAACTAGCTCTACCACAACTTCTCAGATATGATGCATAGTGGCTTGGCCACTTCATCTGCTAGTTCCCTCAGGACCTAAGGATGCATCTCATCAGGTCCCATGGATTTGTGCACCTCCATGTTCCTTAGCTGATCTCAAACCTGATCTTCTCTTACAGTGGGCAGGCCTTCATTTTCCCAGTCCCTGACTTTGCATTGGACTTGACAGTGTCTCTGGAGCACTTGCTTGTGAAGACAGAGGCAGAAAAGTCATTGAGTACCTCGGCCTTCTCCATGTCCTGGGTACAGTTTCCTTCTGGAGAAGACCGACATTTTCGCTAGTCTTCCTTTCATCACTAATGTGCTTATAAAACCTTTTCTTGTTGCCCTTGACTTCCCTGGCTAGATTAAATTTTATCAGGGCTTTAGCTTTCCTAACCATATCCAAGAAAAAGCACTTGGAGCTGCACTTGAGAGAGCTATGAAAATCTATTTATGAAATTAAAAGTGAAGGGACATTATAGACTGAGGTTATATTTGTAGGAGAAATAGCTCTATGAACGTTATGTAGGTCATCTCGCCAGAGATGGCAATTGGACTGTGAAATGATAGAACTTAAAAAAAAAAATGTTGAGATGTCCTGAGTGGTATTAATGGAAGTTTAACTATCCAAGCAAAGAGTGCATAATATAAATGAGAGGAAGTAAGACTGAGGGCATGTTTGCGGATGTGGCACACAATTGATTTTCAGCTGAATATGTGCATCAGCTGAAAAGGAAGGAAATAATAATGGCTCTGGCATTAAGTAAGACAGTCAAAGACGTACACTTAAGTAACCTTGTACTACAAGCAGATAAAGGCAGAGAAATTCAGAGAGGGGAGTATTTGTTCTTCAGTTTTGTAATTTGAAAGGTAAGAAAATCATTACGGTTTTATAAAAAAAAAGGGAGAAAATTAATTATTTGGGTGTGTAAATGTCAAGGGTTCTCAGAGACAAAAGGGAGAAAGGGAAGGAGAAACATCAGTAGCGCTTATCCAAAATACTTTTTGCAAAAAATCTGCAGAATAGAAAACTTTCTGAAGACCAGTGATGTGCTGGGGAAATTATGGATTTGTGGGGACAAATCCTTTTTTTGAAAGACTAGAGATTAGCAGTTCAGCCTTCAGAGGTCTGTGATTTTGTCAATCTCTTTCAAAGGTAGTAAAAGAGTTATCATACTGCCAGCAGCTTATTTGCAGAGGTCATATTCTTGCTCTTTGAGTGGAGGAATAAACACTGACCAGTGAAGACGAGCCAGTGTAGTAGTTTACAGTGAATGATTTATTTGTTTGTTCACTGTGCAGTATGTGCTAGTGTATGCCCTATTTTGTTCTGTTAAGAGAGAGTGTTCTGTGGAGAGGAAGGCCGCCTGCTACCAGGGTCAGATGAAACCCAACTAAAGGAGACAGGGATTGCTTCTTCCTGAAAGCATTTAGAAATTAATAAGTGGCTTGGGGGATTTGTCAAATGCAAGGTGAGATGTGCAGGAAGAAGAAAAGAGCACAATGAAAATTATCCTGAGTTCAGCTGTAACTGTTATTTTTCTTCTTCTTAGTAGCTGGTGCAGTGCTGTGTTTTGGCTTTAGTCTGAGAACAATGCTGATAATATACCAATGTTTTAGTTGTTGCTAAGTAGCACTTACTCCGATCAAGGGCTTTTCAGTCTTTCATGCTCTGCCAGTGAGGAGGAGTACGGAAGCCAGGAGGAAGCAGAGGCAGGACACCTGACCCAAACTAGCCAAAGGGGTATTCCATATCACAGCACGTCACGCCCAGTATATAAACTGGAGGGAGTTACATGGAAGGGCTAGATCTCTGCTTGGGTTGGTCTGCAGGTAGTGAACAACTGTATTGCGCATCAATTGTGTTTATTATTTGGTTTTGGTTTATTTTTTCCCTTTTGTTGTATATTTTCTTCCCTGGCTATTTCTGTTATCATTATTATTAGTAGTAGTAGTAGTACTTTTGTGTTATACTTTAGTTATTGGACTGTTCTTATATTAACCTGTGGGTTTTACATTCTTTTGATTTTCCTCCCTGTCCCTGCTGGAGAGGGGGAAAAAAGGGTGAGTGAGTGAGTGACTGTGCAGATCTGAGTTACCAGCTGGGCTTAAACCAAGACAAAATGCAGAGAAAGCACAAAGATACTGCATAGGCAGCTACAGGGCTACCCTAGAGAAGACCAGGGGGCAGATGTGAACTAAGGTCTTAGTGACGAATGAATAAAAAGACTTCTGGGGATCTTGAGGGGTACAGTGGGGAGATTTGCTCATATATCTTTGTTATTATTGTGTCACCCTGGAGATCTCATTTTTTCTATTCAGTAACTTTGTACTCTCCTTGTGTCACCATTATTCAGTGGTAAACATGTAGACATAGTTACCTTAAAACTTCTTCCAGTCGAAGTTTCCGGTACACAGCTCCTCATGGCATTTTAGAATAAGATTCTAATGAGTGTGAATTGACATATGAACTGAACTACTGAGGTTGCTTTTATTTATGTCTCACCTGTCTGACAAAAGATTTTATTTGCATCCATATATTCAAATGATCAAAAGTATTATTTGTCTAAAACATATGAACTAAAAGTCTGTAGGGATAATCTGGCCATCAGTTACTCAGAAGAGGTCAGTCTCCTGTTGCTATGCCTGTAATTCTTCATTCTACAGAAGTAACATCAAAGCTGTGTTTCTGTTCCAAACCTCTGTTCTCGTTGAGCATGGCAGATTTACTTATTAATCAAAGATGAACTTCCAGCTGCAATGAACTACGCCAAAGCTGACCAAAACTGTTTTCTGATCTTTGACCATACAAATAGTCTGGATTCACACCTCTTCATAAAAGGTTCTGACAAGACTGCAAAACTGTCATGGTAACAGATCTAGAAACAACTGGGTTTTTTTTTTTTTACCTCCACAAAAAGATCTTATCTGCTCTTTTCTCTTATTTACTTGAAAGAATTGCACTCAGTAGTTTAAGCCTTGGATAATCAAATCAGTGTAATTAAGTCCAAATTGATTCATAAAACCTTGTTGGACCAATGTGCAGCTTAGACGGCCTGTGGCATCTACACAGATAATATATTTTCCTGTAATGCCAGAACACCTGACCACAAAGAATGGGTGAAAGCAGTCCGAACACATAATGTAGCTATAAATTCAGTCCAGGAATACACCTACCCAAAGATAATCAAAAGGTTCAGAAGGACTAAGTTTTCAATACAGACATAGAGTATAAGGCTGAGACTTATGGAAAAAATATGAAGTGCAATGTGATATTTATTTAAGATTTTGCCAGTTAAGTCAAAGATAAAATCCACAGGCTTGTGTAATTATTTGAGACATTGTAGCTTATCCGTTTCTGCTATAGCATTTGCGTAGTTAAAGTTCTATCACTGTAGATATCCAAGAATCTGTCAAGTTAACTATTCTGCACATATTTTCTCTAAAGCTTATTCACAAGTATCTCAGATTTTAAGTCCTTTGATGGAGGCACTATTTGTTACAAGGCTTTTATGTAAAAGTTTTCAACAGGTTTTACAAATGTATGTCATACTGGCATAATTAAATCCATTACCTGATACAGTATCACTGTCATTTTTTGTTAAAAGAACCAGAAAAGGAGGAGACATTGATATCACTGCTTATTTTTTGCTTCAAGTCCAAAGACAAGATCTCTAAACTGCAGATAGGAGACTTGAGACTACAGGCTTTTCATAGCCTCAAAGGCAAAATAGCTTGTGGAAGCTTACCACTTCTCCTGGTTTGGGCTGGGATAGAATTAATTTTCTTCCTAGTAGCTGGTGCAGTGCTGTGTTTTGGCTTTAGTCTGAGAACAATGCTAATAACACACCAATGTTTTAGTTGTTGCTCAGTAGCACTTACTCCGATCAAGGGCTTTTCAGTCTCTCATGCTCTGCCAGTATGGAGGACCACGGAAGCCAGGAGGAAGCAGAGACAGGACACCTGACCCAAACTAGCCAAAGGGATATTCCATGCCACAGCACGTCACGCCCAGTATATAAACTGGGGGGAGTTACCTGGAAGGGACCTATCACTGCTCGGGTCAGGATGGGTATCAGTCAGCAGGTGGTGAGCAATTGTGTTCGGCGTCACTTGTGTTTATTGTCATATTTTTTCCTTTTTTCCCTTTTGGTTTTATATTTTCTTCTCTCATTATTTCCCTTTTCATTATTATTATCATTTGTAGTAGTAGTATACTGTTCTTTAGTTATTAAACTGTTTCTATCTCAACCCACGGGTTTTACATTCTTTTGATTCTCACCCCTGTCTCACCAGAGGTGGGATAGATGGGGGGAAAGAGCGAGCAGTTGCATGGTGCTGAGATACCAGCTGGGTTTAAACCATGACATCACTTCTAGACTTAGGCATCTGTTTCATCTTTCTTCAAGCTGAACCTCTGTATAGGAGGCAACACAAGAGCCTGGAGGACAAAAGGAGGACAAACAGCTGTAAAGTTAACTCTGTAGCTAAGTGGTTAAGGCAGCCAGCTTCAGACAGCAGACCAAAACGTTGGTCTCAACATCAGCTCAGTATCAGTAATCCAATATGAAATGCACAACCTGTCCGTGGAAATGATGCCAGACCTCAGGTTGACTCCAATCAGATACAAATGCTAACAGTCAGGAACTATAATTAGAAACATAGCTCATAAGATTCTCAGTGTTTCATTTTCATGTGTTTCTGTGGCTCTTTAAAAAGACACACAAACAATAGAGAAAACCGCAGACAGAAGGCAGCACTGACAATAACTACATAATAAAAGTTTATACAGTCTGCAGCAAAACTGAATAGGGAATTTTCCCTTTCCAATCTCATGCAGTAGTAGCAATAGAAGAAGTTGCATGTAACAATTGGAGACTAAAAAATGACACAGAAGAGAGACTTTTAAAGTGTTCGTGTAAGTCAACTCGGTACAAACTAGCCTCGCTACCTGCAACAGTACGTCACTGTCTTCATCAAAATTTGACAGAAAATGCGGAACTAACCATTTGCTTTGAATAAGACAAAGTTTGAACTTTCTACTAATTTGTGTTTACTGCCTAGGTAGTTAATTAGACTTGTTTAGAGATAGGACTCACATGGCTGCAGCCTAAGGTCCCAGCTCATTCCTATCAGTTTAAAAAGTATTACTGTCAAGAGTAAGGCATGCCCTTTGCACTGCAGCCATATGAATTGTATGTAAGATGTCTGTTGGTGGGGTCTTCAGAGGGGACCCCTCTGAACTGACAAAATATTTATTTTTAATACTTTTTCCTTCAATTTGGAAAAAAAACCATTTGCAAGTGGTGCAAGTTGTGGCTTTGGTGGAAGATGACAATAAAGATCTTAAAAGGTTATGTTATGCTGTGCCCTCTACCTAATGTTAAAATTGTTAATATATATATTTATATATATGTTTGCACTTATATGTATTTGAAAGAAGAGTGTTTATTATAGAGCCTTCCTAGCATCTTTGTACCACTAAGTGTCTATACAATTGGGATTGGGATAGCCACACAGGTTTCTATTTAGAGATGAACATTATGAAGTGATGAAATCCAGTGCTTTGTGATGCTCTGAACCTGTCATCTGTATTGACCACAGTTACATGAGTCCACCTATCTGCCTACAGGCTTTGTATGCCTCTATGCAGTCCTTATTGCAGTGTTTGCAAGAAACAGATGGCTTCCAGCACCTTGCGCTAGTCCTTGATTAAGTGAATTGTCTGTCTCAGCACTCTTTTTTCTCTTTCCCCACACTCCACTACAATTTGCCCTCCTATTTTTGATCACACAAGGGCAATGAAACTATAATTCTCTATAATTCTTCTTGTGAAGATCCCTGTACTGCCATGTGCCCTGTAACACTCCTACCATGTCCTATCTCTTCTCTTGCTTTCTTTTTTTTCTTGCTTGGGAGCTATTTCAGTGGGGCAGGAATTCTGATGGATCTCTTCTTCCATTTCTAACCTGCAAGTTTTGCTGTTCTGTTTCAGGGACATAGATTAACTCATCCTCTGGGCCTGATCTAGGCTGCTGCTTGGCTGGCTCCACTACGTAGTCAGGTTGCTTGAGTAGGACTTGGCTGAATGAGCAGAACAAAATTATTAGGTTCAGCACCCCAGGAATTGTAATTTCAGCTTCTGCCTTTCACTACAGCACTAAAGATTCAGCCCAGCTCCCATCATAGTCAAGCTAACATAAATTGCAGTTGTTACAGAATTCCAGCTAGCATTCTGGGGTGTGTTCAGGAGCTAGATTAAGGGCACTCTTGAGCAAAACTTTCAGCTGAAACTGCAAAGAAGACAGAATTTTGAAAAGAACTAATAGATGGTAGACAGTAAAGAAGTTACAATCAAATAAGGAGAAAGGCTCAGTTAACTGTATGTTAATCATACAAAGATGCTGGTATATTTATTGAACTGTGAATAATCACTATACCTTCAAAGTGAATTCTGTGTCATCATAAAATCATATATTCCATTTCATATGGATATTTCAAATACCATAGCTCAGATTCCTAATTCCAGTGTCCAGAAGAAATACTGAAATAAATTAATATGGTTAAATTTAAGCAGCCTTGAGATACTGATTCTTGTCTTTTATACTATAGCATGTAAGAATCTTGAGAGTTAAACAAAAAACAGAGCAGTGCTTCAAAACAGGTTTTGAAGTGTTAAAGTAAGTCTGAGTGGTGTTCAAGGTCATTAGCTGTAATGGGGTCATCAACCTAATACCCTTTGAGGAACTTGTTTTCTGTTTAGCAGCTGTGTTTTGCATTGAGTCTGTGCTGATCTCTTATGTACAAGTAATAACCAGTTTATTTCTTTCACTAAATGTGCCTTTCATAGTAGTAAGAGTCCAGACAAGTCCTTTCAAAGGATTAATTTTCTGTCTAACTCAGGTGGCTAAAATCTTTCTGCCATTTTCTTGATGCTCCACACTGCATAGCCCAGATACAAGGTTGTTCTTTGAAAATGTGATGATGGGTTTTTTTAATGCTATTTGGATGGCCAAATAACCGTAGTAGAACTTGGAATAAGCAGGATTCCTGTTATTGACTTAAGAGGGGTTGTTTGGTTTTTTCGGTTTTTCTTTTTTTACATTTTGACTAGAAAGGCTTTATTTTTCTCCTTCAGGTCTGGAGAGAGGAAACAATATGGAGCTAGTAGTGCAGAAGTAACAGATGCCATTAATTGCACAGAAAGGTTTCTGTTTCTCAGGAAACAGCTGTTTCAGGTTCTTCTCAGAGTTCTTACTCCACTGGTTTCTATTATTTTAAACCTAGGCTGTGAGATAGTCTCCAACATTAAACTGCCTAATGTGAATATTTGTGGCTTTTTTCTGTCCTTGCTTGTTTCTACACAATGCAAAGCACATTCTCAGCAGGAATCCCACTGGAGCATGGTGTATTGTACATGTAATTGCTAAATATTGCAGTTGCCCTCCAGCCATTGGTACCTTATCTAAACATTTGCTACTATTCAGCCAAGCATATTTGCCTCATAGACAGGTTTGTCTATAGGGAAAGAATTATAATCAAATGAAATAAAGAAGAGCATAGATGAAATGTCTATGTAAGCAGTAATGTATTGGCACAAAATAATTATTCATTCAAATCAAACAAAACTTAATAGTATTAGTCCAGCAGTTTTCATCCTTACAGGGACTGAGTTGGTGGAGATTTTCTTCCAGCTAAAAGGCTATAGATTCATTTTTGTCTGATGCTACTGAAAATTTCTGCTCATATCAGAGAATGCATTTACAGAACATTCATGTCACTTTTTGAAATGTCGATGCAATACCTTTCTCCTCATTGTAGCATGTGATTAAGCCTGTTTATACATCTATGCCTACTTCATTTCCTACAGACTTTAATGTAGAAATTCCTTTAATAAAGGATGTGGGGGGCAGAAGTTCAGCAGCATACTTGTTCTGGAGTATCCTATGTCTTGAGAGTTGAAAGATAAAAAGACACATTCAATACTAATTGTACAGGCATAGCCTGGACGTGGAGACCTGTATAGTTTACAAGCAAATACCAAATAAATCAAGGAAATTATCTATTACAAGCTCTGAACCCATCATCCTAAATCACTGTCTTCTGACTGCATTAACCCAATTTGAACTATCCCCCACAGACTGGTTATAATTTCAATTAAATTTTCATTTGAAAAAACTTTGGTGTAGTTTGAGCCCTTTCACTCAGGAGAGCCAAACCAACATCTGCAATCCTGCAACTCAGCAGAGGAACCTGACTGCAGAACTTGCAGATTTCTCTATGAAAGATAATAAGGTGTTACTCAATTCAAAATTAACAATGGCATTTCATAAATATTTAAGCTGCGCTTTTTAAAGTTAGGGACCTAGCACACCACTTAGGCATGTACATTAAAACTCACGTTGTTTTCCCATGGCTCAAGGCATCCCTCATTACCACTAATGCAAATACCCAGAAGTTCTGAATCTAGGCGGCTTCTACAGAGGCATTACACTTTGAGCACTGAGACTAGAAAGTGTTTCAGCCAGAAGTAAAATAAATAAATAAAATCAGATCACGTTGCTAAATCATCAGATGTTAGCATAGTAACTTGCCTGGGGCATATACGTAATCATCCAATTAAAAGAACATCATGATGCAATCTAGTAAGCTATCAAACTAAATGCTAATGGTGAAGAAAATCATATGTCATATGGTATCTGAGAAAAAAGGGGAAATTTAAGATTTGATCTATGTGAAATTAGTACTTGAACAAAGAGCAGTAGGGTGAGCAAGATTATGTTGTAGCTGATGTCAGAGGGAAAAAATTAGAGGTGGGGTGGCTTTTTGGTGTTAGATTGTTATTTTAATTTGACTATAGTATGCTGCAGCTGTTTGTTCCTAACTGAAGATCTGTAGCTAACCTTGCCAGGAATCATACCCTACAAACTAGTTTAAAAAGGCTATATTTATGGATACGCAGATACAGATTCATTCATTCTGGTATCAATTACTTATGATAGAAAATTCTATTGCTCATGATGAAGCACTGACAAATACATAAAGTATTTAATATGGAAATTAAAACCCCTGGGTCTTTAAGTTAAAAAAAAATAAATATGTAGCCTCAGAAAGGGTACAAATGGTTCACTAACTAAATTTCATGTAACACTTAAACCCTGATTTTTTCCCATGTGTAAAAGATTTGAGTGCTGAAGCAGCACTCTGTGGTCTTTGTTAACCTTGAATATGAAAGTACACGTTTGGTTCTGCAACCTCCTTTCTCAGGAAGCTGATGTTTTCTTCACCCTTATTATATACGCATATTGTTCTAGAAGCTTTACAAACTTCTATCAAAAACATTAAATCATGAGAAAATTATTGATAAACTGGGTAATAGATACAAATGGGAAGTGACCTGGTCTAGACACTGCCACCATCAAGTGGGAATAGGTGTTTTTACTCAGAATGCTTCTTTACTGCCAGGTCTATACTGGGAAAATGCGTGTGGCAAGACTGCATCAGTCTCTAGTGGGCTAAGTTAGATAGAAAAGCACATAGGCAGTGGATAATTTCTGTGTAGTACTGTAGTAGTGCCATGGCCCCCTTGTAAAGTCTGTGATAACCATGTTATAATATGACAGCATGTTTAGCATCTCCCTGGCTAGCTCTGTCTAATATGGCTGACAAAATATTTAAATGTGAGTTATTGAAATGGAAGTAGCACTCAAAGAAAAGCATGAAATCTTGATCTTCTAATTACTAAAATAAATTATGGCTGCTCCAGAGTAAGCATAACACAATGTTAATTAAATGCAATGTCACAGAACACTTACTTAGTAGACAAATAGGGCTTTTTCCATGTAAAGTTGGTTTTAGAACTGGTGTTACAGAACAGATGCAAAAAGGAAAAAGCACTGTGCTTACCTGTACAGATCTTGTTCTGACAGTGGCCCTGACCCTTTAAAAAACTTATCTGTGATTGGTGGAGCTGACTTTGTTGGTTGCTCATTTCCCCATTTTCAAAGGACACATCTGGAAGGAAAACTACTCTGAAAACTAGAAACCAGAACTGTCCATACTATGGCTGAGGCAGGCAAAAAACCGCACTAAACAGCCTAAAGACTGTAAACTGTATATGGTGGTTTGTTGCTGGAGAAGGAGTTACCAAAAGATTGGGATTCTCTTAGAAAATTTGTAGATCAGGAAACCAAAGACATTTTCTTTTTGTGTGATTCTGACATCTTACTGAAATAATTGAGGGAAAAAGAGACTGTTTATTCAGCTTTTATGCAATATCGTAAGATTTTCAACATATATTATTATTCAACATAAGTGCACACTGCTGTAGGAAGGAAGCAATTTTCTATAGTATGTTTTGTTCTGAGATGACACTTAAACACAATTTTTACCTTTCCTGTAAAGCAAAATTATGAGAAGGATATTTGGCAAGATGATCTAAACAGTGATTTTTTTTTTTTTAATGAAATTAAAAGTTTTACTTCTTCATTCAATTTTTAATTTTTAAAGAGATAAGTATATGTACAAAACGATTTTCTCACAAAGAAAAATAAGTCCCAGAATGCACAATGCAGCTTCTTTAGTATTTTTAAGCAGTATATTTCATTTTTTTAGACTATTTAAGATTACAAAAATCAGTATTTCAGTTAAAAAAAAATACCTTCTTTAGCATGAGCTATATGTTACATGCTCATCAAAGCTTAATTTTGGTCACTTACTCAGAAAGCAGGCTAAAAAATGGAGAAGCAGAGAACACTCAGGCTGCTATTCTGTAAAGCAGAATAAATAGTGAACGTTTCAACTCAACTATGAAACAGAAATCAAAAATTATGTTCATAACATTTTTGTTTAAATCAATTTTGTATATGAAATAGTATATTGTATGTAGTGATAAACATCAAATTTAATATGCACTTATATGTATTTTTTTTTTATCCAACTAGTGAATTAACTTTTTGATTTTGCACAAATCCATTTAGAAGCAAAAAAAAAACCTCTTACACTGGAAGACACTGAACTAGATCTTGAGGACTGTAATTTCCCTCACATTTTGAGGAATAAAGGAAATACACTCAAGTCAAAAAAGATCTTATTTATTGCTAATGTGCGCAGCACATTAACAGGTAATCTTTGAAAACTGTTAATGTTAAAAGAAAACTTGCCAGCATGCCACAAGTTGGAGACACTTACATGACATAAGAGATGCTGTAGGTGAAACACACGTCGACTGAACCACTGAGCAATTAAGAATATTTAACCAGGGGAACCTGCTAATCATTTTGTATGCCATTTAATTTGCACAAAAAGAGCATATTTTAGAACAAGGTTGCTGAATATAAGTTTTACTATATCATTTATTTTAATAGTTGTTTATCATGAAGGTATATAGATTTATCAATGTTAGCATTGTTTTAGCCACTAGCAACACGATGATAATATTGAAAGTTAATTTGGGACTCTGGCTCTATTATTTGCTACTCTAATTACTTGCCTTAGTGAGCAAACCAGCCTGAGGAAAATAAACTGGAATAGCACCACATCAGGAGACTGAAATGACAGAAGCTCCAGGCCAAGTGATCTGAGGTGTTGCCACTTGCAGAAAGACTTTGTATTCTGAGTCTTTTGCTTAAGTATATTTTTGCTTCTGAAGATTTTTATACCAAAGCGCTCTTTGATTTCATGACATCATTTTCAACAATTTCCTAGGAATTAAGCTTTTCTTTTTTTTTTTTTTTTTTTCCTTTTCCATCCCTTTGGCCTCCCTTTCTAACCCAGTTATTCAGATTTAAAGAGGTAATAAGAGAAAAGGAAAATTCCCTTTGAAACTATCACTGGAAATGCTTTAATAACTCCTCTGCCTCAGAATGAATATTGAGTTGTTCTGCTGATAGGCAGGGGGAAGGGTTGCACCAATTAAATGGAACCCATTGTTATTCTGCAGTGTCTCCTTTTTGTGCAGTACTCTTCTAAAGAAATAGGCAAAGGGAGTCTATTTAGTACTAATGATAGTTTCTGAGGAAATAGAAGGATGCCCTTTTACATACTGTGTCACTGTAATATAAAAGATCATGCAGAGCCTTCTATTTTGTGATAATTCAAAACAGAGATACTGGAATAGATGGGACCAGTACATACCTGTGGTTTTATTTTGATGTCTAGTTTGACATAAAGTAAAATGTTAATGTATCTTCAATTTAATTTATGATTTGCTCCTAAGAACATACAACCAATATACACGGACCAAATGAAAAGTAGCCTTTACGTGCTCCTTCTCTGCTTATGCTTTGCTTAAACTATAGAATGGAATTTAATTAAAGCCCCTACTTACTTCAGTAAGGGAAGCCTTGTCAGTTTAATTGATTCTTGGTCAAAGTAATATTGATTGGATAAAAGCAAATCCATTTATTTCCCAACAATTAAAACATTTAAATAGGCTCTGTCTCCCTTTTGATGAAAGGACATGAAACTGCTGGCAGCTGTCCCTTGACTGATGTTGATCATTAGCAAATGAGTTAGTGTACATTTATATTAGTACACATCTTGTTTTATTATGATATTCTATTACATTAAGGTCTCTAATGTCCATCTATTAAAACCTAGAGAGTCATATGAAAAGTACTTACTATATTCTGATGTAAAAACAGTGTCAAATAAGTGGTTTTATTTCTGGATCTGGGCCTGTACTGAGTGCTTTTAGTTCTCATAGTGAATATCAAAGTCTGTTAAGGGTGTTGTGCACTTCAGTTACCAGTTACTTAAACAGTTTAAAAAATGTTAATATAATCTTTCAGAAACGAGATCTGATTTACTTACCCATAACTGTTTTAGCAGTTCTTAAGGAAAAAAGTCTTTTCCCCAAACATTCTGTGCAGTGCTTCCCAAAGAAATTTTCATGGAAATTTCTATCTTTAGCTTATCCCTTCTGTTTGAGGTCTAATATGTCTTCTTAAGACTTCTGAAAATGTAAAGACTTCTAAGATTTCTGAAGCAAACTGTCACTTTCCCTAGCAGAATAAGATAGAAAGTGAAGCCAGCGTTACACCTAAGGTCTGTGTAAGTCTGTATGGTGTAGCCAATAAATGTTCAGTAGCACAATATAAGAAACAGCACGTGCAGAGTGATAATTTCCACTGCGATATTTTCTTAGTGATCTCTGATGTGGTGCTCTATGGGCTGCAGGGGTACAAACTGCTTCCTCATAGTCTTCTCCATCATCTGCAGGCAAGTCCCTGCTCCAGTGCCTGGAGCACCTCCTCCTCCTTCTTCTTCACTGACCTGGCTGTCTTCAGGGGTGTTTCTCTCACATTTTCTCACTCACAGCTGCTCTGCAGCATTTTTCCAGCTGTGTCTGACATGTGGGCAGCTCCTGGTTTCTTCTCACAGAAGCCAACCCTGCACCACTACCCCACAAAAAAAATCCGACATTGCCATGTAAACCCAATACAGAGACATAGATAACACCTTTAATTTTCTAAAATCTACATGTATTTGCAAAACCCTTTCAAGGCAGTGACAAAAAGAGAGGGATGCCACTGAAGCAAATGTAGTCCTGACACTGACTATTTCTAGATGTGAAAACAAATAGGAAGACTTATAAATAAGAACAAATCTGAGAGAAAGAGTGTGAGAAGCTTTTTAAATCTTGATTGGCTGTAGCTTCAGACCTGAGACTGGAAGCTCGGCTGGATTGGAATTCTCTTTTTGCTATCAGTTGTATGTCCTTTAATCTGCTTCTAAATCTGTATGTAATGAAGATAAATAGTTTTTAAAACTATTACATGCAGATAGTGGAATGAGAAAATATCATAATAAGAAATAAAAAGTATCTATTATGTCTTTAAAATGTCAAGAAATTCTTTTTCATAGTTGAGAACTTGTGACATTTTGTTTACCTGCTGAAATGAACTGCAGTCAGTGAGTGTATTGGGGACTGCTGAAGAATATGGACCTTTTTCACACATATTCTATTACAGGAAGAAGAAAGAACTGAACATTTCTGTTTTCATGGCATTGCCTGTTGATGTCTACTTTTATGTTTCTTCACGTATGTGCAGGAATGTGGCTGGGGGTGGCCATAGCTATGTGTAATGAAATTTCTAGACATGAGCATCACATTGGTAATCCTGTAAAAACTCATCCTACCTTTTTTTTATTATTATTTAATTTCATATTATCTGAAGATGCTGAGAAGCAACTAAAGTAGTTAATCTGATTTATATTCATCTATCTGATTGTTAGTGTATTGTTTGTTAGCATAATTATAAGATTTGTGTAAAATAATGCTGCAAGCTATGGGAGAAAGCATGGGCTTATAGCTTAAGTTTACTGTATGTGGTCTAGTTAGAATTGACAGGTATGTAAAATATTTATTATGTTTTGATAAAAGGAATCAGCCACATTTTTCAATGTTAACACTGGTGTGTTAAACTTCTAGGCTTTTAAAAAAATAGAAACATTATCTGCTACTGTAGTAAGTTACTTTTTCTCTCTAAGCAGTTACCTCATCCTGTTTGCCTGATTGGCATTGACCTCCTATCTCCATTTGTAATTCTAGAAAAATGAAAACTCAGATGTGATGATTTTATTTGTTCTTTCTCATTTTCACAATACTCAAGATGATTGTAGAAATTGTAAATAAAATTTCATAGCTCTGATTTTGTTCATGCTGTAAAAGTTCTTCATTTTCATCCCTGTATTGGTAAGGACTGCAGCATTTCAAATATTCCACACATCCTGTACTTCAGTCAGTCAGCTGGGATCTGTCTCAGCAGAAGAGGTGAAATTGCCATAAGCTTGGGTAAGATGGACTATTCCATTGTCCTACTGAGTAAGTACGGACAAATCACAAGAAGTTAGTTGCATGGAACTATTTTTTGTTAGAATAATCTTATTAATCAATACATATTCATGGGTTTTCTGTATTTGATTTCTAGCATTTTTGTAAGTGAATGAAAGTTAAACAGACTGAAGAAATACTACGTAGTAAGGTTTCCTAAAAATTCTTGAAGTCTCTTAATTGAATCTGTGTTTTGTTTCTACTTGTCTCAGTATTATCAGACTGCAGTTATTAAAATGCATACATGCCCAAGTCCACTAGAGAGAGACAAAAATATACTGTTCTCTAATATGCAAGAGATAGAGAATGTGCAAATAGGCATGGTGGGAAATGGCTTCACCATTTTTTCCTACAAATGTATCTGCTAATACTTCCCTATGTGCCTATTAGTACCTCTGTTTTTTTCCTTCCAGGTGTGGGTTGGCAGGGCAGGAGTCCAGCCAGCAGGTTGCATTACTGCATATAGTCATATAATTGCCATTAAACTAAGAGTTTAAGAAGGTTAGAATTAGTCTAAAATACTTACTGAAATTTGTGGCACTATTTTTTTAAAAAGCACTCAACAGGGGGGAAAAGGATAAAAAGCAGTAATTATCTGTGAGTTAGATCTCACCTTGCTTCTTTGCCTGCAAATCATGCTGGCCTTCAAACCCTATAAAACCATTCTACTCCATCCCAGGACTCCTGCTGTAAACAGTATGGCTTGACTTCAAGGGAGCTCCTTCAAACATAGCAAGCCTTTTGCAGCCTTTTAATCATTTCAAGAGCCTTCTGGCTTTTTTCTCTTTAGCATCTGACAGCTTCATCCTGCCAGAACTTCTAGTCCTGATACGTACCAATGGCCTACAGAAACAATCATTTTGCCAATGAAAAGCAGCTTCTTTCTCCTGTATACCAAGTCTTTTCTCCCAATCCCCAGCCCAGCAGTGACGTCTCCACAGGAGTGATGTCCTTATCTCCTATCTCACCAAATAGATGGGATAATTTTCATGAGGAGATACAGGTGGGATCTTTCTGGCAATATTATCACTGGAGCAGCAGAGCTCTGCTGTTGCCCTAAGCAGAATTTTTTGGGCACAATGAAGACTTCAGTCCAGATAGCTGGACCATTAACAGCACTGACAGTATCAATTGATACTTAAATCATGGGAGAGCAACCTTTTTTCTTTCTTTTCAACGTCAGTGCTCTCCTGAGGCTTAATTTCTTATTTCCTGTGCAGTGTGTGGGTACTGGTGTGTACGTCTGTCTCCTGGGAGCATCTGTCCACCCATCTGCCTGTGTCTGCAACTGATAACTTTCTGGGAACTCCAGGCACACAGCAGCATGTGGTGATGTGAGAGGAGGTGGCAGGCTGCATTTCCTTGGTTTCTGTTAGTGTCAGATTAAAGACAAGGATAAAAGGTTACAGCATGTTCTTTCTTTTCCTATGTTTTAAAACTGTATTAACCTTCTTATGGGGGAAATAAAAGCTTAGCTGTACCATTACAGTCTGACCTGCCCTTTTAAAATTAGACCTGCTGGCACCTCCTGAAAAATACCTTGAAGTGCTCTATCATCTACTCAGTTTGGTCTATGTAGTATGTATTCAATTCTACAAATTCAATTCCTCAAAGGAAGGACTACTTGAAGATTTAATTTATCCCAACTTTTTATTCTTTGTTTTCCTTTCCTCTTGACATCAATTGGACTTGAGGCTTACTTGGCTTCTAATGTGCCTAGATCCAGGACTGGGATTTGGTTAATGATCGACATACCTAAACTGTGACCTCCAACTGTGTATTATGTGTTTGCTCTGTATTATAAACAATGCAAATCTAAAGCATGATTGGCCATAAAGATGTGTGTACTGTCAGTGGACATATGATGCCCAGATATCTATCCATTGCAGACTTCTGTGGGGCTGGCAGATATGACACAGGGAGTTGCACCCAAATGCCTGCTGGGAGAGGTGTCTGAAGGCCTGTTGGGATTCACTAGAGAGTCTCAGATGAACCCAAATGCCCAGCGTGAACAGCAGAAACATTCACAAGGCTACAAAGTCAGTGCTTGGATCACACTTAAGCACTTGGCTGACCAGCCCTGGAACCTGTTTGTAGAGGAGCTATGCTGGATGGTCTTAGGGACCCAGACATCTATTGTGTGTGCAGATGCCTACATATAGCACCTGAAGCCGTACCTGAGTTCCACCATCACGGGTGAAGAAAGGAACATGTGTCAGCATGCTGGAGATGTTTCAGGCTATGTAGACAATCTCTAATAGCTGTACATACTTCTGATTGCTGACTTGCAGACTTAAGGCTGAAAGGATCTAGTGCAGGAACACTGCATGTAGTGGTTGTCTCACAGTGGGCTTCACCTAGCTGGTGACAGCACAATGCAGTCAAACCCCTTCTTCCCTGTAGACCCACAAACAAGCCTAGTGCTACACTTTAAATGAATGGGAAAAAGGTGTATCTTCATGGAATTCTGTAGTGGGAATCAACTGAGGAAGACTCCTGATGGATGTGTCTTCACTCCCACAGATGCATAGATCACATAGGTCAATAGGTCCCTAGAACAACCATGGTCCAGTTCTGGTCTTGAGTTCATCAGCAAAATTCAGTGATGCAAACCTTCATCTAAAGGTGCATCTTCAGTGTTTTACTGAGTGATTTATGTGTGGCTATTCATAACAGATAAATCAAATGGGATTTTTGACTTAAAATTGAAGGTGTAAATTGAAGCAGGAATAGCTGAACTGTCAAAACAAATTCGAGTATAAGCAGTCTTGTCTTTATATTAGAGATGAGATTTGGAAGATACGGCCTGAAAAATGATGCAGTCATTGGTGTGTGTCCTACTACAGACCTTCATATTTCAGTCAAGGATCATTTTCTATATCCCTCTGTCAGAAGGGTTCCAAGAATCCAGATCTTTGTCCTTTAAAAATTGAGTATTTCTGAAAATTCTTGGTGTCTTTCACCATTTCTTACTGCTCTAAATCCGACAGTCATTCATAAACAACTGTTTCAATATAGCCAACCACAGCCAGCCATTTCTCTTTCTCACTCTTGATAACCCCTGTTTACACTCTCCCATGTTTCTGGCACCCTGTCTCACAGCGATTAGGTCTCACAGTTATTGCAGCATTTCTGCTATGAGCATCCCTAATTCCTGCCATCACCTAGCATCTGCTCAGTGGTATCCTGCTCCTCAGTGTCTTAATCTCTAACTCCATTTATCCTTGGGGTAATGTCTTGTCCAAGCAAGTTTCTTTGTCTGCTCCGTTCATATCAGAAAAGTGAATGCTTTTAGTAGCTATGATTTGATCTGACAGATACAGACAAATTCAACTGTTTTTCTGTGCAGCAGGCAGCAGCACATTTCTTATTCAAGTCTGTTAATTCACTGTGGTGGTCTGTAATATTTCTCTAGTGAAGATATTTTGATAATGTAATTATAAATTGTGTGTGTCTAATGAGATACTTTCAGGGAAACTGCTACATTAAAATAATCCCTTTTGAAAATAGAATAGAATAGAATACAATAGGGTTGGAAAGGACCTCAAGATCATCTAGTTCCAACCCCCCTGCCATGGGCAGGGACACCTCACATTAAAACATCCCACCCAAATACTTGTTTCGTAGCTGCATTATCTTAAAGGAAAAAAAAGGTCAGTGATGCTCTGGCTGGACTCTACTGTGTTTTCTGATCTAGTGGCTACCAGTGGGGTTTTGTATCTGATATGAAATTGTGCCAGTAACTACAGTTACACCAGTTCCTTTTAACTGAACATGCAGTGTTGGCTTCTGATTGCAGAGTAGATGTCACTAGGCCTTATGTTGCGATGCAGTAAAATTAAAAAACAATGTATTTTGCCCTTACAAACTGGTAATAGAGTAGACAGTAAAAGAGAAAACAAAAACCTTCAGCTGCACTGTTTCTTCTATGACACTGAGATAAGAATTGATGCTGAGGTTTGTTAGAACAAGAAATGTAGCTCATTAAAACAAAGCTGTGGTAGTTTCATAGCTACAGCTTAATGATGATGACTGAGGAGATGGCAAGCACTTTTGGCTTTGGGGACCAGATTCAGATGATTACGGTGATGTGCGCAGTTTGAAAACCAAGCTAGATGAGGCTAAAATAGTGATCTGAAATGCAAAATAAAAGTCCCAAAGTATATTTGAACCCAGTTTTTGAAAACTAAAGCCATTTCTTACACAAACCATTAAGACAAATGTAACACTGAGTCTTACACTGGCAAAAATGGAAATTACAGTCAAAATTGACCTGTGCACCTAGAATAGAACCTCTCACAACAGCGATTTGGTTTATTTCTTATGTAGGCTTCAATTTCTGACAACATTCTTCTTGAAACTGTGCAAATGTATTCTCTTATGAAACTTGGCTACGGATAAGGACTGAAGCAAGGCAAAATAACAGACTTCAAGTACAGGTTAGACAAACATTTGCTTGGGAGGCAACAGAACATACCTAGTTTTTGTAACTTAAGATTTTATGTACGATAACTGTAATAGAAAATAACTCTGAAACAGCGCTTTTTTTTTTTTTTAATTGCCAACCACTAATCGATTGACCTTAACAAAGAATTTATTTATTTATTTGCTTGTTTATTTATTTATTTATTGGACAGGCTAATGATTTATCTAATTGCCTGAAATTTCTTAATGAGAGATTTCTGAGATGAAGTTTTGCAAGTACTCTTTTTAACTTTTGCCAATGCAGTGGCCATAAATTAAATTTATAAGATTTTTTTTTTTTTCTGGGCAAAATCTCATAGAACAGACTTCATGTTATTTATTCAGGAGTCTTATTTTGACAGGATTGGCTGTCAGAAGTACTGTCTCATGAGGCTTGTTGTAGAACTGAATGACAGAAATGTAACAGAATTATATCCTCCCATTTTTCTGACCTATATAACTTCTCCTTTTCCAAGAATGCTGCCAGGTTCAGTAGGAAATGTGCACCATGGGATACAGCAAATTAAGAATATGTCAAATTGAAGTAATTGTGGAAGACAGCGTTTAATTATGATGTAAAAGCTACCTTATCTCTTTCATTCAAAACATGATCTAACCCTGTCTAAAATCAAAAAGTATTTGAAACTGCCTTTCTTTCTATTCATCTCTCTCCTATTGATCTATTTATGAGGTTTTAATGAGTTTGCAATCAGTTTTCAGGTTTGCTTTTCCCTACTGTTATAAATTATATGGCAAACCCTACACAAAAGCAGCATCCTATTGGTCATAGCAGTCACGTGCATCTGTAGCAGTAGCGGTTACTTGCTCAAATACTGTGTAAGGAGACCAGACAAAGAAGAGAAATAAGTTATTTGGATTTGCTTTAAATCTTTTTAGTAAACAGGATTGCAGAAAAATTGAGATACTTAACCCAAGCTGTCTCTTTGCTCTAAAGCAAAGCCATAAACTTTCAATTACAAAATACAAAATACAGAGTCATGAACTTCCAGTAGCTGGCCAATATCTCACCCACAATCTGATTTTTTTCTGATTTACATCTCTTCACTGGGGACTAAAGTATCCACTGGGACCTAAAAGAACATGTGAGCATCCTTGAAACTCAGATCTATCCAAATTTGCTTTCAGGGGTATTTTCCTTAAGTAAACTTAACCACAGACTTCTTTGCAACTCGGTCTATTTACTTTTTTTGTTAATTTAACTGGTGAAATGGGGTTTTTTAATTTGGAATTTCTCAACATATTTTGAGTGATAACAAGGACATTCAGTCTGCATGTGATACCTAACTTCTACATAAAAAAATATGCACTGAAATAGTGTTTGAAAATAGAATGAAAAGTAGGATGGACTTGTCAGCTTTTTTATTACAGTAGGAGTTTTCTTTCTTGAATGAGACTATTTTTCTTTGATGCTAAAACTACTGATTTAGCATCTTTTCTAGCGTTTTATTCTCTCTGTTGCTGTTGCTTGTAGAAATGGAAAATATCACAATAGTAATCCAGTACGCTAAAATATTTTGAAAACCCACACATCTGCCTTACTCTCTCTAATAATGTTCTGCTTGATTTTTATCTGCTTTGCCTACCCCTACTGTGTGAGAGAAAGGCAAGATGCATTCTCTTGTGTTTCTTTTCATAAATACCATGCAGGTGTCAGTTTTACAGCAGAGCAGGTATTCTAAACCAGAAATGAATACTTACATACTTTAATTTTCAGAGTTATAAACAAACCTACATGTGTGCAGCACAGGTAATAGTCACCTATTGTGATTTATTTTTTCTTAAACTTTTCTTAGGATCTTCAAAAATAAGTAATAACAGTGAGATGCGCATGAGCTTTCAATTCTTACCTTTGTATATAAATACTTTTTAGTACGATTATTTTCCCCCTTTTGTTTGCAGGCAGTACCGCTGGACCTGTCTTTCCCTCTATACTTTCATTCCCATCCCTCCTCAAAGTTTCAGAGGCACAAAGAGTTTTGAGTTACTATATCAATATTATATAAATTATTAACTCTGGAATAATCAATACTTTGTACAGGGTCTGGTTCAGATATAAATGTAAAGGCCACACGTTTATTTTTTCTATGTAAACTGGTTCTGTATATCAGCCATTTCTTTCACATAACCAGTGATCTAATGATGTGCGTCTAAAATATGTCTAACATCTACATTTCAATTGCCTAAAAAAATTTGCTTTTTCAATAAATCTTCAGAAACATGGTGCTCTCCAACTTGACATGGAAGCTGTTTCTTTGACTCATATTTAATTCAAGTAATTGAAATCATCCGAAGTCCATCACTCTTTCATTTACATTGTTTCCATGTTTGTCTCCTCTAGGTCTGTACCTGATTATCTCAGCAGTTCTGCCACAGAGATCTGGCTAGCTCTCCTGTTAGTCTGTCTTCAGTCTGTCTTCGTTCTCGTATGTGTCTGCTGATGTTGAAACAGCAATAAATAATCTGAGTTCAAAATTACAAGCTAACATATCTACAGCAAATCAATTTCTGTGATCAGTGGCACAAATTTTTATCTTGTATCGCACGTTCATACACTTTGATTCATCAGCACTGATAACTGAGCAGAGTTCACGGTACAGCCTGTCTGGAGACCAAGCCCTGGGAGTTTCAGAAGGATTTGTAGCGAAGCGCCTTGATTTTTTCTGTTTTCCCCAGGCCTTCCCAAGTTGACAGGTTTTTTGTATCATTTGCTGATTCGTAACATCATAGACTTATAATGTTCTGTGTTTAAAAAGGGCAATTATAAAAGGAGAATTCTTTGCATATAAAGTGGTGAAGGTCAGCTTTACAGTGCTCAATAATTTGTTAATTAAATCATAAGGTATGTGCTAAGAATATCTGATCTCTATAATAGAATAACGAAATACATATAGGTCATACAGATAGGTAGCTAGATAGAAATCACTGTATTTCAGGCTAGATAGATAAGAAAATGGGTTTTGCTTAAAAATAATTAAAATTTCGCTTTCTGTCTGTGATTACGCCAGGGTGAAGTTAGTCAGACATTGCCGGGCTCCAGTGGCTGGATTCAGCAGTTTGAAGTTACATGTTTTTGTTTTACAGCCTGTTGTGTGCACCACCAAATATTTTAAACCATACATAAGCTTTTCAATTAAATGGGAAGGAAAACAAAATGGCAGTGCACTGAAGAGTTCTAGAGATACTTGAGGTAACATTTTATTCTGTTCTCGGATGACGTGTAGGAACAATTTGCTATTTACAAATGGGACTGATTTGAAATCAGTGGAAACAACAATATTACTATAAAGAGGTGTATTAATTATTTTTTTACATATGTTTATGTGAATAATATATGAATATCTTCCTTCCTAGTGGAAAAAGAGAGACGTGATCATCTCCATGATAACTACTAACACCCCCGTTAGGGTCTGCAATACATAGACTATAGGAAAACTACACTATGAAGACTGAATATGTTGTGCCTTACTGCTGAATGCACTGGCAAAAATAATCTAAAGGCATATCTTGGGTCTACAGAATTATTTTTTCAATTCCTTATTCTTTCCCCTGCATTTTTACTCCCTGAGCTCCATAGGAACAAAAGGAACTGAAAAGCTTCTATAGGCTTAGAAAATTCTTGACTGTTCAGTTTTAACAATGTTATATTTGCAGGTAGAAAGGAGTCAATCTCGGTATGAGGCACAGGCTATTACAAGCCATCAGTGTATTTAGCTCTGATAGCTATATCATTAAGGAAGTGTTTCTGGTGGTCAGAATTAGTCAGAGCTTTTCCTTGGCAAAGAAAAAGGAAAGAATAAGGAGAATCCTTCAACTTGAGAGGTATAAGTGGATTTTGTAATAAGCTGTAAATGATGATGGTCCACAAGCTCTCCTTATGAGCAGGATCTAGGAGGAGGTCAAGAATGAAGAAGCTGATCAGTGTTTGAGCAGAGCATTCCCTGGCATAGCAAGGGGAGCTGACAACAGGCAATTACTAGTTGATATAATTTTTCAAATGCTTTTTATTTAAATAGACACTTGGAAACAGTGAACAATGATCTGTAGCATCTCTTACGGAAGGAGGTTTCCCTTCACTCAAAGAATCAGTGTGTGGTCTCTTTCATCAGTCTTTTCCTCAGAAGTAAGAGAGCGAGTCTCTTGAACTCCTACAAGAAGTACTCTCTCGTAATTGCTTTTCTGTTCTTTTCTTCCATTCATATTTACATTATTCACTATTGTTAATATTTCATTGGCATTTAACTAGCTTCTAGTTCTTTTTCTTGATAAAAGCAAATGACTGTTCAGTCATTCTAGAAAAATAAGATTAAAAAGCTCCACCAAAGTCCGTCTTCTTGATTTTAGACACACTTTAAGAATTACTCTATATTCTACAGTAATTTTCCAGCCATTGTCCCTTGAATTATTATTTTCTTGAATTACTAAACTAAAAAGTATCATATCCCGATATCTTTATTACAGTTTTTGCTTTTAACTTTTCTTTGCCATAGGTATATTTCACAGAATCACAGAATCCCAAGGGTTGGAAGGGACCTAAAAAGATCATCTAGTCCAACCCCCCTGCAAGAGCAGGGTAACCTACAGTACATCACACAGGAACTTGTCCAGGCGGGCCTTGAATATCTCCAGTGTAGGAGACTCCACAACCCCCCTGGGCAACCTGTTCCAGTGCTCTGTCACTCTTACAGTAAAGAAGTTCTTCCTGATGTTAACGTGGAACTTCCTATGTTCCAGTTTACACCCATTGCCCCTTGTCCTATCACTGGATATCACTGAAAAAAGCCTAGCTCCATCATCCTGACACCTACCCTTCACATATTTGTAAACATTGATGAGGTCACCCCTCAGTCTCCTCTTTTGCAAGCTAAAGAGACCCAGCTCCCTCAGCCTCTCCTCATAAGGGAGATGTTCCACTCCCTTAATCATCTTTGTGGCTCTGCGCTGGACTCCTTCAAGCAATTCCCTGTCCTTCTTGAACAGAGGGGCCCAGAACTGGACGCAATATTCCAGATGCGGCCTCACCAAGGCTGAGTAGAGGGGGAGGAGAACCTCTCTTGACCTACTAACCACTCCCTTTCTAATGCACCCTAAGATGCCATTTGCCTTCTTGGCCACAAGAGCACATTGCTGGCTCATGGTCATCCTCCTATCCACCAGGACCCCTAGGTCCCTTTCCCCTTCACTACTTTCCAGCAGGTCAACCCCCAACCTGTACTGGTACATGGGGTTGTTCTTCCCCAGATGCAAGACTCTACACTTGCCCTTGTTAAATTTCATCAAGTTTCTCCCCGCCCAACTCTCCAGCCTGTCCAGGTCTCGCTGAATGGCAGCACAGTCCTCTGGTGTGTCAGCCACTCCTCCCAGTTTTGTGTCATCAGCAAACTTGCTGAGGGTGCACTCAGTTCCCTCATCCAGGTCATTGATGAAAATATTAAACAGCACCGGTCCCAGCACCGACCCCTGAGGAACTCCACTAGTCACAGACCTCCAGCTAGATTCTGCGCCATTGACCACAACTCTCTGCCTTCTTCCTTTCAACCAGTTCTCGATCCACCTCACTACTTGATCGTCAAGCCCACACTTCCTTAGCTTATCTATGAGGATGCTGTGGGAGACAGTATCAAATGCCTTACTGAAATCAAGAAAAACTACATCTACCGCTCTACCATCATCCCTCCACCTAGTCACTTCCTCATAGAAGGCTATAAGGTTGGTCATACATGACTTCCCCCTCATAAAACCATGTTGGCTGTTCTTAATGACCCCCTCATCCTTGATATGCCTAGTGATGGAGTCAAGAATAAGTTGTTCCATCATCTTTCCAGGGATGGAGGTAAGGCTGACCGGTCTATAATTACCCGGGTCCTCCTTCTTGCCCTTCTTATAGATTGGTGTGACCTTTGCCATCCGCCAATCCTCAGGCACCTCGCCCATTTCCCACGACTTACCAAAGATGATGGAAAGTGGCCTAGCAATGACCTCCGCCAGCTCCCTCAGCACCCGTGGGTGCATTCCATCCGGACCCATCGATTTACAGATGTCCAGTTTGCATAGCTGATCCCTAACCCAATCCTCATCTACCAAAGCAAACTCCTCCTTTGTCCTGACTCCTTCTGGGGCTATAGAAATCCGGGGCCCTCGGGGAGAGTCTGCAGGAGTAAAGACAGAGGCAAAGAAGGCATTCAGCACCTCTGCCTTCTTTATATCCTCTGTCTCCAGGGTACCCACTTCGTTCAGCAGTGGGCCTATATTGCCTCTTGTTTTAGTTTTATTTGCTATGTATTTGAAGAAGCCCTTTCTATTGTCTTTAACCCGACTAGCAAGATTGAGTTCCAAGGAGGCCTTAGCTGTCCTAATTGCCTCCCTACATCCTCTAACAACTGTCCTATATTCCTCCCAAGCGGCCAGCCCCTCCTTCCATAATCCATAGATTCTCCTTTTCCACTTGAGTTTGCCCAGCAGCTCCTTGTTTAACCACGCCAAGTGCCTGTTAGAGTATATGGCATACCTTCACCAGTAGTCTTTTTTTGAAGGTATTTATTTAGCATTAGTCAATGGAGCACAGTTTTTTTCTTGTATTAATAGCGTTTGTGTTGCTCTTCTATTCATTTCAATGATAAAATTTGACATTAAACATCTATTTGGGGAATACAGAATAGCCAGGTTCCTTCTAGAGTCAGAAGACAAAAATGAGGGTTTCCACAGGGTGATTCAGAGAAAGTCCAGGGAAGATACACCCTCTGGATGTTGATCACAGTATGACCAGATTTCTAAGCTAGATTGCTTATGTACCATTCTTCCCTCATAAATATTCTCTTAAGAGATATAAAAAAATCAAGTGTAATTTCAGATCTCTTGATATAAGCATGATCAGTCTACATTGTACTTTTATAATTGAAATCTTAGATGAAATAGAATGTTTTATGTAGAAGTTTAATACAAAGTCATGGAGGCTTCTGAACTGTGCCAGGCTGAAATGCTTAAGTACCTTTTTGAGGACATAAGTTGAAGGTGTAGCATAGAATCCAGTTAATGATGACTTTCTTGATTTCAACCTTTACAAAACTGCCAAGTAACCAAACCAGAACAGAAACTATAACAAATAATTGAAAGTATCTAACAAATTATATACATTAAATATATAGATTTATGTCTCTCCAGTTTAGAGACAAGGATATCTATCAAGTCAGGATATCTGGTTTTACGTTCTTGTTACCTATAAGAAGCAGCTACCTAAGAGTTTTAAAGAACTAAAGAAGCAAGCAACTGAATGGAAACAAAGAGGAAAGGACTTGACATACTTCATAATTGTGTTCTGCCCTATTGGAATTCAATTTAATTGAACTGAATTGAATTTAAATATTCAGAAGCACAGGTAGGCTGTTTATCTCAATGTAATTTTTCATACTGAGTATCTGGTTTTCCTGTATTTCCAGAGAGTTGAACAAAATCTGTCTTGTTGGTCTTGGTAGATGAAAACTCACATAAAAGCTGTGTATCCCTATCTGGAAAATTAATATGACATACTATATATATTGAAACATTGTAACTTACATTATTCATTGCTCATGATGAAAAAATATGCAGAAGTAGTATAGTAAATCAAGTAATAAAAATAAGAACAAGCTAATGTCAAATGGCATTCACAAGTTGAAGTGAAGCATAGATTAACATTTTGTGTATATGAAATCCATGTTTAAGAAAAAAATACTTTGAATTATGTAGTAACCTTAAGATGAAAAGCCATGAGAAGATGTCATGGTCCAAAATTTTATTACTTCTGCAGCTGCTCTTATGA
The DNA here is from genome assembly GCF_037157495.1 of Lathamus discolor. Classification (NCBI taxonomy): domain Eukaryota; kingdom Metazoa; phylum Chordata; class Aves; order Psittaciformes; family Psittacidae; genus Lathamus; species Lathamus discolor. The sequence goes on along the minus strand of NC_088887.1, from coordinate 115,254,249 downwards.
TGTGTAAGTTTTCCTAAGAAAAACTGAAACAAACATATAAGAAGTCCTTTCAGGGCTATGCATGAAGCACTGTGGAACAGTTAATTGCTGCTCTTATTCTACTGAGAGTTTGAAGTTTAACTTTGAAAAGTGTTATTCCTTAGACATAAAACTTCTTCTTATGAATTTTCATTCTTCCAGGGGTGTTCCCCCCACCAGTTTTATTTTGCACTGGCAGTGTTTTTGCATTGGATAATATACTATCAATAATACTCTCACTGATGGTAGATGAATGGAGATGTGGGGTAACTAAAAAAAAAACTTTGGCATAGGAAGGATGACTTAATGGTTAGCATCTTGACTGGAAGCTTAGGGAAGGCATAAGTTACATGGAAGGACTTGAGAGGAACGTAAACAACTGAAAAGTAAAAACCATAGTGGAAATAATCCCCTATCAGAACAAGAAGATGTGTGATTACCTGCTCCCTACATATATATGTATATGGATGGATATATTTAATGAAACAGAGTGCAAAGATGACTTTAATAGAGGTTGAAACAGGCAAAATAATGATGAAAAAATATGTAATGTAGTACAGAGTTTTTGATTTGGAAAAACAAGGAAACAAATGACCAAAACATTACTTTCTCATCTATAAAAGTGTAAACAAGCATAGAAAAGGTAACCTTGAAGAGAAAAGGAAAACATACAGGATAGCCCCTTTGACAGTGTTTCTGAAATGGATTTCCATTACAGCAAGACTTTTATGATGGGGGGGGACTTTTCATCTTTGGACTTTTATCAAAATTTTTGGCATTCATAAATTTCATTAATGTCTATGCCAATCTTCCAGTGGCTAGATATGTATATTTTTTTTATAGTACAATGTCAGATACTTTCATGGCAGTGGGTACTTTCATGAAATACAGGTAACACACAGAGTCTGAATATCTAGCTGATAGAATACTGGCTGAAAAAAAAAGAAAAAACACTTTTATCCCAAATTACATAGGAGAATGTGAAATATACAGTACTTTGAAAGTGTTTGAAAGGTTTTTTTATCTTAGTTATTTTCCTTATGCTGTTGCGCAAATTTATCCCTAAGAACATGGTAGATATTTACTGATGGAAAGCAGGTAAGGGTTAATGCTCTGATTCATTACTACAACACTAGCAAAAAAAAAAAAACCCAACGAAAAACCAAACCCAAACAAATACCCAAACCAACAAAACTCCAGTCTTTACTCATAAATTTTGTTTCGTGTATGTATGTTGTATATATATTCATTGATACGCTGGAGGGAAGGAATGACATGCAGAGGGACCTTGACATGCTTGTGAGATGGGCTGATGCCAACCTGATGAAGTTTAACCATGACAAGTGCAAGGTCCTACACCTGCGTCAGAGCAATCCCAGGCAGAGCTACAGACTGGGGAAAGAAGAGATTCAGAGTGGCCCTGCGGAGAAGGACTTGGGGGTGCTGGTCATTGAGAAAATGAACATGAGCCAACCATATCCTGGGCTGCATCAAAAGGAGTGTGACCAGCAGGTAGAAGGAGGTGATCCTGCCCCTCTACTCTGCTCCTGTGAGACCTCACCTGGAGTATTGTGTGCAGTTCTGGTGTCCTCAACATAAAAAGGACATGGAACTGCTGGAACAAGTCCAGAGGAGGGCCACGAGGATGATCAGGGTACTGGAGCACCTCCTGTATGAAGACAGGCTGAGGAAGTTGGGGCTGTTCAGCCTGGAGAAGAGAAGGCTGCGTGGAGATCTCATAGCAGCCTTCCAGTATCTGAAGGGGACCTATAGGGATGCTGGGGAGGGACTCTTCATTAGGGACTGTAGTGACAGGACAAGGGGTAACGGGTTAAAACTTAAACAGGGGAAGTTTAGATTGGATATAAGGGGGAAATTCTTTCCTGTTAGGGTGGTGAGGCACTGGAATGGGTTGCCCAGGGAGGTTGTGAGTGCTCCATCCCTGGCAGTGTTCAAGGCCAGGTTGGATGAAGCCTTGTGTGGGATGGTTTAGTGTGAGGTGTCCCTGCCCATGGCAGGGGGGTTGGAACTGGATGATCTTGAGGTCCTTTCGAACCCTAACTATTCTATGATTCTATAGCTTTTTATATGTAACATATCATATGTAATCATGTTCTACACATAACTTTGCAGTCTAAAAAGTCAAAGGCAGGAGATAGGAGTGGATGTGCAAATAAATTATGACAGAATATTGTTCAGCATAATAGGCAAACTTTAGAATCCATTTTTATGGTGTCTTCTGGATGGGAAATTGCACTCCTGTATTTACTTAAGTGAACAGTATGTT